>NC_134434.1:1212121-1515151 GCF_030867145.1 Opisthocomus hoazin | reverse complement strand
GTGTTCTCCATGTAGGTCCACCACGAGCTTTAGTATCACACACTGCGCGAAGGCTGGTTTTGTGCCATTGAAAGAAGCTTTTGTAGATCTTGGGACACACAGGTTTTCATTCTTTTATTCTCTTGTGGTTCAAGGTACAATCACATTTGTATAAATAACTATGTATAACAAAGATGGTACAAAAGGTACTTTATTAGCTTTTGGAACAGCTGAATGCCAGATTAATATGTACTAAGCCATTATTGCCATGCAGCAAACCAGAGAAAACTGGATGTAGTCAATTGCTATAGTTACTGCATGGGGCTTTCTGTTAAGTTAATAAAATGTGTTGATATATTCATGTACATTTTATAAATGCTAAAGCAATATCAAATCCTCTCTTAGTAAAGAATATATGTTAAGAATGTGGTAGAGTGCTCAGATTTAACTCGCCAATATTTTGGTGTTCAAGAACCCTGTATGACACATTCTATGAGTCTCAAGTGAAACAGTATTACAACACTGAAAAGAAGCATCTTCAATAGTAAAATTTATTGTAGTAGAGTCTGTATGCATCTGTGAAATTTAAGAGCTGTTTGCCTTTTTGTTTAGGGACCAGAAGCTTTCCATTCTTGTTAAGTAGCTGTTTCTTACTGTGAAGAATTCCTTTCTGAAGTAGCTAATTAAGTAATACTGCACAGTATGAATCACAGTGTATCTCCTACAATTACTTCTTATGAGTACTAGATATGTGTATTTTCCACTTCGGATGTCTTGAGTTCGATCTCGCTGTCCAGTATGAGTTCTATAAAATCAGTGTGATTTAAAGTGATGCCCAATGTGAAATTTAAATTTCTGTGAAGACTTGCTCAGTGACTCACTTGTTCTTTATATATAAATGCGGTTAAATACCATGATTCTAGGAATAGCGTGATGACATATGTGTTGGACATGTTAATTCAAGGGCGTAGCTTGATGTTTTTAATGAAAGATGGGTTTTTTTAAGCCCCTGCCATACTGAATGTAATTATGGCTACTGTTGGCTCTTCCACATTCAGAATTGTTGAAGGTGTCACCAAATAATATTCAGTTTTGACTGCAGTAGGAAAAATATTTGTATTTATTGTTTACACAGTAGATGCTGTTTATACAGATCCCAAAACAACAGCCACCCCCTGTGTCTTCTAGGTCACTACTGAGATAAACACTGTGTGAAAGTAGTGTTTTTTTGAAAGTGGTATTTGGTATTTTTTGAGAGTCGTATTTGAAAGCACTGCTGCATATTTTCCACTTGCTTTCACCTTTAAGTAACTGATACACATTTATGTTTTAATTACAACAAAGTCAAGATTTTCTCTTCAGTGGAAGCTTCAAGGGGATGACCTCCCTTATTTTAATTCAAAGAAATGAGGGCTGCAGAGTCTTGGGCTTGCGCAGGCTCCAAGCCCTTAAAAAAAAAAAAAAAAAAGGAAAAAGTTTCTATGTTCATGAAAGTAATCTGATGTTTTATGCTGGGGAGGGTAAAGGTGCTCAGCTCTAATCTGAGAGAGTGAGCACTAAGGAAGGTCTGAGTAGTGCTGTGTTTGCAGCAGGATGTTTGGTGGTTTAATGTCAGCCAGGTGTGTGCCTGGGTGCAGAGGGCCATAAAGGAGCTGCTGGGGGGGTGGCTTGGTACTTGCAGCTTTACTGTGGGCTTTCTGGCTAATATAAATGAAGTGATAAGCCATGTAGAGCAAGTGATTTATAGCTGGTTGGAGTCCAGCAGGGTGATTATATCTAGCACTTGAGGGAAGCAGAGAGCATGGAAATAAATGTGTCAGAAATATAATTAAATATTTTGTGCTGCTGCTGATAAATGTATAATTACAAACACCACCACCGTCATCTACCTACAGGGAGGGAACAATGAACAAGGCTACATTTGTGAACTTACTGCTTACTCTGTAGGAATTCCCCAGCTTTTCTCTTACCTCACAATCCTGCTTTATTTCTTTTTAATTGAAAGGTAATAATAAAAGATTTTCTCTGCCACAAATACAAAGTAGATTAATTCAAACCTATATGATTTTTTTTCATAAAATAGTAAACAACAAATTAAAACATCACTAACCTGAAAACAAGATATCGGTTGTGGGGAAGATGTAACTGTTATTTGCTTTGGGATTATTTGCCATGGCTTTAACCTGAGCAGTGAATTTGGATACTAAACTAGAAGAACCATCCTTGCTGAATGCAGATAAGAAGTGATACTGCCCTTTTGAATACTGAATTAGACTACAAGCTGAACAGTGTTGTGAAAGCAACATGTACCTGGAAGTCCAGTCCTTCAGCTCACAAATACTTGAATGATCTTATTCTAAAATCTTTACTACAGTATGAATAAATCTTTTTTTTGTTTTGTTTTGCCTAGTGGTTCAGGCAGACACACCCACAGTTGACTAAGTGAAGACAAGATTTAGGCTTTTGGGAATGTCTGTCTTTCTCTTCACTGTCCATCATCTAATTGTAATTCAGAAGCCACCCATTTCTCCTATTTTCAGGTTTTTTTTCTATTCTTGTGAGTTTCCAGACACTCAGGAATGAATAATGCTCAGATGGAAACGTAGTCTTTGTGTAACCTAAGCTCATCCATACACAGGATCCATCTGACTTTTTATTTTTAACGTCTTTTTGGGCTAATGGTGGATAAGCATAAACACTAGGGTTTGGGAGCGGTCTTTTGATTAATCAGAGGTGGGATCTTTGCAAACTAGTCATAACCACCACACCTCTGGTTTTCCAAATAACTGGCTGAATCTTCTGTGAATCTGACTTTGCTGTCGTCCTGACAATAAAGATCTGTGCATATACACTGTAAATATGTTTGACCAAATTGTATGTTTTACATTTTTTTTCCATTTAGCTGAATGGGGACTTTAGTGAATTTGAAATCCGGTCAATGCTTATGAAGATATAGAAAGAAGTATCATTTTTACTGTTCATAATTGCTGAAGCAGCTACTAATTTAGGGAAAGCTGGAAAAATCTTTCAATTGTTGTTAAATCTAAAGTGAAACAGAAATGCAGCACACGTACCCTTGATATTTGAATGGCAATTTATGCTTTCTACCTTAAGTTCTGCACGGACAACAGCTTATGTTTTAGATTATGGTTAATTACCCTAAAATTAAGGAGATGTGTATGTACAAATTTTACATAAGTTTTTTTTTATGCCATATTGTGGAGATTTTAAACTGGAGATTGAAAGGTGAGCAGGTCATGAGATCCCATGCTTAAATTTCTCGGTGCTTTTTGATGGAGAAACACAAACCTTCCTGTTCTAGCACGGGCTTTTTTTCTGAAAGTGTTTGCCATGTTATTCTGTTGTGAAAGAGAGGATAGGTGGGATAAATATGGTGTTTAAGCTAGCAGTACATTGGTCGTGGTATTTATGGGTCATCTGCTGGCTTACCTCTTAGGACACATCATTATTTTACTTCTTAAAGAGTGATTTTGAAAGAGTGTATAAGCACCTTAAACACTTTGCTTTCGTCATCTTCCCTTTGAAGAGAAGAACTAGATCTTTGCAAACTGTGTTTTATTTTTTCCTGTGATCATTTGTAGCAATAGTTAGTGCTTTCAAAATATGCTTTTAAGGTGTCAGTTTTGCTATGCTTTTTGATTCACTTTGCAGCTGTATTTACTGAATCCTTCAGCGACCAAGAAATGTTGGCTTCAGTATTACCCTGTATACTTAGTGGTATCTCAAGCATAATGTCAGTATATCATACAGTTGGACAGACTTATTGTACTAATAAAAAATACATTGAAGTTATGGCATGGTTCAGATCCTTTAGTCACAAGAGACATTGCATTCAGACTGTGAAAATTAATATCCAGTCCTCCTACCTTATTTATAAAGTATGTTGTTCAGGGATTAATACTTGACCGTTAATTTTTGCTAATGTAAACATTGTTAGAATTGATTTGGTAGGACACAATATTCCCATTTCCTTTCCTATAATAAAAATATTTCCACAATTTGTAAAATATCCTACAGGTTAAATGACTAAATGTGCCATCTGTACTTAGCCGATCTTCTTGGTTGTCAGGAATGTAGAATCTGAAATGCTTAGTTTTCTCCCCTACTGAAATATCAAAATTAGCTGGATTAAATCACTCATTTTTTTAGCATTCATTAAAACATGGCAGTGATGGAGATTGTGTAGTTGCTGAGTTAAGGCAACACGATAAGCTACTGCTCAATGGCTGAGAACTTAAGCCCTCCTTCAGAAAAACAAGGGAAAAAACACCTCCTACACATGTGCGTTTAAAGGAAGTAGTATAGATCATTTTCTGTAGTGATTTTTTTCCCCACTCATTTACTCTCTGGGTGCCTTTTGTGCTTTAGTGGTGCTTGTATTTGTTCCTGTAAAGAAAGAGTGATTGTAGTTCAGTAATATGAGATTAATTGGTAGACTCTGCTTCTCAGAGAAATTGTATGACCTGCTCTTTAAAAACAAACAAAACTGAGTAAATGTTTAACCTTGAAACAAATTGAGGAATGTTATTCTTGATCCTCCAGATTTTTTGCTGGGGAATCAAGGTTTCATTCCGTGGGGCTCAATTCTTAGTACTAAAAAGGTTATGGGCATGAAATCTGTGGGGGAAACTGAAGACATGATCTATTCTGAAAGCGAATATATACAGAATCACAAGGAGACAAAGGAGATAAGTGCAGAAGGCAAAGGAGATTGAAGGTCAGACTGATCATGCTTTCAGAGTATGTAAAGAAAAAGATAGTAGTGGCAGAGATTTGAACTTTTCTGGAGACAGAAGATTTAAAAGCCTTAATGAAACATCAGTTCTTTATGCTGCGACCATGGAAAACCTTCTCATAGATATGTGTAATGTCACCAAGAAAGGAGAGATTTAGACAGCGACAGCTGTAACCTTAAAGGAACCATTTAACTTTTTAAAGACACATTGGGCTTAGCTTAGACTACAGAGATTTTTAATCAAAAAGAAAAGATTCAGGCAGATGTTGATCCTAGCAAACTGCCCAGCCTGGACCCTCTTCCCTTCATAACGGGATGCTGCCGCTTTACCTTAATGCGGTCCACACCATGCTCCCATGCATGTCACAGCTGGCACCGGACGGAGGCCTGGAGGGTGTGCTGTTTGGTTTGGGGTTTTTTTTTTGTTGCTTGAGGGAACCATTTTTGGTTTTAAGCAATATGTTTGACGTCTTTTGATCAAAATGCACTCTTGCTAGATTTTGGGGAGCTTTTGCCAGTTTAACTCTTGCTACCATCCTGTTCAGCTTAAGCTGTCTAGGTTATTCATACAGTCAACCTGAAGTACTTTTTTGGGTAATGCTAGCATGAAACACATTTTTGAGGCTGAAAAATAAAGCTTTTGGGAGTGTTCTGGAGATGACATTTAAATGTTGGGCCGGGACTGTGTGTGAACAGAATAATTCCCATTGAATTTAATGCAGTTAGTCTAAATGAACTCACAAGAAGCTGTCTGCTGTCATTTCTTCTAAAAAGAAAAAAACAACAAACCATTGTCACCATGGGGGTATGATGATCCATAAATATCAGCAGCTGTTTATTATAAACATAGCCATCTGTGGTGGAATCTGCCTTGCGTAAGTGTACAAGCCTACAATGGCTGGTCGTTAAATGGTCAGAAACGAACTGTTGTAGCTCTATAGATTTTGCTTTTAACAGAGAACAATTGAAGTCACCAGGAAGTAGTAAATGTTTGCTAGAGCTGGCATTTTTTCACTTGGTCACTGAAAATAAAAATCAAATATCAAGAAATGTTTCTTTTAGTAGGTTTATTCTCAGGTTGAGAAAAGCTGGAAATTGCTTCCTGTCTGAACAAACTCTACCCCATCCCTTTGTAAATAAATGAAAGGAAAATGGGAAGTTTTAATTACATGTGAAGGCTCATCACAAATGAGAGTTTTAATATGCTAAATAATTGACTTGATTAGATATTAAGCTTATTAACAAATTATGAGTGATTTTTGGTTGTTGTGATAGGTTCAGTTTCAACTAAGATTTTTTTTTTTTAATTGAAATTTTGCTGTTATTCTTGAGGACTAGCCTGCTGTCTCCTCAACTCGTTGTCTTACAATAGCCCCTCCTTCTGCTACCTGATCATCCTACTGCCTTGTTTTTCAGCTCTGTTAAATCTGACATTTGTACTCTGGTTATATGTTGCAGTGATTCTTAGTCTAAAGCGTTGTTCTAAGGAAATATCACACAAATTTCCATTTAGTGGCTGTTGAAAGGAAGAAGGAATGCATGTTTCTTCTCTAGAAATTCACCTATAGTGTTTTTCATTATGGTGATATCTATGATGGGGAGAAGAACATTAAGAGTGCTAAGATCTGGTTTTTATAATACATAATTATGATTTTGCTATAGCTTGGAACTACATAGAAAGTTATCTAACAAAATCATCCATTGTGTTCTCATCTTCCGAAGTCCTGGACCAAAAAGCTGCATATTAGTTGAATGTCAGTGGGCCATTTAAAAATAAAGCTTAATTGGAAAGAATCAGCTAATTATACTGTAACAGAAATAAATTTAAATACATTGTCTCCACTGAATTTATTTACACCTTCAAGGATAAATCATCTTTCTCATAATTTGAAAAGGTTTGAATTAACCAAGGGAGAGAAAATCAATGCACAAAAGACACCTTCTTGACAGTTTTGTCAATACACGTTTGGAACTGACAAGATGAGAAATTATGGTATCAACCTGAAAAATGAAAATCCTCAGGGCTCTGAAAACGTGAGGTGAAGGTAGTAGTATCTGTATGCTAGAGTTGTGATACATGAATCCCCCAGCCATTATAGAGTAATCAGTGACTGCCACATGTATGGCACTTTGTGTATCTGTGCATATAAAAATATGTATAAATAAAATGTTTTGAGCAGTAGGGGAGAGAAGAACTGGTATTTCTTTATTAACATTTGTTCTTCAGCAAATGAGCACACAGGTGGATACAAAAAAATCTTACAAATTTAAGAGCAATCTGTAGTCAATTTTAAATTGCATAGTGCCAAAAAGCACAAGGTAATAACTTAATGACCTTTTTTTACGATGATGTTCATCTTGCACTTTAGAATGGTATGCAAAATTGTGGAAAGGAATGCACTTTTGGTGGGAGAAACAAATTGGAATATACAAGGAGAAGAAAATTTGCTATTAAAGAAATGAATAATTGTAACTCTGCTTATAGTACCAGGCTGAACTTTCAAATATGCTGGTTTGAGGGATTTTACGTGAGGACACAATACTAACCTGACTCTGCTGTTTGTTTTAAAAACTGAACTGTTGTTGGGTTTCTGCACTATAGTGTAGGCATACTGTGTGGGTTTATATGGGAACATTCTGTTTCACCAAATCTCTCAGTCTTCACAATGGATTCTGAAAAGTTTGTAGGTCCCTAGAGTCTGCTGTACAGGAGAGTTTCTTGAAATACGTTTTGACTGACACAATGAAGGTGGAAAAAAAGGTTCTTCGCAAGCATAGGTGATGCAACTTCAGCTCAGTCTCTGTTCATTTTTGTTTTCTGCCTTTAGGTCTTGAACTTCTGCTCATCTGCTTCACACAACTTAGTTTTAGAAAACTGAAGAGATCCTGCTTTGCATCCAGGCAATACGGAGTTGAGGATGCAATGCTGATTCACCAAGTTTCAACTCCTTGCAGGTAACACTGTTTGTTTCAGCAGTTTTGGAATTAGGATTCGTGAGACTCTATGGTCAAATTAGGATAGCTGCTCTACCCTTTTCGTGGGAATTGGAGAGTGCCCTGTGAAGGGTAACGATTAGGTTACAATCTATTTTCATTTAGAAGAGGACAAATTGCAAGGCCAGGCCTGGGATGTGATTGTCTTATGGGGATGAGACCACAGATAACCCATGAAAGTCTGAGAGAAGAAAGTAACAATGGATTTGAGGCATTCTTGTCTGTAACCCAATCACTGTGAACACTGGGTAGTCCTAGCTCGATGCAATTTTATATTTTTCTCCTAGACTCAGCAAGCCCTTTTGTGAATCCATCCATCCATGATACTTTATAGATGAATATAAGCAATGTGCTGGTGTTTGCTCTAGTTTTAAGTGTCTAATGAATGAACTTGAATGAAGATCTTGCCCGAGTCATCTGCCTTGCGTTTGATATTAGTAGAGGTATGCAGTGCTTCTGTGTCCTTTTCCAGGTCTATGAAGGTATTGGGCGTGTGAAGGGAGGGATGGGGCAGTGCAGTGCCCCAGGTATCAGCTGGTAAGGTGTCGGTGATATGGGATATGCCAGTGTATCAGTGATAAGGTCCTGGGTTATTTTTTGTTTGTTAACAAGAGTGACAGTAGTGTATGTGATGAGGTGCATTAATTTTAGCTTGTTGCTTCTCATGCATTTTTAGGTGCACAGTATGTTTGAATGCAGTGGCTGGTGTCTTAGTGTCAGTTTTTCCCATTACAGTATCCAGGTGGGCTGCAGGTGTTCTCTCACAGCCTCTACATCTTGCACTTCTGTATCACTTTATGTGATTAGGAAAGTACACAATGGTTTACCAATTAGAGAGTATTCTTCCCAGTGGAACCAAATGCAGATATTTCTGGAGTGCTGGAATGCATCTGGAAGAAAGGAATACTGCATCTCTTGCTGTAAGGAGGGGAAGCAAAATGCTAGGACATGAATTTTTAGCCTTGAACTGCAATAGTCATTGTCCAGCTGCTGACAGAAAATAAAAACAAAAGCAATTACGATAGTTCATGAGAGAAAGCCTTCTCAGTCTTGTCTAGGTAAAGGATACAATAAATTACAAAGAAAATAAAAGTAATGCTTAGGGATTTGGAGGGTGTTACTATATACAGTAGCATAGCTCTGTTTTAGAATTACATCGTGTGTGCTGTAGAGTATTAATTAAGCAGTTGTTCAGTGAGGCATTTCGATGAGAATAGTGCTTCATAATTTTCTTCAGTAAGTGTTGTTCTGTATGTTGTATGTTATCACTATTGCATATTGTGTAGTCTGTGTAAAGTCAGCACCAAAAATCAATCATTGCTGAACTTGGGCCTTCAAATACATGAAAGAAAGAGGCAGCAGTTGTCTCATGGCAACGGCTCTTCAGCAGAGTGAAAGATGATACAGAGGACTGAAGAGATTTCTTTGTTTTACAGAACAGGACATTCCTCTGTATGTGGGCTTGTATTCCAGTTCCCCTGAGGAAAGTGTTCCCCACCTCTAAAAATTGTGTGGACAGAAATATTTCTTGAAAGTATTGCTAATTAAGCTGAATCATATCATTTATACTAATCTTCTAGTTTAGCACAGAATTTGTGTACTTTTTCTGTTTCCTGCCAGACATTGTTAGTTCTTCTGTCTTCCCCATATTTTGGCAGTATTAAACAGCATCCTGAAAGGACAGCATTGATTGTTAATAGAAGTGCTTGTTACCATTTTACTAGAGTTATTCTGACGAACCCGACACAAGAATAGTTGCTATTGCTTTTGTTTTACATGTGTTTCCATTTACTATCCTTTTTATTTATCCTTAACCTTACTTTTTGCTTTTAAAGTAACATTTCTCTTTCTCTCACAATATTTTGTTTATCTTGCTTTTTGTGGATTTTATGAAAACCTGTTCTGAGCTTTGATAAAACAGACTTTGGTATGCTTAGATTTTTTCTTTTTTTTTTTTTACACTGCATGATCTTGCTCAGCTCACTATGGGGAGTGAGAAGATGCAGAGAAAATACATATGCAGTAAAATGGACTGGAAATGTAAAACAAGTCTTTGCAGGTGCAGCCTGGGCACAGAACTTGGTGTTCGATTGTAATTAGTTTTTTGAGTAGCCCTGTACTAGTAACTGAAGACTACCCTGGTTACCTCGTCTGGAAAGGGTGGTATGTCATTTTCAAGGCATCTAGAAAATTAACTTCGTTACCAAAATGCTAAAGATTGTTGTATCAACATTGCTGGCTGTAGTTTGATAGCTCAATTCTTGCTGGTCAGGCGGATCTGACAGTTCCTTATAGCACTGGGTGGGGATTAGGTTTTGCTCTCTGTATCCCTGGAGGTATCGTTAAAAAAAGATGGAAAATACAGCACTGTTCTGGCTGTGTCTGTGCTGTGAATCTATCCAAAACTTTATAAGGTCTTCCATTACTGCAACATCTGAATTGTTTCTGTGGTTGTTCTTATATCAACCCTTCCCTATTGTGCTAAGATTTTACCGCATTTTTTTAGGTGTGAACAGAGACATAAGAGGGGGCAGTGATTTGTCACAGATTGCAAGTACTGCCTCTGGTAGAATCAACATCTCGAAAGCCCTAGGCTGTGGGGAAGTCCGAGAAAGCCGATTACTTCTTCTCTTGAATGACCATATTTCCTATTGCAGTGCTGTCAGCTTCTCATTCTCCTCACTTCACATTATAAGTAACACTACAAATGCAGAATATTTAAAAGATGGCTTCTTTTGTTGAGCTCTGTTTCTATGAATATTACTAGTGGCTATTGAGACAGGTCAGCCCTTTCAGTTCATGATTTTGTGTGGTATATACCCCGGTTTGTTTTTTCCTGGATTTTTTTTATGAACATATATTTTTCTAAAATATTAAACATATTTGATTTTTCCATAGCTTGTAGATTACTTCAGAGTTAAAATTATGAATATTTTAGTGGATAAATGTCTTGAATTAATATTCTCCTCACCATTTAAAATTTGAAGTTTGTTAGTGTATTTATCTGTATGTTAATATAGCTCCAGCACTTATTTTGTCTGCCCATGTTTCTAAACATCAATCAGAAAATGTATTCAGTGAACTTGATTTCCAGTGACTGTGCATAATAAATGGACATATGATAAACATAGTTACATATTTTAATGCATTAAAACGCAACTATGATTGGGTATATTTAAACAGAGCTCTATGAAGAACTATAGTAACTATCTACACTAATTGCTCCAGATTTAATTGTATCATTAAAGGCACTGGTGTTTATATTGTAGCAATATAATCTGTTTTAGGAAGAACTTGCAAAAAGATGTCAAATAATTGTAGGATTTCAATAACCAGTATTATTTCTATGTGTGTATTTGTAGCAGCACAGTGATATCCCTATTATTGTGGCAAGTGGAGAAGTTCCAATAAGATATCATTTATATTTATGAAGAACTTATTTTTTGGAGGCGTAACATGTTTGATGTAGATCGGATCAGATTTTTAGATCTTCACATAAGCAAAATACCCTTGGAGTTTTTGCTAAAACCATATAGGGGAAGCTGTTCACAGCAGAAAAGCTCTATCTGGCAAACAAGTATTGCCAAATAATCCTTGTGTGAAGTTAGTGCTTTCAAAAGGTAAAATATAGAGGAACGGTTTCTGCTGTTTCCTGAATTAGCCAGGTGTAAGGCCTAAATAACAGCCCGAGAAACACACTCTTTAAATTTTTCTGTCCCTTTTTTGCATGGATTGAACAGGAAAGACTAATGCTCAGAAATAATACAAAGCAGGCAGCTGCAGAGAGGAAAACCCGGTCAGTGTGAGCCTCCTGTGTATGTCTGGGTTACAAGGTTATCACAAAGCAGAGAGGAATTTGAGCTTCAGGCTATGTAGGATATAGAGAACTTCAACGTTAGCCTTCTGAATAGAGACCCTTTGAACCAAATCCAGCCAATGGCTGGTTAAAGTATTTCAAAACACCCTTTTCTATGTCCATGGTGCATTTAATGCACGGATAGACTTAGGAAGTAGATGCTGCCGCTGCTATTTTTTTTTTTTTGTAAGCTTCTGTAACTTTTTTAAATTTGGAAAAAAACAGAAAGCAAACGAAAAGCCAATTTGATATGTAATTCTGAATTTCAGTAGTATGCCACTAAGCCATAAGCAAAAGAGCCTTTTTTTTCTGTGTTCTTCCTTCTTTTAAAAACCAATTCAAGGTCATGGTTTGAATAGAAAAGTAATTGGATTTGAGACACCATATGTTGTGGGACGCTTGTGACATCCCTAATGAATGTTACAGGGTACTACTTCTTCCAAAAAATGTTGACATTAGCATTGAAATGACTGTTGACATGAAAACTTTCATTAAGAGACACATCTTCAAGTCAATCTTGTCTGATTTGTATTTTTTCTTTCTTCCTCCCATCATAAGATGCCCACTCCTGAAATGCAAAGGGGTTGCTTAACTCGCCGAGCTCCAGCATGTCGCAATCACTCACCAAGCTTTACTACCCTTTCACAATACGTTTTGATTCACAGTGACAAATCCTAGACTATAAAAGCAACTAGACTCCATTGCCGCATGTCTCTTGTTAGTCATTTCACAATATTTATGGAGCTGCTTGCAGAGAACATTATTCCTGTGCTCGATTTTTGTAAATCAAATAAGGGTAAATTCTATTAAAAGAAAATATATTTTAAGGCTGTGAAGTCTGGAAAAGTTTCTTGGTTTTGTGTTTGGCTCTTTCCGTGTTTTTGGCTTTGGGAAGCACTAAAGTGATATACAATATGTCACCTTTTCATGTACAGTCTAACTTTAAAGAATCCTTTGTGTAAGGAACCTTAATATTGTTTTCATAGGACATATTCTTCCCCTAAATGCCCCGAACAAGCAACTTCTTCATTAATTTGTGAAAATTTATTAGAAAACTGCAAATAAATAATGAATGTGAGGGGAAAGCACTTGATACTATTATTCTGGAATGTTAAAACTGAAGAGGTGATAAAACATTAAAAAAATTCACAGTCGCTATGTAAACAAATATAATAAAAAGCGAGCTGTTGTGGTCTAAACAATCTAACCCTGTTCTGGCTTTTAAGATGGTTGTTTCTTCTCATCCATTTTGTATGGGTAGTGAGGTCACCGTCCTTTCCGAATCACAGTGCAACGTCAAGTAGATGCAAATAGAGCACAAACAGTTTTGTTATTACTGCGTACGCGTTCTCTGAACTTGAACTAGGCCCCAGATTTCCCACGTCTTTTGTTTACGTGGTTGTGTGCACTGATGGGAATGAAAACCATACAGCAGAGTAGAACATGTAATCTGTACTTTTGCAGAAATACTTCTGTCGGAAATGAAAACTGATACGTGTATACAAACACTACAGCTGAAGTAAGGAATGCCAAGCTAATTTTCTTGTTCCTAATACCTACTTTGCCTGTTGCCAATACCTATTTTAGGTGTGGGCACTAGGACAGGCTATGGTAATTTGGTTATGTATGTTGCTCTCTGATCTAGGTGATGCTGAAATTTGCGTGGTGAAAGCTAGCGTGGACGTATCGAGGCAGGGAAGCAAGAGGCATACCATGTATTCCTGGTGTTGTGCCCTGATAATTGCAGTCAGTGTGATCTCTGTTGTTTTGCAGTGTAGCATAATGCTGAATCCCCACAGCACGCCCATATATCAGCTTTTTGATGTGTTTGTCGGCCATGCAGTCGGGCTGCTGGAGACTTGCTTGCTTTCAGGCTCGCAGCCTCGGGCACTGGTCTGTGCAGATGAGCCTCCTGTGAAATGTAACTCATACAAAAGCATAACAATTCCGAGTGCCAGTCACAAGGGCTGGCTGGCAGCTTACCATGTAATGATAGGAATCCTTTCTCAGAGAATTGAGCTTGCAATTTGCCCTTAGCTTGAAGGTAGCCATTGTTTGCATGTGCAGTGGAAATCTAGACATGCTTAACCGCTTTACGAGCCAACCTCTTTTATCTAGTTTAAAATTTTTATTTTTAAAAGATAGGGCTAATTACTCTTTAAACAGAGGATGAGAAAACAGGGCTCTAAATGATTGGAGGAAAAATATATCCCTGCCCTGGGAATAATTATCTTGCTGTGCATGGAAAGTACGTGGGAATAAAAGAATGTGAAAGACACGCAAATAAACTGAAGAGCTGGCTGAGCTGTCAGAGCAAGAATGGCGCAGGTGGACGAAGGGGGCAGGCGGGCTCTGAGCTGAAAGCTGGCGCCAGGGCTGTACGTCCACAGTAAAGCTGTACCCCAAATGCCATTGAAACCTTCTTGCATTGCCTCCCTGGTACAGTGTGGTGAAAAAACAAAGTTGAATGGTGGTAGGTCTTCAGTAGAAATTACCTGTTTATTAGAAGACTGGGTGAATTTCACCTCCTCTAATTTTTTTTTTTTTCTTTCCTTGGCTGTATCAGTCTACCAAAAAGCAGAGCTGCATTAACATTTCAGTTCAGATCCTTTAGCATCCCTGCAGAAATTTTACCTAGGGTAGCAACTATGTCCTCTGGCATTTCCCATGCTTACAGGAAAGTATGACACCTATGAAGAAGTTATCTCAATTTCTATTTAAGATAAGCAACATGTAAGGAGGTGGGGAAAGAGTCAATTCACAAAACTTGAAGGCTGATATTAGTCTGTCCCTGCTTCATCATTTGGATTCTGAATTAGTCTGGGATTCATCAATACTTTTAAAAGCCAAAGTCCTGTTGGTCTGGTCTGTAATCTGGGCTAGATGATTTAAGATCTCAAAAGGGGATGTTTGGTTTAGTTCATGTGCTTTAAGGAGAGGCCACACAGAACAATCCCTTGTCACTGCTTACAGTATGGCAGAGTTTCAGGGATTTAGTTTTTAACGCAAGCATTTAAGCTGGCCATCTGTCTTGGAGGAATGTGGACAGCATTTGGGTGAAATGTTTGTCAATGGAGTTCCATTTCTGTAAATTTTTCTGCAGCTCATAGAACACACACAAATAAATGTTTGATGACCAAGGCTTCTAGTATGGCAAAACTTTGGCATGAATGTCTGAAAATGTCACTGTTCTTCGTATTGCTGTCAAATTTTAAATTATGCCTATATTATCATATCATTAAGGGAAAAATTCAGGACAGAGGGAGAACATCAATTTTTTTGCCTTTGTAATTCTCCTGAATTCTGTTTTCTGCTGTTACGCTTATAACTTTCTGTGTTGTCTTAATATACATTTATAAGTTTTTTATCACGTATTTGAATATTAATAGGGTGTTTCCTCATCGTGTTGACATATTCTCACCTCTTTACCATGTGTAGTTTACAATCATTTATGCATCTTGCAAGTTAAATTTGGCAGTTTATACAAGAATCTTTTAGGCCATAAGTCTGAAGTGCTAGTGTTAGAGAATTTCTCTTTATATTTCTCTATCAAATGGTCAACTGCTTAAAAAAAAATAAAAAAATTAAAAAACCCTGAATAGTGTCTTGTGGAGATGTATACAAAAATGGCACCTTATTGGTCTTTTACTTTTTGATCTTTTCATCAACTTGATGATGAATTTACTAGTGTTGTAGGTACAACTCTTCCTTTCCATTATTTGCACTTCAGGGTGGCAGGAACCCAGTAATATTTTTATAGTTTTCCCAGTGCTATTTTTTTCTTTTCCCAGAGACTCAGTCATTGTACAACCAGGTGTCACACACTTCCTGTGATTTTTTTTTTTAATGGTCAATTCATCTTTTCATTCAGTTCCCCACTCCTCCCTGTTCTCTCCTTTTTCTCCTTTTTCCACTCTCTCACAGTTTAGCATGCCAACAGATTTTAGTGTAAAGGATTTTGTTCAACTTAAACTGTGTGACTGTAGCCAAAGGACCCTCAGCCTATACAGGGTGTTTAAACAAACTTCAAATTTGACTCAAAATCACCACTACGATGGAACAAAAATAGCAGGAATAAACCTTGAACCATCTGAAAATGTGGAATGTCCTGAATCTTGGAGCTTGGGGGATGTTTGGAGGTGAGGCGCTGTCAGCAACACATTCTTGAGACCTTGTAAGATGCAGCCTCGATGCAGGTGAGTCAGGGTGCAACAATCATGTTTACAGTGGCTAATAACTCCTCCTTCATGATTTGTATTTTGATTGCCCTCTTTTTTTCTTCAGCTAATCCTGCCATCATTGTAACGTAAGAGTGAGGTCTGCTTTCACATTCAGACATTAGCTTTGCATAGGTTAAGTCGCAAGCAGTCTCGACTAAAGCAGAGGTGTGCAGCAGCACAGCGAGTGAAGCAAAGCACGAGACGTTTCTGGCAGACTGATTTCTTTGCAGAGCACTAGAGACAGGTTCACAAAATCACCTGATACAGCATCGGAAGAGGCACATCCAGAACAGAGTCAAGGAATCGGGAAGGGCATTCTGAGTATGACTCAGCATTGCTTTCCCTTGCTGCCACATTTCTGCAATATGCCCTGGATGCCTGAATGTCTCAGAAAATAAGATCTCTTTGCTAGATGTTGACTGTCTCCTTGTGCTTGGAATAGCCCCCCAAAGGTCGAGTTCATAGCCTTACCCTTTGTTCTGGGGCGACTATAGTATTTTTGCAGCTTTAACTTTGTTTCACTTGCATTTTCTTTTGACTCTAGCTCTTTCTTTCCTTACAGGGTGGGAACATCTGCCTAAATTCATAAACTGTGTTGATTTTTTTTTTTTCCCCCCACTCTGTTTTTCTAATACTTCTTCTAAGGATTTTTTTGCTCTACTTAAATACTAAGGGTTATTTTTCCATTCTTAGAAGATTTATTATCCTGTTATTCATTTTCTGCTCTGAGTATGTGTTTGACACATCTTTAGTTATTAGAATAGAAGCCTGACACTTTAGGAAACAGAAAATGTTTGCCTGCATTACACTGTGCATTGTAAATGGTTCTTGTTCTTTGCTGTGCAAACAGGCTCCTTGAATAATTTTACGGTATGCTGTTAAGAACTGCAGTAAGCCATTTGCTAGTAAATCAACATTTCTTACTGTGAACGCTCTATACTTTGTCAGCCATTACATCTAGGGAATAAAATCTAATAAAAAAAAAATCAAAACATGGAATAGTTATGGCTGATCTCCCTGAAAAATTTATACTATTTTGAATACAGGAATCAAACATCTGGGAGTTTTTGGGTGGTGTCCAGTACTAAAGCTTTGAGATGTACAGCAGAACATGCAAAACATCTGCCTTTATGCTGCATTTCTTGTCTTTGCAATAAAGTACACTGATCATTTACAGTTTTCCCTTCAGTTTCTCACTTTTGGGGAAGGTTCAGCTCCTGAAAGCAGAGGCGAAGGCAAGTTTCAGCTTTATTTTCAGATTGTGATGGAATTTTGGTATTGTTAACCCTGAGTACTTTAAAAAATAAAAGAACTTACAACACTTCTCCTCCTTACTATTAAGAATCATGAAGAATACCTTAAATGTTGGAGGGGTTTTATTTGCTTTCTGGTGTTTGCCTTTTTTGGTGAAATCATATCCTGCTTTCCAGCTTATCTTCATCAGTTAATAGATGTAGCCGCTCTTTTCATATAATTATTATTTTTTTTAACGGCAGCTGAAATGTGTAGATTCCAGCAACAGTTAATATGAAGAGACTTGCCAACTTCTGTATTCTTATGGCAGTATTGTTATGCTGTGGATTAAACCTTTACTGCATTGCTTGGATCTGCTTACAATTTTGAAAGGGAGGGCGAGTGTTGGAAGTGGCAAGGCTTAAAATCTCCAGAAAACGAAAATTTGGAGAGTAAAGGCAGGGTCTGTCAGAGCAGGATGTATTCTGAAGTATTATCCTAAAGCTTCTTTTTTTTTTTTTTTTTTTGTTTTATAACAATTGTTTTGAGAAGTCTTATGGATTGAAACACCATTGGATGTAATGTACTTAAACCAGTGTTGGCTGCTGGGCAGCCCATTTCTACCAGGCTCCCAGCATCTCAGGTGCCTGACAAACTAATGTCACAAGAGCAGCTGTTACTGTTGATGTTTCTTAAGGCTGAGATATGGAATGGTGTATGGATGCTCAGAGCAAGCAGTGCTGTTCATAAGAATGTGAACTGAGGTGATTTTCAAGTTCCTCTGATCTTTGCTGGCCAACTTACCTTTTTGATTGTGTCGCTTGTCTGGGTTTGAGTTTCTGGTTCAGTACGGGGGAGTACAGCCTTGCACACCTTCAAGTGTAATTGTTCCCAGCCTTGCTGGAGGCTGCCAGCGCCTTGATCTTAGGTCTCAGTTTTTCAGCACCATTTCCCTTGCCCTCTCTTCTTTCAGAGTGTATGTTTTATAGAAAAGTGAGAGGTTTTAAATTGTGAGACGGAATGTTTTTAGATTCATAGGAGTTTGTTTTATAATAAAATATCCAAGCTTCCAGTCAGATCCTTGAGATGTTTTCTTGTGGTTGAGCTTTCAAGGCTGGAATAGAATGTTGGAAGGACAGAAATGTCTGGTATCTATCCATATGATTATGCTGAAGGTCTTTGTTTTCTGTCTTCATCTCACAGATCCTGTTTAGTTCTTATTTTCTGTATAGAAGTAGTTTTTCCTTTTGATTAATTTAAAGGAAAACCTGAGCTTATTAAATTTGGCTAGGTATTACACTTCTTTGAATACTACGTGAAACACAGTATTTTACAGTACTGTAAATTTAAATTTTCCCATGCTTTTTATCATCAAATGAGCTTGATAAGTTTAGTACCTTGTTTGATATCACATTCTTAACTGTGATAGCAGAAGATCAAACCTGAGCATTTCCTTCCAGTATTAGGTTCTTAAAGTCTGTCATCATCATGTCATGGCAACCTGATCCTGCCTGTGGTGTTGATTGTTCATCAAGGACCGCTGCCAGGTATAGATTCCCTGCCAGGTAGCTCATGCCTGTACTGAGCCTTATCACAGGCAAAGAATCTCATTGATAATCTGGATGGCTCGGGCAGGGATGAGGATCAAGGCTACAAATTCAGCTCTTACTACAAAGTACTGAGCTCTGTGTGCAGCCAGGTTTCTGGGGAGCCTTGTGGACAGAAAGCACTCAAGTTGGAGGGATTTGTGTGTGCACGTGTTGCTGTGCTGCGTAGATTCTGAACACTGGAAGATTGTCTCTGTGCTGGTTGTTTGATACTCAAACTTTATCTTTTTGCTTAAAGGCTTTGTGATAAGCTGTGGCTTTCTTTGGATGCTCAGTGTCTCTTGATGCAGAGAAATGAGCCTGATCTGAAAAACTGGAGCTAGATGTCTGGATTTGAGCACTGAAATGTGAGAAATATGGAAGATATTTCATTCAAAGCTTTGGTTTGGTCTATTTCTACTCTAATCTAGTATTAAAACAAAAACCTAAAGAACTCAAGGCAAGTGGAGTTCATTAGCTCACAAAATGGAGCTGGAAATGTTGACAAATATATTTGTGGTGTCCCAGTACGATTGCTTCATTTCTCTGTTTGCAGGGCTTCTATACTGCAGCCTCACCTAATCCAAAGCACAGCATGACTCCTTCCTAGGACCAGTCCCTTCTATCATATCTCTCCCTCCTCTAAATCCCTTCAATCAGCTTTCAAAAAAATGGAAAATAGGTTTTATTACTTATTAAAAGTTTTATAATGGAGGCCTGGCTTATCTTCCCTACCTTCTGTCACTGACAAACTTGGATCAACAACTGCTAGATATTTGTCCAAAAATACAGGTTGAAGCATTGCGGACTTTGTGCTCTCAGTAACTTTACTCTACAACCTTACCAGTCCTAGGAGAAGCTTCAAAAATCCCAAACCACCCAAACAAGTAGTGGAAACTATCCTGACACCACAAGTTTAAAAGTTAGAGATCACTATGGCAACTCAAAAATATGAGATGTGTGTGACTTGTGTTGGTTTTGATTTTTTTATTAGCTAGGTAAATCTAAGGTGAAAATTTTTGCTTTTTCACTAAAAAATTTCAGCTAGAATTTGACAATATTAATTTAGAATGTAATAGTCGCTGTGTGACATTTCTGTGGTTATGTTGTGGATTTTTCAGATCACTGTACGCTGTTAAGCTGGTATATGGAAGCAATTTGAAATGCTCAAAATAAAATAACTCGGGGATCAGGTACTGTGTACGTGCAAATAGAATCCTGGGCCAGGGTCATCAGCCAGAACTCTGCTACAAAAACGGCATCACTGTCACAGCTCGTCTAGGCCAACTGCTGCTCTTTCTCTAATGTTTTCTCTCCACCCTTCACTGAGCAATTAAATGGTTGACAACTTTGGATTCCTTACAGGAAATACCTTACAGAAATCTACATCCATGTACCTACTTTGAGAGTCCCCTGCATGCCAGCCCATGCATGTCTTCACTTTCCTTATAACTTTCCCTTTCATGTCACAGATGAACTCACACAAGATGCAATCTTTTCAAACTTCTGTCTGCAACAGACTGAAGAGTTTCCCATCTGATGCCACCCACACTGTTCTCTTTAGCCAAAGACGAAATAATGTTTGTCATGTCAAAGCTAGTTGGCCTGCCACATCTGTAACTTCTTTACCGTGGTTCAGTTCCCTCACGCTTCTTGTAGTGTCTATTTTTCAGTTTGGTATAAACAATTCATTGGTCAGGCATTGTACTTCTCTAGCTTAATTTTATTTTTCATGATCTTCAACATGCTATGGGTTATAAAGTGAGCATTAGGAACAGAATAGCATAAGGTCTGACCACTCTCCAGATAAAAATTTAAGAAGAAAAATACCCCTTAATATGCAAGAAGGTCAAACATGCGCTATGTGAACTTGTTAAACACATTTATTGAGTTCTTGACAGTAACCAAACACAGTGAATGACCGTTATAAACAAGAAAAAAGGCATTTGCTTTTACTTGATCAGCTCCTGCTTTATCTGTAAAGAAAAAAAATCCTTTTCCACCACCAATTTACAGGACTTGTGTGATTTGAATTTGTTTGTCGCAATAATGGATTCAGCAGGGAAAACAGCAATTTTGAACTGAGCTATGTTTCAACTGCTTTCTGCTTCTGAGTCCAGCTCCTATTAATGTTGGACCATAAAGTGGAGTTAAAGTTATACTAGCTTTAAAGTGCATTCCCAATTGCCATTAACTCACATCGGCTGCGAACAAATAAATGAAGTGAAGAAAAAAAAAGGGGGGGGGGGGGGTGGGGATAAAAAAAAAAGAAAAACACAAATAATGCAGCCACAAGTAGTAGAGGCTTATTATTTCAAAAAGGAAAAATAAATCAAAGCAAGTTTACTAAATTAATTTGTTAAACACATTTATTGAATTGTTAATAGTAACCAACACAACGTATGACCTGTTGTAAAACAAGAAACAGAAAATGGATCAATTCTAATTTTGGCAAATCCTACTACAGATATGTGACAAGGAGGGAAATATTTCAATTTCCTTTATATTCTGCAGTGATATATTTACAATACTTATCTCTTAAAGTCTGTCCCTCTTTTAATTAAATGAACAGAAAGATCATAACCTAGAAATATTTCCTCTACAGTCGTCTTGTTCTGTCTTGTCAGTATCCATTAATGACAGTGAAATGAGAGCTTTCCAAGGGTTACTTGGCACACAGAACACAACTCCACTTTGATGCTGTACCGAGCCACCTTTTTTCTTTCCTTTTTTTTTAATAATTTGAGGGAGGGTGGGAAAAGAGGAAGAATTTCATATGTACAAAGGCTGAAAAGTCTTTAGTCTGTGAAGCTAAATTAGTTCAGGAAAATTGTATCAAAATTGTAATCACACTTACTGTAATACTGTCTTTTTACTTTTGTTTTTTTTTAATTACCACCAATCATATGAATGAATTTTTAGTTGAATTTCCAACATGGCAGCTCTCTTCCTACAGCACATTTGCACGTGCTGCCGCGAACCCAGAGAGAGTGAGGTTGGGTGCATTCTAGATTATGTCAATTCACAGTAGTAGCATTCCACTGAGGTTATGGGTTCTGCCTGCTCTGTCTTACTTACTTGAGGAGCCATTCATTTACTGAAAGGAAAGAGAAACAAAACAAAACCAATTATGCTTTAATAAACTCCAAATGTGAAAATGGCTGGATTTAATACAGTATTAGGCACTTAAACTGTCTTGAAAAAGCCAGGAGGCTGTTTCCTCCTCTTTCTGGAAAAGAATTAAACCTGAATGACTGTTTCTTTGAAGTTATTACAACTCAGTCACCAGCCTTGTTGCTGAAAATGTGCTTTCTTTTCTGCTCTTTAGTTGTACTCCTTGAATTACTGGTAAGAAGGCACTTTTACACCATTATCACAGGTAATGTAACTGTGTGTGCATAGGATAGAAGATGGATAAGATACATCACAGCTCAGCTGCAAGCCCCCAGTTGTGGCAGTAGGACTCTACCAGCAGGAGGCTGGGTTGGTTCCTTTGTTTAATATCCATGGCATAATACAAAACTCTCCAATCTGGGTGTTTGTTATGGTGTGTAACTCTAAAGTGAAATTTATTCTATTGTTTGAGATCAGCTGTCATCAAGACTAGCTTATCCCCCTTATTTTTTTCAAAGGTGGTTAAAAAAGAGCAAAAAGCACTTTGTAAGGTGAGAAGACTTTAAAATGAGGCTAGAAAACTGAAGGCCTGTCCTATCTGTTTTTCAAAATGTATTAGATGTCCCAGATGGGGTTTTTCATGATTTTCCTGCGTGTTTCTGGGCAAGTTTCCTCACATGTTTCAAAGATGTAATGTCTGACTCATACCATTAGTCCCCCAGATCTGGAGTTTCATCTGTTTTTATTTGTATGCTTTGCTAAGAACTTGGGTTTCTCAAAGAAAAGAGCTCAGTGTAAGCAGAGAAAGGATTATTCTGGAGGTAGAACGTACCTCTATACTGTAGTTTCTGTGCTCTATTGTTTGGACAATCTTTTCCCTGTAAACTAAAGTTGATATTAGTTCGGATACATCGATTGTTGAGAGGCTGGACTGGTCTGAAATTGTCGCTCATGCTCAGAAATATCTGTGATGGCTGATTCTGGCTTAGCAGTCGTAAAGAATGCATCTATACAAAATACAAAACAAGGATTTTAGTACTGGTCTTTCTCGTAAATAAACAACATACAACACTATTAAATAGACTAGTTAATAAATGAAAGTTGAACAGAATTTCAGTGACTTGTAGTCAGTGGTGCGTTGAAAGAGTTAACTTGAGGTAAAACCGTTCCTTCCACGGTCCTCTGTTTCTGAGCCCCATTTTAAATGAAAGTAACTAGTTTTGTGGGGAGTAAATGAAAATGGTATGAGGTGTCCTTGGCTGCTCAGGAAACAAATGGAATCCAGAGTACTGGATGGCAGCAGCTGATGCAGAGAAAATGAACTTGATGAATTACAAGAGCTAATTTCCTAAGTTTTGTAGCTATTAGTGTAGATTGCAGCTGAGAAGACACAGCTTTGGATGATGGTACGCAAGACCCAGGCATGGCCAGTCAGGATGGAAAGGACAACTGATAGTCATGCTGCCGAAGTAATGAAATTAATGATGGTAAAAAGTGAAATCCTCTTTCCATTGACAGGTCTGTCTTGATTCTGTCCGTGCTGTGTCTGGTAAACCGGCCTTTTGAGATGGTTTTATAGATCAGCAGTAAAGGAATTACTGAATCATTCATGATTTTCAGTGCACCCAGCAGTGGTTGGATGTAAACTATAGGCAGAGAGCAATGGTTCTTATGATGACTATGGAACTGTGTTGAAAGCATGTTAATTGGTTCAAGTCAACCAAAACCTTTCAAACTTTGTGTAGGAAACTGGAGGAGGGGGGAGGAGGGGGAAGATGCAATTTGTAAATCAGAAACCCTCAAAATATTTTGGTTTACAAATATAAAAAGAAAATCATTTCCATGTCAGTGTACAATTGAAGAGGCTTGGTTGTGGCTTTTAATACCTAAATGGGGAAATCCAGTAGCTGGGTTTTACATACTGAAAATCTTCTACAGCTTCCAGGAAAAACTTGAGCTGTGCATTACTATTTCAGTCAGAGTACGTAATGTAATTAGTAAGTATTCCATGAAATCAATTTGCAACACTAATAATGGAGGATGTAACTGACCAGTAAAGCATGACAAGGAGTAAGTATCATGAAATTATAACCCATGGGTACCAGTATGGGCTAGAAATATTCTAATCGTTGTTTTGTACATCAGCGTTGTAATTAAAAATGTTGCTTGTAGGAAAATGTTCAGGTCCTCTGCTTGAAAAGCTCAGAATGTACAGCATGTCTGGCTACGCTCAGCTGTGTCATTCTCCCCAGCTACCCATTCAGAAAAGAAACAAAGTGCTTTCTCTGCATCTAGAGAAAATTGGACAGAAGGAATATCACAAAGATAAAACATATCTTAGGCTTTTAAAGTCGTCTTATTTACAATGTTAATATGATTTTAAATTCCAAAGTAATATTTAGAGTTGTTCTATCATTCCTTGTTTCATTTCTCAGGACAGATTGCTTCTGCTGCATGCTTGGGACAGGCAGATGGTGGTTCAAGTATTCCTTTGGGATTCTAGCACGCAAGAGAATAGGTTTTAGTTCAGCTCACAGCTCCATAGGCAGCTCACTTATGGAAGCTCTGGAGAAGGCTGCAACTGGTGTTAAATTTCTTGTTTTCTGATGTTAGGCCTTGGTTTGCAAGTCATACAGAAATATAGTCTTTATGGCTTTTACACTGGCGTGTTTCCTTAACAGGACATTTTTGACTATGAAATTAAATGTATTTTCTTTTCCATAATTTATCCTGCTCCTTTCTAATAGGGGCTTCAATTTGTCAATCTGATTTTTCTAAAAATATTTGTAATGTCTATCCTGCCATGTCACTTGATACCAGAAAGTACTAGCTGATTTTTTCAAGAAGGCCTCATAAACTGGATCTCTGTCACATTAATGTGCTATTGACATGTATTTAAATGGCCACAAGTGTCACTCACAATTTGACTGTTTCTTTCTGACCTAAGAATGGCCTATTTTAGAAAAATAACAGAGGTTATTAAGTATAACACTGCTATATTTGTTTTAGAATCCCCGTATGTCTATTCACAGAATCATAGAACAATTAATTTTGGAAGAGACTGCTGGAAACAGTTTGGTTGAAACCCTCACTGAAAGTAGGGTCCACCACGAAATACCTCTATGTGTGTATACATACTCAGAGAGCTCTGAATAGTTAATATTTTTATTTTGGCAGAAAACTCTTCAATGCTTTTGCAAACTGTATAAATTGCAGGCAGAGATCTCTACAGGAAAAGGTTGATTCTGATTTTTGATTGTGAAGCTACAAATACATACGTTTAAAATGTTCTTTTGTACCTATGCTAGATCGAGTAATTTTTAAAATTATTTTTACCTGCATCCTTGTTATGTAGACAGGTTTGTTCATTATTATCCAGCTTGCCGTTTCATAGCAGGGTGGAATTGTCATTGACCCATCATACGTAATGAAACTAGAGGTCTCTGGATAAAGTTCCTCAATATTAAGCCCCTGTAGTAAGTATGCATCATCTGGAGAATAAAGAAGGAAAACAACTGACACAAAACAATAGCTTCATGAAAAAAAATCCCACCCTTTTTATCCCACCTTTTGTATTCCAGACCTTCATCATCAGTTTTACCAAAATATGAAGTGTAACGAACGTACATTTCTGAATGCCCCAGCAGTTTGGACAAGAACAAGTAACATGAATTCACTAATCCTGCCTGGGTTGAGCTCTGCTCTTAGATGCCCATGCACACCTTCTGTGAGTTTAGCAGTAGCATTCACAGTCAAACTCTGAATCTCATTTAAGAACTGGAGTTAAAAGCTGCTTGAAGTTGCAGTTATTGATTTAGATGCAGCAGTCTTTGGAGAATGTTGACTTACCGTATTTGGGAGTGATTAACAATTTTTGCTCAACAAAGCTTTGGGAAGGCCAGGAGTGTTAAAACTTAATTTCCATTCTACCACGGGAGGAAGTTAAGGTTAATGCGTAATAATAAAGCTGCTCAATGAAGTCTGCTGGCCTTGCATGTGCACAGTGGGGTGGATGCAGTGCAAGCTTGCTCAGAATGTTAAAATCGAGGTAGAAAAGTATGCTGGAAAGCAGCTTAGTAGGGTCCCTGCTTTTATCCTAAGTCTCCCTGGGAATTCACAAGGTATCCTTCTGCAACAGAATTCACTCTGTGGACATGTACTAAAATATGATGAGATATGGTATATCTTTAAAAATTCATCAGAGTTCCTCAGCCTTTTCTGTACTATGTGCATTATTTCCCTTGTGTAATGCTGGTCCTACAATATTTTTGGCAGTGCTGTCAAAACTGGAGCTCAGATTTTCCTGCCAAATCTTAGGCTGTAGGAGTTCCTTAATAGGAAATACTCGGGGATATACACGTTTTATTTCTGATACGCTACTGCTATCGTGTATCTCAGAGAAAGCTGGGCTAGTTACAAGTCATAATGTTGTGAAATGTCTTTGAATGCTTTCACTTGCATGTAGTGTGTCAATATGGTTCATTTGCAGAGAGTGAGTGCGAAACTTGGGCAAGGAAATCTCCATACTGAGGCGTGTTTCCCCTTTCAATATGCAAGAGGAACTGGTGTTGATGTTATGGAAGGCAAGGAAGATAGTGCAAATAAAAGAGAAGATACGGTTCAGACTAAAGAAAGAGGTTGAAAGTGCATGTTTTCAGTTAATGTCAATAATTTAGGCATTTCTGTTGGATTCTTTGATGTTTTTTGTGTACCATTTACTGTAAGTCTAAAAAGTGTTTTGGTTTTGTGACCTTTTTTGTTTTAAAGCTTGGCCATCGGGAAAAGATTGTAAATGGAACCAAGGAAAGAAATATGAATGATCAAGGAAGCATATAAGGACTAAAAAAGAAACGAGTACTTTAACTTGAACTTAACGTACTATAGCTGAAGGACAACAGAAAATCCAAGATGACAGGCAAAGCAAATGTGACTTTTTTTTTTTATTTTGACATAGTGTAGTCAACATGCTACAGGTTTCTGGGGTAGCAATATTAGTGGCTACAGCATCAGTTAGTCTCAAGGGAAGAGTGTAACATATATAACACATTGATCACTGCCTTACAGTTATTTCATATTTTAAATGTGTTTGTTACTTTATGATACATAATTTTGGCACGTCCTTTCAAGTTCATCAGAAATACAGCCTTCTGCCGTATTCTTGCACTTTGAGCCAGGGTAATTGCCATGCCATACAGCTGGATCCATACAGTAGAGGGGAAAGTACTAGTAGTGTCTCGTAGGTGGCTGACTGTCCCCCTTTTTAAAATGCTCAGCCTTCACTGGCCCATGGCCTGGGATACAGAGTCTTAGAAAGATTTTCCAGATGAAAGTGCAAAACCATCGCTATAGTATTAGAGTCAAAATGCTGTTAAATTTTAACAGGTAGAGATGACTGATTACACTTATGTCCTATTCATTAAAAACATTATTTACAGTGCAGCAGTAATTTTGCTAGAATTACATGAGAAGAGAATGAATGTGTTTTTTCAAGCCAATGCCTGTTTTCAATGAGTCATCACACATTTTTCCCTTTCCCACATGAACATCCTGTTCACTATTTATCGACCATGGAGAGAGTGGTGTGTTAACTCCAAATGGCACGGAATCAGTCAGAATAGACAGATTCAAACTCTAAGGGCCAAATCTGCTTTGTCATATCTATATGGACTTGGTTGGGCAAAAATGATTTAAACAAGGTAGAATTTGTCCTGAAAAGTTTACTAGGAGATGGAAAGCTAAGTAAAGACTAGTACAAGTGAGGGATATTGATGGTATATATATTTTGTGTGTGCTGCATTCTAGTTGACTTATTTGTATTCAGAACAGTGCACAGATTATTAACAATAGAACTACTTATCAAATGGAAGATACAGAAAAAGATTTACTGCTGGCATTAGTGCAGGTAATCATGGGGGTTTTGTAGTTGCCTCGCATTGCTTTAATAGAGAATGTAATTTGTTATTTTGATATGGGCTTTTGTCTGTGGATTTACAGTGTTTAGTCACTCTCAGAACACGATAACACTCTGGGGGTGGAATATTGCATGTAACACTGTGGGAGCAGTGTGGGGCATGGTCCGCCTACTCCTTCAGGCAAGCCCAACCTGTTCCAGTGCTTTCGAGATCAGGAGAGATGCTCTGTCCTTGGCCTTATTGAGCTTCAGATCACCTGCTTAGGTTACCTTGTTTGCATACTGAGGACCTACAAAACATGTGGCCATCTCCCCCACCAGCACCCAGCAGCGAAGTGGCTCCAAACCTGGTCCATTGACTCTCTCTTCATTTGGAATATATTTAAGGAGACATAACAGAATAAGCATTTGGTTACCAACTTTTTTTCCTGGGAACAGCTCTGCTGTTTCCCTTCCCCATATTTTGATAAAGATTTTCCATTTTGGAATTGAAACAGAACTGGTGAGTTTGCATTAATACTGGACTGCAACACTTTAACGTCTTGTCCTATTTATTGCAAGTATGTAGTTCAAAATGGACAAAATCAACATGGGTGATCTCTGGACAGTAATAAACTTCCTTTAATAAACCCATCCAGCATTTACTAGATTCTCAGCATCATTCCTATCTACAGCTAACATTCTGTTTATCTTGATCTGCTTGTGCCTTAGGGCGATTTCTGAACTCATGAACTCTTCTCTATACAAATTAGATTCCATCAGTTTTCACATTAATTTGCATAAAGGCCTTGACTGATAATTTTCTTATCAAATGATGGAAATCCTCTTCTTTTATCCCTAGACTTGTAATAGGTGTGTAGGGACTGCTTTCACAGCAAATTCTATGTGTGTTCTCTTTAAAACAATAGTATTCATAGAGAATATATTATTTACTGAATGAAGGAAGGTCCCTTTGATTTTTGAAGTTCATATAATGATAATCCAAAAAGGGAAAGTAGGGTTCTAACTAGATTAGATTTACAGGGTAAGGAATGTAGAGGCCCTTAGCTTTTTTTAATCCTGAAACAGAATTTCTCCTTCTACCAGCCTTCAGAAGTCACATGGACCCAGACTGACAGACTCATTTCGTGTACCTGAGGGTTGTCCCTTGGGGCCTGGTTTGAGACAGGAGCCGCAAGAGCTCAGTCCTTCAAAGAATGCACTGAAACATGAACCTTGAAAAAATAGTCTCTTACTTCCAGAAATCTGAATCTTGAGCTTTTTCAGGATAGTATCTTAAAATCGGATTTTATTAACTTGTACGTTATCTATAAAGTAGCTAAAGATTGAATTTGAGGAAATGCAGACTTTTACAGCTCTTCTGTCTACCTCAACAGGTGGCAGTATTTTGGTGGAGAATGACAAGCCCAAATTTTCATATGGAATTTTGGGAATTTAAAATGTAATTTCTTTCCAATGTTAAGCAAACACTGGGCGAAAGTTAATGTAGCATAACTGTTCTGAAAGAAAGCTAACTTATTCCCTTGAATGTCATACTTAAAGAGGAATATTAAAGCAGTTTTTCTTTAGAGATATTCATATAACTTCTGACTAATGCCTGTTTAAAAGAACACTTGTTTCAACTATTTCACAGGAGATTCTTTTGCCTGTCGTAACAGAATAAAATAAGCATTTAAAATCTGCTTATAAATTCCTTGGGGTCCACTTTACTTCACTGTAACCATTACTATCTAAGAGTAGAAATTCTCCTTTTAATTCATTTTGCTCATGGAAATTTCATGCAGCGGCATAGACAGTTCTTAACTTTGTTGCTGTTCTTTAAAAAAACCCAAACTTTAGTTATGTTACAAACTGTCCTGACTCTGAACCTATGCTCCACTACTCATTCACTCCACGGTCCCCATCGAGCACACTGGGACTGGCCATTTTGTCAGCAGCCTGCTGCGTATTGACTTCATGAGTGGACCCCTAAAGCACAAGCTAAAAAACTCCAGCTGCTAAAGGCAGAGTAGAAATCCTCACAGTGTAAGAGGTAAAATTAGTTTTCAGCAATGGTGCTATAATCCATCACACAGGACAACTGCAAAATTACTTTCACTAACACTTCCACGTTCCCAATTTACACAAAAAAATTCCCACTCGATACTTACAGTACTACAGTGAGTAACCCAATACCCTGCAGAATATTATGTGCTGTGCATCTACCAAGGATTTCATTTTAACAGATAAACAGTGGTTAAGAATTAAAACAGTTCTGTTAATTGTTGATTTTGCAGCCTATATTATGTGTTTATCTTCATGCAAAATTTTATTTAGTAAACTCAAATTAGATGTGATTGGAATTGCATTTTCCTTCTAAAGAGGCGAAGAACCAATGAAAGGTTGTAGGATGCTGTCAGCTCCAGAGAAGTGGAGTGCCCACTTATAACTGCAACATACGAACAAAATATTTTGTATTGGAAGCTATGCGTGTCTGCTGGCATGGGCGATGGTTGCACGCTCACTCATGCAACGAGCAAAAGAGGCTGCCGGTGCCTTCCTGCCCTGTGGAGCTGTATATCCCTAATCATGGCCTCTCCTCTGCTCTGAGCCACCACAAGTTGTCCAATCTTTGCTCTTCTGGCCAGCCGTTGTAGCATGCAGGGCCAAGCAGGAAAAAAGACTGTGACACTCATGTAAATGCATGGGATACAGCTGCTGTGATGGGAAAAATGAGGCAGGACTTTTCTCTTATTCAGTGTTTGAGACCTGGCAGGTCTGTGTGTGCGTACATGGGGAAAAGCAGCTTGCTCAATGGTACAGTCGGAGATCTTCTAGCTGGTCCACAGACAGAAGCTGGGAATATGTAGTTTGGGAGCAAAGAGCCTGTAAAAGCCAGCCTTAACGATAATGTCCTGTTTCCAGGGTGCTGCAGCAGCAGGCAGGAAGCTCTTACAGAACAGTGTTGCTGTGTTTTTGCAAGGAACCAAGACAGGCACCTTAAAACCTGGGCTAATCTCCTGCTTCTTCCATGCAGAGGATGGAAATATTCATACTTCATACGTATCAGTATTCATACTGATAGAACAATCTGGAAAAAATGTTCTATGGGGACACCTCTCTCACCTGCCTTTCTTACAGGTATCATGGAGGAACAGAGTTTTATCACACTAGAGACCTCTTATTTGGACCAAAGACGTAACAAGATTCGTTAACTGTAAGGTGAAACTAGAGGAACGTTAGTGGGAAGAAAGGTGTCTGTTATAGGAGAGGACAAGAAACTGTCCACTTCAGAATGGGGCTGGATTGGCTCCATTGTTCAAAGTCTGTGTTGTATGGCAAGACTCAAAATCTTTCTAGTGCTCTCTTAATCAGGAATTAGTGGGTAAAAATCTGTGCTTTCACTTTAGATTGGTCTTAGATTTACACTTTTTCTTTTTACAATCCTGGCTTTGCAGGAAGGGGGAAAAGATGGAGACCGTGGAAAGAAATCAGACTATGTGCTTTAGAGACGCGTATAGAAATCTTTCCAAACCTTCCATCATAAACCTGAAGTTTGGTGACTCATTGAAGCTAAATAGACATTTGAGATCTCGCGAGTTTCAGATGCAAGGTTTTCCGGGTAACGCTAGGTTGTTGTAGAGTACACAGTGCAATATATTTAATTTCCAGAGAGGTAAACTAAAGCAAATTCTGGTAGAGTTGTGAACAAAATCTTGGAGTTCTGACAACCAGTCTCATTCCAGTTATTGTGAACAACTCTCTCCCAGATTTCATAAACAAAAGCAAAATGACAAATGTTAAGTCATAGTTTCCAGAATAAAAAATGGAGGCTGAGTTTTACAATACTTATTCTTTCAGTTTGCTATGTACTTTCTGAAAGTTGAATTCTGGTATCGTTTAACTTCTTTTATTAACTTAATGGCTACTTGGAATTCAAGTGATTATTTGACAAAGGGAATAAAGATTTCAGGAGAAAAGGTTTAATTTGTTCCATTGAGATATATGTATTTTTCATTATTTTCTCTAAAGTAGCCTAATTTTCACTGACACTTTAGCTCTGGTTTTCCACAATTTCAGTATACTAACATGGAATTATTGAGCATCATCAGTTAAAGGCTTTCCAAATGTGAATACAACAAATATACATGCTATGTTAATGTCCTCTTTATATATCCACTAAAGAGAGCAATTGTTGCATAGAAATGTCATAACTTTTTTGTACAAAAAAGAAAGCATTAGTGAATACTAAATCTACAGTTAATGATGCAATATCTTGACATAACTTGATTAGGTATAATCCAGGGTGGTCCTCCTGTTACTTTTAGTGCTAACAGTATGCAGTTTCTCCTGGGTATTCCGTGTGAATACAGTATACGTATCTATTAAGTATAACTTCATTAACTCATTGCTTGTTCAAACATAAAATAGACATTGAAGTTCAAAATTCATTTGATGACCTGATGACCTCACCAGATTATTCAGGTTCCCAAGTTTCTCATGTAGAGTTGCTGGCAATGCAAACTTTGTAATTTTTGCTCATAATGAAGTGCATCTTGTTTCAGTGGATTGCTAAATAATGTTATTTGATACTAAAAGCATACAGCTGTTAGCCATAGTAAATTAAAAAGCAACTTACTTTTATATGTTATTCTCGTTATGGTGTCTCTGTTAAGCATACGATTTAGAAATGGATTTGATGATTCAGATACCTACAGGAGAGAAAACGTACACTGTCAAAATCTTCTCACAAACATTTCCTTTCTGGAGATGTAGCTGTTCTGCGTGGGCACGCACACGCACACTTACTCTCTCTTTCCTACCACTCCTTGAAATTGTTTCTGCCTTTTTTTCACCGTTGTGGGAAGAGGAAATAATTACTTAGATATATTTCTAACAAAACATGTTAGATAATATCTAAAAATAAATCCCCCAAACCAGGTATGGGAGAACAGGATGAATAGGAATTAATGCTTGAATACAAGTGTGAGTACAGGATTCTTCTCCAACAGCTTTGATGGGATTTACAGGTGGTTATTATAATTAAGCATGATTTTCATGTAGTATTCTATAATTTTTCTGTTTATTGAGAAATATACTTTCCTTGCAGTAGATTATTTAGATTGTAAATAAGATCTGTCTTCCCACTGTTTTACACACAGGTGTGAAATGCCTGGATTTCACACACGTGCACTCAGAATTGTGCGTACATACGTGTATACATACACATAAAAAGTTCAGCCTATATTAACATAAGCATACTTAAAGAGCATTAAGAGGAAAAATAAGAGAGGGCTTAGAAGCATTGCTGTTGAGTTATGTGTTTTGTGTGTGGGGGTGTATGTACTCTATCAACAATATTGTTAATTATCAACGGTAATTTAACGGGAGATTTTATTGCATTGTAAATAGAAAAATTATTATTGGTTAGCAACAAAATCGGTTTCATGTTTTTTTTATGGAGACATTTCAGTAACTCTGTAGCAAGCCTTCTAATATCCTACTTATCTTGTAATTATTCTGTGATTATTTTTTTTTTTAATCAAACACTGGATGCTGCTGTTATACATCTAGCATTTATCCAGAATGAAATAAATTTATTTCAGAAAAGGAAAACTTCACAAAAAGTTCAACTAATATTTAGGAAAATAAATGGCCTATTGGACAAACTGTAATCCAGCTGTGTTTGACAGGCAGCCTTCAGGAAAATTCAGTTCAGGTTCCATTTTGTGGAAATTCAGATAGCTTCTCCACTTAGTTGTTTTTCTAACTCCTTTGGACATTTAAAAAAGAACGTATCTTTTCATGCTAGTGAGAAAGGCCTAGAGAAAAATATGGTGAGGCAGATTCCAAATTTTGTTGCTTGTTAAAAGAGATGTGCAACTCAGCAAGTACATGAGTGATGTACATTAGTGTTTACACTAAACTGGCATGCTGGGCAGTTTGAAGGTTTGCTTCAACTTTATATTTTTTGCACAAATTCAAGTCAAACAATTGAAATACAATAGATTTTGGATGAGAAAAAGCTAACCTAAATATCTTTCTTAAATATTAGACCTGTGTAAAAGGGCAATTTTCATACCTAATTATTCAGAATGGTTTCCGAATTGCATATTTTAATTCTGAGGTTTGTCAGGAACTTTACCCATGAAATGGGATTAGAGTGCTAAAGGGAATTAACAGATATCCAGTACTAAGGTCTGATGATAAAAGCTATTTATTTCAGTATGAAGCACTTCAGAAATATGTGTTTTTTTAGACTGATGAAACAGAAACATAATAGAAGAATATGAACATTTCTTGGGGGAAATGCATTCTTCATATGAAATGAGAGAAAAGGTTTCTCTAATGTAATTAGGGAGGTTTGAGTAAACTATTAAGTATCGAGTTCAGTGCTAGATTACTGTAATTTATAGACCTAACCATGCATCTTGAACACCTACAGGATGGAGACTAAAATATGAAAAAATATTCACATGTGTTTCTAGCTCTGTGAAATGGGAGAAATTAAGATTTATACTTTTAATGTTCTTTCAGTTCTGATAGTTTTAAGATGTTTTATATAACATTGTGCGGAAAAAAAATTATTTTGCTGACTTTGAAACACCAGCATGTCTTCAACGAGCAAACATGCCCTATTTCCCAGGGCCTCAACCTACTGGGAGAGATTTACTTTTAATTGAACGAATAACGTTTCATGAAGAAATACCAAATCTGCAAAATTAGTAACTTTTGTCATAGCCATTAAAGTGTTATGAGTGATGTTTGGGATATAAGGATTTCCCCCCCCTTTCCTCGTCCCTTTTCATCTTCCTTGCATTACACTGCAAATGCATTGGAGTAGAGATTGTGTGTTCAGTTCGCACGATGATGGTGTCTCCAGATTCCAGATCAGAGCCTCTAGGGATTGTTGGAGCACAACGAGGAGTGCAATTCCTAGATTTACAGCTCATGGGAAAAGAAGTCCATTGTCTACGTATTAGGTATTGATAATACTGAATACTTACTTTCATAAATATGGAAACTACCACCAACCCATTAGGACTCTTTGCAGCTTCTGTGACATTTGTGTACAGCTCATGGTTATAGTGGATTAGTTGAACCTAGAAAACAAGGAAGGGGAAAGACTACAATCAAACAGTAGCAAATCAGACCATACACTGTTTGCAACTACTCTCTATACACCAATTGGTTTGTATTAGGAACTCATCCATGCTTTGGATATCTTGTAACTGTGCAATTTTTCAGTGGTTTGCAGCACGCATGATTTTAATGATTTCAGTCACCATCTGGCTCCAACTGGCACAGTACCAGCACGTTTTCTTCTAAATTGCCAGTAAGTGAATTTACCCACATCAAGTTATGAATTGCACTGCAGGGGTTGACATAATTTCCCTGTTGCAGCAGCACTTGCCATGGGCATCAAGTAATCTGTACTTTTCAGCCTCAGGCCAAACCCAGAGGAGTCAGGGATTGAAATAGCTGAAGAAACATATGGGATATAGGTTTAGAAATGTTTAAACCAGCACTTGCTAAATTCAGAATACTAATATTCATTGGCTCCAGATTTTACAAACTTAGTTACCAAAGCTCCTACAGTTAGGCACTTACTGTATTATTGTTAACCAGGTTCTCCTTAGCTCCTACAGCTTTCCTTCTGCTTTTTAGTTTGATCATTTGCTGGAATTTTTAAATTATGAAGGCACAGTTCAACTCTCTCCCTGCATATGTAAATGCCTTACCCATAACAATGGTATTTCATTTGTCTGGCATCACTAGACACTGTTACCATTTATATTGCAATTTGTAGCCTCACTTTTTTTTAAAAAGACGAACAACTTTAACTCATGAGGCAGTTAAATACTTCTAAGAATTTGAAAGCCTAGTTAGCTTTATTTAGCCTAAAGACATATTTCTTAGTCTTCAGATGTCAATTAGAAAAGTAACGTCATTATTCTGGTGTTTTCAGAATTGTAGCAGCCCGATGTTCGTATTTAAAAATCAGGTGTGTCTTCCGTGTGCTGCCGTAAATCTAAAGGCTCTACATTGAAATTTCTGGACTTACATATTGTGAACAAGATCAGTACTAACTTGATCTACATCTAGTAGTCTTTTTAGCTGTACAAATGGCCAAAGCTTAATACTGCCAGTAAAGAAATTTCATCATAGTGTGCTTTCCATGTTTATAATCAGGAAAACCCCACCACAAAAACCGCTGAAATGGGGTTTAGTTGCCCGCATTGGTGACTTTGTGTTTTGGATGAATGCAGTGTCTGGTGCTTCAGTAGTGAAATACAATAGCAAGGATGATGCAAGTATGGACCTCCATATAATACCCACAGTGCACAATCAAGTTGCAAAGATAAAGCCTTGCTTTGCCATCCGAATACGTTTGTCTACCTACGTCTGTACTAGTAGTGATCTGAATTACAACAGCATCCCATTTTATGTGTAACCTATGCCATTATTATCTCAGTCTATGAGAAGTTGAGAAATATATGATGCATCTAAACTCTGGGAGTGTTCAGACAGTTCTACTTCCTACACTCCGCCCTGACTGCAAAATGTATTCCTCTTATAAGTAAATTACTCAGAATCACAAATTATGAGCTTTCCTAATATAAAAATCCACCAAGCATTGTCCTCCCACTGCCCCCCAAATCACTTAGTGATGCTGCTGAAGTGCTTGGACATTGATGTGAAAAGGGGCAGTGGAACTTCTGAAAGGAAAGAGAATATTTGTATTAGTAAGATTAGATCTTTGGCACGTAGCTCTGCTATTTACAGCTAACGGTTCACAGACCAAAAGAATAAGGTAAGGGTCAAAATTACTCCTGTAATGTTTTAATTTCAGTTACTTTTGTCATGAGAACCATTGGTTGACCTTTTTATAGTTCACACAGTAGGTGTTTTTTAAGGCAAGCAAACAAACCAAATAGGAACAAAAAAGTAAAAATGTCAAAGTAGCCAGTGAAGTAATCTACTAAATTCTGACAGCTAGGAAGCAGGATGTTTTCTAAAGGTCTTGTGAAGACTTAATGACAGCATTTACTCTATAGCGCATAGATGTTATAGGCTCATTAGTCATCACTTTGTGGTACTACTGAACTTTGATAACATCATGGTTTGGGGGACTGTGCACTCACTGAAATTTTTAGGCTTAGTAATATATTTTTCTTTTTATGTACAGCTGTTCACTCTGGCAGCCAAACTAACTCGTGAATTATTGAGGAAACAAGTGATGGAATCTGCTTTAGACTAGAATTTCTTCCTTACAAAGTCCCAGAATAAAAGTGAATTAGCTTAACTTAGTTTATCTGACAAACCAAAATGTCTAGTGCAGGAACAGGTAAAAGTAAGGACCAAATTCTCCTTTCACCCATGGAAGCCCTAAGTCAATGCCAAACTCTCATTTTTACTGATGGGACTTTTGGAAGTAAAACTCCTGAAGTATATATGAGCACATATAGGGTATTTGTCCCAGGCTCACTGCAGGGAGCCTACTGCCCAGTGCCCTTCTAGTCTTGCATAACACGTGGGCCTCGGCACATAAAAGTGTCCTGGCTCTGCTGGAGACCTCTCGATGTAAGAAAGAGACGCGACTCACTCTGTACAAAACACACACCCAGACTGCAGGTGGTCGATAGGTATTTGTGGGAATGAGTTAACAGACTTGAACTGATTAGAAATTAGAATAGTTATTTCCTTTGCTGATCTATAATTGTTTCTCTACCCCTGTGTTGCCCTGGCTTTGCAATAAAAGTCTGAGAACTCTGGAATCCTTTACCAGTGCTTTCAAGTGTTTTTAATTTCAGGTTTCCCATTCCTGTGGGTTTGTATGCCTCTGCCCCATTCTGCCTCTCCTAATCGCATCTCAGTTTGGTACTGAACTGTTTTGGAGAATGTGCTTGAGAAATCTTGCTTCAGTATAGCTTGAGAAGCTCCCCTTGCCTTGCTATGCATTATTGTTTCTCAGAGATCCCAGTGCTGAATCAAGGCAGACTTTTTTTTCTTCTGAAACCTGTCACTTTCTCTGTGTTAGGGTTGTATCCTTCCTCCCTGCACCCAAATTAATTTTAAAGCTGTTTCCATGGAACCATGGTTAAATTTACTAGGTTTTTCTTTTTTTTTTAAAAAAGAAGATTGACCATGTAAGGAGACATAATTTTCAAAGTTTCTTGTATGGAACAGACTAATTTAGAAAAGTACAAATGAATAAAGATGTCTTTGACATAGAATATTACATGCAGGATAAAATATATAATTCTCTATTAAATTCCTTCTTTAGAGAAAAATTTCTTTTAAGTTGCCTGAAATACATGTATTAAATATCACTAGAGTCTTCCAGGAAGGTGAAGCCACACAGAACTAAAATTGCTCGTATGTGAAAATCTCACTTTTTCAAATGACGACATTGGATTGCAAACAAAGCACAACAAGAGCAAACTTGTTTGAAAGTACCCTTTGGTTCTGGTTTGAGTTTCAGGGCTCAAACACAATACAGAATCTTTTTATAAGCTATTGATTTTCTTTGGAAGATTCCCCCTTTAAGATTAATTTGCCACAGAACAATGGATAGCTCTTGGTTTTCCTCGAGCTACAGAAGTTCTACTTTTCAGGGAGAAGAAGAGAATTAAGATTAATTGCTGTCTTTTAGCTGATGAAAATCCAGAATGTACCCTTGTTCCATCACCCAAGAATGTGCACTGGACCAGGAGCAGACACAGCACTTTAGATGCCTGAGGTTGGTGGTGTTGGGAATGTCAGCAGGAGCTGACAGTACGCTGGGGGTTATCTACTGAGCACCCTCTCCTCAGCCTGGTAGGCTGTGGGTTTTGGGCAAAACAATACAATAGGCTGATATTATGGCTCATGTTCTGGCCACTGTGGGGAAAACATCTAATTTCCTTTCCCAACACATGCGCGTGTGTGTTTATAATCGTAATAACCTGTTCTTTGCCTGTACTTTGATAAAGTTCAGCCCTGTGCTCCTATTGTTTGTACCAGTCTTCCTCTGCAAGGTGTTTAGCTCTCTTGATTCATCACCCAGGTGAAATGTGCATCTTTGGGCAGAGCTAGTAGCAGGATATTTTCTGTGTGGTATTTGACCAAGACGCTCTGGCTAAGCAAAAGGAGGCAGTTTGCTGCGTTGTTGTTGTGGGTGACAAAAAGTTCAGGGACTCGTTTCAGCAATTTTTTAACTTGGACAAAGTCCCTCTGTGAATTACAAAGCTCTGATCTAGTGTGCATGCATAACCCCTCTCTAAATGTTAGACCACTGTGAGATGTTCTGCTGCAGTGAGACATGGAGAAATATGAAACTGAGGGGATTTAGGGTATCACAGTACTTTACACACAAATGTTTCCACAGTGCTCTTGAGAATAATGGAATACCCTTTATTCTCACTTGAAAGCATTATAATTGAGTGCATAAACATTTTGATTCGTAAATGACGAGGGATCTAAACCACGAAGTGAATGGCAGCAGGGAACAGCCAATCTGTAACTATAATATTTGCATTATGTTGTGCCACCTGACAAACTGTTGTTATACCTGACTGAGAGCAAGCACAAAGCATGTTTCCAGCACAGCAGGGAACAAAAACAAATGAAATTGCTCACGACAAGTTAAATGTTTGTTTTGATTCTGAGTCACGGTAAAAAGTTGCTCTCGTTAAGAAAAAAATGATACATTTTTGTTTATCCAAAATTTAATAAAAACAGCAAAAGAAATATGGTTTCTGCATGGCAGGTGCCCAGTAAGGAAAATAATATTAATGAGCTAAAATGTATTAATAACAATAGTTGATATTCCACTGTTAAAATCTTGTTGCTGTCACAGGTCTTGTGAAACCCTTTGGAAAGCGTAGTAATGTCGTATCACCTAAGAGTTATTTATGGTGTTAATTTTGTGGATCTGAACAGGTACAAGATCTGAGGTCCTCACTTTGTGAAAGAAATGAGTTTTTTAAAATATCCCCTGGTTCTAGGCTGTATAATTTTTGTGGATGACAAAAATATTTTTAGATTTGTCTTAAATAAAATGTGCCTGCTGTTTCATGGAAAGGCATAGCACCATCTGTGAGAACGTGCACTGGGCTCCTCGGAGCATGTCGTGATCTGTCTTGTTCCATAGGACCAATACCTGGCAGTGATGCGCTGGAAATTTTGCTATCTTTGGCAAGTGATTTTATGGTGTGTTGCTTAATAATAGGCTGAAACATCACATGGACTGTTCAAGATAGAAAAAAAGTTAATTGCATTTTTTTCATAATTGGTTAGGATTTTGAGCTGGTTGTTAATGTCGTCTTTTCCTAAATTCTTATAACGATCAAACCTTGTTTGTCCACACACAGTCTCACGTGTATGCGAGGAGAACGCACCAAGTCTGTACATATTTAATTATCGCAGCTTGGTGGACACTCCTGGCCTCCTCAAGGCACGAGTCATTACAACTTAAGCAGGGTAAGAGCTTGAACCCTCTGGTCCAGTTCTCGGTCTGTTTTTTGCCTTCAGCGAGCCTATTCAAAGCCGCAGCTGCAGAGCGGAGCTGGTAGTGGGCTCAGAGGAATGCTGTTTAAGAAGACATAAATTATGATTCACAGTAATTGTCTTTGAAAAACAAAGCCATTTTTTTCTCATGCACAGGATATTCTACCATGAAATGTTAGGATCTGCCAAGGTGATATTACCCCCATGCTTATTAATTAATCCATAGATCTACCTGTTATTTTTTATGTATAAGCCCACAGCAGTGTGGTACTCTTACGTTGTTGGTAAATTGGTAAAATAAATTTTCTATGACCACATATACTTCCAGCCCGTTTACTTAGCATTTTATCAAACTACTGTGGCTTTAAGATTGAAATCAGTTAAAAAGATTAATTTGGTTTAATATGCCAACAGAAAAATGCGAATAATATTTCTTTGAAATAATTTTATATCTCTGACTCTCTTTGATGTTGTCTCTATTATTAAAACTGAAGTTCTTTAGGCTGTTGCTGACAAATACGATTTGTGGGGTTTTTTTACTGCTTTTGAGAGTTATTTTGTGATTTAAAAGAAATGCCTGTAAAATACTAGTGTAACAGAAGAGCTTGTCATCTACATTTATAGCAATACACCAGCGATTGTATCCTAGATAAATAAAAAATATTACAATTCTTTTTTATGTAAAAAAAATAGGGAAAGAACTCGGTTTTCTCCTGCTTCTGAGCAGACAGCTGTATGAAAGCATGTGCAGAGAAATGCAATAATGCATCATGCAGTAAAGTGGAAATGCAGCCAAGGGTTAACTGTACTTGGCTGAAAAAGCTACTTTACTAGAGATAATGATATGCTAGGAATTAGCACTTAAACTGCAAATGGTGTCTAACACTTCATTAGACCAGTTGGTAAGAAGAACTAACTTGTAATACCACTGTTCAACAAATAGTGTTCGACAGTCAGCTTTATCTAGGGTGCCCTGGTAAGCAGTTAACGCTGTGTGTTATTTTCAGCATATATTATGACTCTTCAAAAAAAAAAAAAAAAAAAAAGCATTGTCTTTTAAGCATCCACAGGGCTACAGTCAAAAGTACAAAAATTACCAGCTTAAGAGATCAGATTGGCTGTGCATGCCTCAGAGTTTGCTATTAGGACTTTCACCTTTGTGCTAACACCAAAAACTTAAATAAACGTTAGGTTTAAGAAACAAATGCGAAAGGTGCTGGATTAGTGCCACCCAAATGCTGCAGGAGATGTTGCGTCACAACCGTTTGCACTCTCTTCCCGGTAGTAGCAAAAAAGATGAAGGAAAAATCCAACTTGAGCCCCAGAGGTACACAGCTGTGTCAGTGGTGCTGGTTTTTGACAGGGCAGTCATTCCCGACGCCTTCCACTGCTGGTTACTCTAAACACAGGGTATTTTTGGCTGGCCTGCCAGTCAACCACTCTTGTCATTCATCGTTAGCAGATGAGCAAAAGCTGGATAAACATAAATAAATGATGCTGTTCTGCAATTCACTTTGTGTGAGGATCAAAATGAAGTCTTAGACTCAAATGTTTAATGTTGATTGTGTCTTGGCTGATGCAGACTTTCATTGCAAGCTGTAATTCGGCACTGACCCAATCCATCATCTATAACAGTTACCTCTTAAGAGAGAATAGGGGTAATGCAGGAAAAAAGGCTATTAGATGAGCATATCATCATTTCTGGATTTTGCAGGATTTTCTGACTAAACATTGCATTTAAATTGTTTTCTCATTTTAAATACAACAGATGCTCAGACACCATGATGATGAATTCAGAATAAACGCTCCATTTGAGAGATTCAGTTATATAATGGTGCTCTGAATTTCTGGGAGAATTCTGTATTTCTTTAGAAAGCAGTCCAGAAAGCAGCAGAAAATGGTTCCTGGTTCTGCAAGTCAAAAATTTGGTGATTGATGCTATTTTTGTTTGTTGTGTTACCCCGAGTCAAAAGGACACACGTATGAGGTCACCAAACGGTGCAACAGAGATGCATGAACAGTTCAAGCCTTCTCTAACAACACGGTGCCACTACAGCTCTTGTCTACCTTGCCAAAGTACAATCTGTAGCTACGTTTCTGTTCAAAGGGTGGGTATGATGGGCAAGAGCAAACAGAGAGATATCACAGACTGGCGAATAAAAGAATGAGCAAAAAAGTTAATAGAATTTGAGCTAGTAAAAATCTAGTTGTTGATCTAGGCCTTATCCTTTTATCCTCATTTTATAATCTGGTAGGAAACAGTCAAGTTTAACATACCCAGTGTTAACTAACAGGCGAGGAAAAGGTTAGCATTAGGATTACAAACCAGAAGCAGAAACAAGGCAGTTACCAGTTTCACCTGCTCTCTTGAGTATAGAAGTATATTGTTAAATGAAGAAATATCATTTTCCCATGGCAAGAACAAAGCATGGAATTTTACATTCTTAAAATGACAAACAGGTGTATATATGAGGAAAGCACAGAATAACATTGAGGATGTACTTTAAGGAGCTATTGGCATGGTCCATCTGAGGTTCGTGGAAGCCCTTGTCCAGCCCATTTGGGCAACAGCTCCTGCCTGCCTACCCAAACACTCTCTTTTGTTGCTTGATCTCAGCCTAGCACAGGCTTCCAGTATATCATTGCTGCACCTACCATGGTGCACACACAGCTTGGTGACCTCTCCTTCCCCACTCCCTGCTGGCAGGCGTAGGATGGGAGAAGAACTTAGCACAGAATGTGTGGAAATTGGCTTCTCTTGCAGGGAGGGGGACGAGAGAGAGATGGTCTGCTTGCTCTTTGGGAACAGAAAGTGGTGCATAAATGTGCAGGATGGACTATATGCTTCGTGAGATTAGACTTTCTGTTTTAAACCAATGAAATCGCAAAATATTAATATTATACCCATTGAAAGCTATATGTGAAAACACACATGGGGTCTCGGGGGACCCTTCTGTGTGATTTATTGACAGACACTTTTCTCCCAAGAGTCTCCTTCCCCTTTACTGATTGGGTTGCTCACCTATGACTTAAGAAAATTATGTTCAACTCTTTCTCTGTCCTTAAGCAAATATTCCTACCATTTCTGCCTGGCTTGCCATCTCTGTCATGGGAATAGCTGCACTTCTCCAGTAACAATGTTGTGAGATGGTCAGATATAATATTAAGAGTGTTGGGGAAAGCACCTAAATAATGTACGTCGTGTTATGAAGGTCAGTTTGTGTTACTGATCCGTGACAATTTGTGACATCTCGCCCATAAAAGGTTCAAAAAGTTGCTCAGAATATAAATAGTTTTGGCAGGAGATTGCAGGACACTTGGATTTCCAGCACCTTAAAGAGTGATAACAAGGACACATTTAAAGCGTGATAAAAGAGGAAAAGAATTTGAAATGGACATAATTGCTAGTGACTGTAGTGTTAAATCTTTGAATGTAAGCTGAGGGCTCAAACACAGAAAAGTTTGAGGAAGCTCAGCTTGACTCAAAACAGCCAAAAGCATTTCTGGAATGAATGTTTTATTGAATTATTGAAGGTCCTTTAGGATATTAATGCTGTGGTAGATGAGATGATATATTACAGAGTCAAATTTTTAGAAATAATTTGAAGAAATTTCACACCAGGATTTCCTGTTTAAGGTGCAGAGGCAGAGACTGAGAGGAAAGAAAGCACAGATCTGCCCTGCAGGCAGAAAATAAGGTGTGGATTTTTTTTTTTTCTTTAAGAATATCCTGGAAGCTTCTTTTAAAGCTAAGGAAAGCACAACTTCCTTTTGTTGTTTATGTAAATTGCGTAAGACACAGTTTCACATTTGTAGTTTAAAAGGTAAGTTTGAAGTTAAGAAATAATGAGCACAGTCAAAACAAAAGGACATGAATTATCTAACAAGATGAGATAGTACAGCTTAAGGCAGACAACTATAAAATTATCTTGTTTCTAAATGAGTTGAGTGGCATTATACTCAGTAGGAAAGATAACTGGCACTGAGAAGTCATAACTAAGCCAGTTATCTTTTATAAAGTAAGCCTTTTGGCTCTATCTGCAGATTTGGTGAAAGTAAGTGGGATACTGGCAAACACTACTCAACAAATGTAGTACAACACAAATTAAAAGGGCATGAAACCACAGGCAGTAGCATTTATTTATCATAGGCACACATTCGTCCGGGTGCCTTGTAAAGGGTACTGAAAATTACCTCGTGGTAAGAGCAGCTCAGTACAGCCACCCAGCTGCAGGTCAGTGCTGTTTACAAACCACCAGAGGAAGAGAAATGATCACAGCAGCCTTTCTAGCAGCCTTAATTATACCGTGGCTGGTTGAAGCTCAAGGATCTAATAGTACCTTTCTTTGTTAAAGGTATTTTCTGCAATTTTCTCTTTTATATCATCCCTCAAAGCTTCTTCCCTACATCCACAACAAACAAATCTCTCTGCTTCGTATAGATAAGAAAAGAACCCCTCCTCTTCCATTTGTTTCAGAAACTTTCTAATTATTTATTTCAGCACAGTAGCAACCTTTTCCTAACTCACTGGTAATTGCTGCCCAGCCTAGCTAAGCACAAGTGACCTTTGCTTCACAGTTTGTCTTGTCTGTATAACGCAAATGCTTAGAAACGAGACACCATCTGAAAATCCCATCTAAACATTTGGAAGTACAGTTGAGAGTTATCTTGTGAATACGCCCCCAAATTACACTTATTCACAAGTTTTTCAAGGCAGTAAGTGAAGGTCAGTGAAAAATAATGAAAACCAACTGCAACTCCAACAGAAATACGGTATCTGCCACGTCTCTGTGGGCTGTTTGAGCGGTGAGATGTGAATATTAAATGGACAAAAGGGCGAAGAAAATCAGTTACGCGGACAGCCTCACTGTGAAAGAGTGAATAGCGCTTCAGTTCGGAATTAGACCGAGGGACGAATGAACAGGCGGTGACGCCACGGTGCGTCGTCTCTAACCTCAGAAGCTGATCTGCCTGGTGCGATGTGAGGTTTGCGGAAAGGAGGTCCCCGAGCAGAGTGCTCTGGGGGCCCTGTGTGTGAGCGTTTATGATGCAGCCTGGCATCTTACAACTGGCAGTTCAGCTCTTCACTGGAAAGGGCGGTGAGTGTAGTGACAGCAGTTCAGATTGGCAACACGTGTGTTTCCATGGCTGTCTTTAAAACATAGATGAGTCTAGAGTCCCTCCAGTACTCAAAATACACCTCTTGGACGTTATGGTGGTGAAAGCGGCAGCAGTAATGTCACACTTGCAATTTGTATCAGCAGGCTTTCTACATCAGGCAGTAGCGCTTTTTTCTCATTAGAAAACACAGTCTGTATTTATTTGCAGGTTAATTTATGTACCTGAAATGCTCAAAATACCAGCATGGAAATACCTGAAATGCCAAACAGATATTTTCCCTTAATGAAAGAAAACCAGAGAATGTGCCGTACTCCAAAATACTGACTCCTGAAGAAATCTTTAGTTTGTTGGGCTTTCTGCAATTAGAAAAGTTGAATTTGGGAGATGATCCTGTTAAAAGTCTCTTGAAATTTGTTTTGTCCATGTAGTAAACTATTTTCTGCTGGCAGAAAGCCTGGCCTCACTCAGGCTGTGAAAGCAGCTGCTTATTCTCACTGGCAAAGGGCCTGGCCTTCAAAATGTTGCTGTGGCTGCCATGCAAATACCACACACCCTTTGTTTCTTACTTCTAGTTCCCACTGGAAGAGCTACAGACCCCTGAGCTGCGGACTGAGTGGGGATCTGTAGTGTCACTTCCACGGGGGATTAATCTCCGAGTGAAGCGAGGGACTGGGAAAGGTACAGCTGCAGCTCTGCACCAGCCAGCTTTCAGCTTGCCTCACCACAGCACCATTTCCTCGAGTGGTGTTACGGATTGTAGGTGAGGAGGGGAGGCCCAGAGCAGTAGATGGTGCCTCTCCTGTCCCCCCCAGCAGCCGCCTCCACCTGCCTAAACGCCCTTGGGGGGATGGTGGTCTTAAAGAGCGAATCCTGGCTCCTGCTCTCTCTGCGTAGCGAGGGAGCTGCGTGCTCGCAGCGTGGCTGTGACGCTGGGCTGTGGCAAATACCGTGGTTAGCTTTGAGATCATGCCAATCTCATATGATCATGAGAATATTTCTGAATGTTGGTGCACGGTGACTGGAATAGTATTGCTCTTTGTTAGATGTGCAAGAAAAGATCATTTAACACAAGCAATGTCTCCCATGGGTTTTGGCTTATTTCCCCCCCCATTACTATTCACAGATTTGACCAGCTGTAGTTCCTTCGGTTAGTCCTAATGTTGCGCCTGCCACGTCTTCCTCTATTTTATTTCTTTATGTACGTTATCTTGTGGTATGGCTCTTGCACTTTGAAAGAGTGTACAGATGAAATGGAGCTGAAAATCACAGCAGAGAAAAATCCAGCTCTTTGAACTGTAATGTTAAGAACTCTTCAACCAAAGTAGATGCCTAATTGAAGATAATGTTGACTCTGTATGTTACTTTATTATTTTGTCAAGCTGACATCATTAAGCATGTATTTGATTTCATTATACTACAGTAAACAATTTGTTGTGGTATGATACTCTGGTTTGTAATGTCTGTAGGCAAAGTTGCATTATACTTTAAATGTAGACAGTACCGTCTTTATGGAGCAACAGTGTAATTATCCTATTACCTTGCTAAAACATCTAATTATTTGTCAATGATGCGAAAACCTGAGAACTTAAGTGTGAGAAATTATAATACGAATGTAGCTATTATTTTTTTCATTGACACTTTAACAATATCAGTTTACTAGGATGTTGTAAGGAAAGGACCCCATATAAAATTATGGCAATGGGGACTGCATAACACTAAAATGAATCTAACAAAAGATTGATTTCTGATTTTAAAGTGTTGTATATATGTAAAGTATGTGTTTAGCTTTATAATTCTTTTAACTATACATGATTAAGTTTTACTGCATAACGAATTATGTGCTACTATTACTCTAGCCTTTGCAAAGCCCCTCATTGCAAGTAAAGGGGAGACACATAGATAGAAACAAGGTAAAGGAAAAAGCTAGTTCTTCCTACTTTTTAAAAAAAGTCATTGAACTGTGAGCCCAGTTTAAAGTCAGAATTCTGTCTCCAGTGTTCCCTGATCTCGTCAAGAAAATAATTTCCCGAATTCTATTAAAAATTGTTAGATTCTCAGCAAACAGCATGAAGAGATTTTCCTGGGAGAAAGTTTTTAATAATTAAAATTAGTCAATACTGAAGCAGAAGAGATTATTTGATCTTGTTCAGAAACTGACACTTTCCACAAGCAAAAAAAAATTGCTGTCTCTCTAATAAATCACTTTGTGCAGAACTGGCAGTAAAGCAGAGGAAATTCTCTGCAGAAGAAAAGAGGGCAACTCACCAGGGAAATAGGTTTGCCTAAAATAATCGTGAGTTTGAACACCAAGATTGAGATTTTTAGGACATTTCCAGAAAAAAATCTGTAAGACTCTCAGGATGAGATGTAAAAATGCATTTGTTAGTACTTCAGGGCATTACACCTCTCAAACACATTAGATAAAGTTGCTGTTGGCTCTTGTGCTCCAGCCCAAATTTCAATTTGTCTACTTTTTCCCCTGTAATTTTACCTAAACTCAGCTGTTATATCAAGTCAGTTTATATTTCTGTGCAGAACGGAGGATGCCCACCTTCATATAATAGGCTTAAATTTTGCTCCAGTAGCCCCTGTCAAGTTTGGTTACTGCCAGCAGATGAAAAGATGACATCAAAAACATGCTAGTGTATGAACGTGCCCGGCACGGGCTGGATGCCTTTTGAGCCACGCTCTTTTTCAGACTTTCCTGTAATGATGCCTGTGCCACCCAAGTCCCCGACATGTTCCTCGCCCATGTTCAGGCCCGTATATTCCCCTGCTTTTATGAACAACAAACCTCTCCTCTGCCCTTTTCTGTCCTGTTTCTTCCTGTCACTTAAAATCTGTCATTCTTCTAATGTTAGTACAGCTACCCAGCGGTGACATTCCTCACTGCACATTTCCTAGAAAAGCAAAATGTTCCTTAAATACACCCTAGTTTCCTTTCACAGTGGTGCTCAGAGGTTAGTGAATATCTATACAAAACCAGACTGCTGCTTTTTCAAGGGGCCGTCGCAGTGGGAAAGGGCAGCACTGCTGCTCTGCTGTCTACATCATTCCGAGGATGCTGCAGGTTGCTTTTGCAAGTGTTTCTGAAAGCACAGAGAAATAAGCTCAGATGCTCTGGCAGGTGACAGTATTGCACCTTTCCTTTCTACTGCCAAACTGTGTCTTTGCAGTCTGTTTTTCAGCTTTGATGTTGCATAATTAGAGTCACTAGATTTCAGAAATGCAAAAGATCCCAAATGTCGCATTAACTTCACTGTGTTTTAAAAATATTTTTCTGTAGCTTTTATCACACAAGGAGGGCAACCCTAATGTACAACCGAAACGTACAGAGTGATGCTGCAATTCAGCAGAATTGGTGTTGTGGCTGAAACACACACTGCCCTCCCCCCCGCTTTGGAATTATTTTAACTTGTTTGATTCACCCTGTTTGATCTCTGAGTAGGTGGTAAGAGGCAGGTTCAGGTACAGAAGATAAATGGTTTTCTGGGTGTCGGAGTATTGTCCACATATGATGGGAAATTCGTGACTGCCCTTTAATCTAATTGGATGTTGTAGCCTGCACAGTGCGGCGTGCATTGGGGTGAGTAACTGTCACTATGGAAATCACCATGACAAGGCCTGCCTGTAGAAGACCTCCAACTACCATGGTGAATGAATTTTGAGAAATCAGGTGGCCAAAATTTCTGGGACTTTGAGAATCCCATAAAAACTCACGTTCTGGTCTTCCCTGCGCCATGGCCTGTTGTCGTGACTGCAGTTGACTCAGCCTGTCTGTCTCAGTCTACCCATTTGTAAAATAGGCAAAATAATTACACTGCAAGGTAATTGATAGTTAATAGGGAACGTGTTAATGACCGTAAAGCGTTTGACAAAAAGCATTACAAGGGCTATCATTAGCGTCTGTTTTGAGCAGCTATCAGCAGTTCTGAATATCCAAGGGGACCACGATGTGACCGCTTCCAAACACTGGACATGTCTGAATTAGGTTTTGGATTCAGGCCCAACTCTAAACAAAACAACGAACTAAAAGGAGACAGATGGTCTCTTCCAGCTCTTCATTGCACTTTTATTTTCCTCTTCATAAACATTAAAGGACAGATTTTCAGCTGATATAAGATGATACAGCTGAGTAATTCTGTCGATTATCTAGACTTTCCCCATTATTTTTATTTTTTATTTTAAATAATGTGTGTCTCTAGATGTAATAATGGTCATTCACTTTGAGTTATAAGCTGCCACTTTCAGAGCACAAAATAAGGAATACCATCTAGCAGTACACAGGTAAAATCAATCTACTTCAAGCTGCCGAAAGATTGTTTGATGCTCACAACCAAAATACTGATGAGTTTACAAGATCATTTGAAAGACAGATGGCATCACAGAACTGATGTGGTGTTCTGTGCTAGTGAAGAAGTCTGCGTCATTTTAAAAAAATCTCTGTTCACTCTAATAATTGGGTAATTTCTAAAGTATTAGCAATTTTTAGATACTTTAATATTTGGTAATACCTTACGTACATCAAATAAGAAAAAATGAATGTGAAGTTCACATATAAGTTCACAGTGGAGCCAAAACATTTTAAATTTAGATTGATTTAAATATTTTAGATCCTGGGGAATGCATCCTGCTTTCCTTGTGTTGTGACCCCCAGTACTGTGCTCCCGACAGTAACAAGGTAGCAGCTGCGCTGTGAACGCACATCCTGCCTTGCTGCCCGGGTGTTGCCACGGTTCCACTGACTGCAGCGCGGCTGCTGCTGTACATGAAGATTCGTGGGGACAGACCCCGAGTGTGCTGCCTGAAAGTTCGGAATCCTAACAAAAGATTTCCAGCTTTCTTTGAAGTATTCGTTGCCCCTACTGAGTATATCTAAAAAGTAGGTATGTATTTTGAAATAGGCCACAGGAAAAAGGCTCTTGAAACTTCAGATACTGAGGTGTGTGTTTTTTTTTTTCTCTGCCATTTTTCCTTTCATCATTTTCCTGGATTTCTAAAAGAAAATCCTATGAGAATGAAACAGACATTCATTAGAATCTGGAAAAATAAGGGTGATTTTTTTTTTTTCCCCCCTAATTAACTGCCGCAGGGAATAGCTCTACCTGTTAGGAGGAGGAACAGTTCCTCTGTTGTGCCTTTTGTGACTTAGGAGCAGCAGATAGGGAGGCTCTCAGCTACAAATCAAACACTGAAAATCCTCTTAACCGAACACGCCCTTGGGCTTCGCACAGAATAAGGCCTTGCACTAATCATAAGCAGAACTAGTTGGGATTTTTTTTTGCTGAAACAGGGTTTTACTGGAAAATGCTTACGTGTCAAAACCAAAGTACCTCGTGGAGGGAGCTAGATTTCAAAGAAATTTTGCTGAGGCACAAGCAGAGGCTATCAGAAATCTCCACGATCTCCTGCTGGTTTGTCCTGTGATTTAGCCAAGAGCCTGGAGACCTGATGTCTTCCTCACTCCAGCTTACTTTACAGTAATTTGTTGGTTTTACTGTGATGTTCCTCCCCTCAGCAGGGCTCTAAGTGTGTATAAAGCTCTGTTTGTGGGTACAGGCGGGTTGTCCAAGGGATGGTCTGGGTGTGTAGAGCATGGGAGCTTTAAGACTCCTATAAAGAAGTTAAACTGTTGGGGTTAGGCTGTAATTCGCAGCCTTGGATGTGCGTAGATATATTCCTGTCTGCTGCCTCTTTTACGGCACTAACCACGCTTAAAGCAGGGATGGTCAGGGATGGATTGTGCTGTCTAAAACCACAGCAGCACCATTCTCCTGAGCTTATCTATTAGCCACCTCACTGGAAATATCTCACTGTGACTACTGCTCTGAAGGTAAAAATGGAACAAAATGTGCCAAAATCTAGCTTAACCGGAACAATCTTGGCACAGTAATTTGTATTTTGGTTAAAACTGCCTCCGTAGGTCAGCGCCACGATACTCTTTAGGAACAAACCCCGAAGCCACAAAGTAATTTCACAATGTGCAGAATTGGGACCAGAGCTCTGACTGTCTCTTGGATTGTTATTTTCTGTGTTTGAACTATAGGCGCATCCTGCTAGAGGAATGTGTGGTAAAGAGGCCTTTAGGCTTCACCCATGATAGATTGTTCTGCAAATACTCTATGTATTTTTAATTATGCTTTTATTGGTTGCATATTTTTGTGATATATTATTGACCCTTCCCTGTTTTTAATGTGAAGCAAGCAAGTAACGAACGCTAACCTGCCTTGTCTCAAAGCACTTGGCAGTAGTACACTTCGTACTAGGAAATCTTTTATCCTCTTCTGAATCGGATTTCCTTATTTCAGACAAATATGCTAATTCATCATCTATGCATATTACCATACGCTTTTTTTTGTTCTGTCAAAAAAAGAAAAAAAGGATAAAGGTTTGTTTCTTGCTTCTTCTGAATAATCTTAGCAAGACCACAACTTGAAAGCCTCTACTGCTTTATATAATGAATTTTAGTGCAGTGAAACATACTGCATTGATAGTTTCGTGGATTGGAGCAGCAGGAAGACACTTTGGTCTACACAACCTCACCAGGATGTTTCAGACTTACAGGGTATGAATCAAAAAAGCAGCAGGTAATGACAATTGGGTGGCTGAGGTCCTGCAGCCATGGATGCTGTAAGGTTTAATCCTGTATAAGCACGAAAAATGGTGGGCCTCTCGGGCCCATACCTATGTGCTGTGCTTTGGACATAGACTTCCAAGTATCAGGCTGGGTTGGAGATAACTGTACAGGACTGATAGTTCAGTCCTTGATTGCTTTGCTCTTAGATTGTCAGAGGAAATTGGAAAGAAATTGCTAAAGATGAAAAGAGCAAAACCTCACCTAACAAAATATGCTAAAGATATACTGTTCACACTGAATATGCCTTGAAAAATAAAAAATATTTATTTCTTATTCATAGGAATTATGCATTTGATAGAATGTGACAACTGTGACAAACCCTATACTGAAAGTTAAGCAGATTAAGACTGTGTTAACAGCGGATTCTGTTATTAGCAGAATTTCCAGGGACTAGGTGGCAGTAGCATGTTCATATTTTGATAAGAAAGAGTAAATAAAATTCGAGATGATGGGAAGAGATGGATGGTAATGGACTTGCCCTTTCTAGCTAAAATCCAGAACTCTCCTTGCCTTTGACAGAACTTTCAGAGTAATGACTTGTGTATGGTGCTTTTCTAACGTGCCTATGGCAAATTGTCAGCTAGAAAATGTTCTCATGGCAGTTAGATCAAAAAACCCAACAAAACTACTGAATAGAATGAATTAATTTCTACTGAGTTTTAACCCAGCAAATTTTGCCAGATGTGTGCAGTAATCTCCCGTTAGCTTATACAGAGATAAGAGTGCAGACAGATAGTGAGATATGGAAAGATAAATGGAAAGAAAATGGACTCCGAAGAAATGTGGTTTAACCGTGTCGATTCTAATTCTCCCCAGTGTTAACACTGATGCTATTGTGCCTACTATCACTCTTGTGCTATTTTAAAGGTAGGTAGGCCTGACAAACTGATCTAATTGCAATAATTTTAGAAAGACATGCTTATGAAATAATAACAAAGACTTAAGTTTCCTTCCCTTTATTGTTTGTAAAATATCCTAATCCATTATCTATCTCAATTTTGTCTAAAGAAAGCAAGATTTAGAAGTATTTCCTTCTCAGTCTTTATTGAAAGTATGAATTGCCCACATGGTTAAAATAAAATACCTCAAAGCATTTTGACTTTCTGGGAGGCAGTGTATGCTTCTGTGCTTTTAATTAAGGAAAGGTCTACAGTGATGATGGAAGGTCAAGTCAGTATGCTAAATGAAAACTGTAACTCTGCAGCCTCAGTGTTCCCTGAAAAATGTAATAAAAAGGCAGCTAGAATTGACATGATTTAGTTGGCTTTTTACTAAGACACTAAAATGCCTCGTAAGAGGCTATTCAACATAAGGTAAGGGACAAAGACCTGACAAAGGAGTAGCTGAAGTTACACAAATAAACTGAAGGTTAGAGAGCTAATGGTAAGGGTTCCCAGCTGCCACTGTGTATTAGAAAACAGTAATTATTATCAGGGAGGAGGGAGACTTCAGGGCTGGAGCTCCTCCTGGGCTAATTCAGTCCTAGGAGGATGTGGTCCCCGCCACCGTTCAGGTCCAAAGTCACAGCAACCAGAGCGTCCACATGGGATGTGGAAGACCTTTCCTGCTGTATTGGCTGCCTCCTTTGCCCGCTTTGGATGTGGGTATGAGCCAGGAACTCCTGCCTCCCACAACAGGGCTTCACCGACAGGTTCAGACTGCTGAAAACCAGGGTCAGATTCTCTGTATGAAGCTCTTCCATTTGTACAGAGTAACATCAAAATTACTGAAGAAGACCACTTCCAAAGTGAATCCCCACTCCCTGGGCTATAAGGGCCAATCTTGCTCTTGGAACTAGCGTTTTTTGATTCCACTTAGGCATTAAACCAGATACGTGGCTGTGTGAGTGCTCGGCACCAAACGTGCAAGTGCCTGAGGAACTTCATTGTTTGCTGGTGATGGATCGGTACCTTGAAAGAGTTATGTCTCATCTGTTATTAACTCTGGATTTTCCTGTTTATGATCTGATTGTCAGCATTCATTCTCCAGTGCAGACGCAGTATCAGTCAAGAGAGACTGGGCTAAAAGGGTATTATGGCTTTTTGCAGTCTGATATTCATGTTTCGTACATAAATAACAAATCATACAGTTTTACCTTAGACAAAGGCCCATTGCTTTCACAAGAGTTTTGTCCAGGGTATGTTTACAGTAATTGCTCACTGTTTTTTTATTGTTTTGGTAAATTGCAAAGATAATAAAAATTCACATATGCTTGCTTTTTATTTTCTTTTGCAGTTGTCTATAATAGCTGCAAGAGCTTTTGTGTAAGAAGTTAGTCTGACCCCTCCTTTCTCTGAAATGTTAGATTAAATATATTTGGGGAAAAGGTTAAAATTTGTGAGAAGTGTAAAGGAATAATCATTACCAAGTAACATAAAAACCATTTCACATTGAACCTATTTTTTTGGCTGCAGAGGTAAATTACTCGTTAATTAAAGAAGAATCGTCCCATACCAAGTAAAGTCACCCCAAGCAAATGATAATAATTTGGAATGAGGCAAAATGAATACTTCATAAGTGACACAGGAGATTCGGAGTGCTGAATGTTTTAATGTCCCAGTGGTTTAAAAGAGCAAATCCTACAGCTGCTACTCTAAGCACAAAAACTCCACCTTATTGCTTTATGATGCTGGATTTTAAAATTGAGGCACCAAAGGGATTTAGATTATAGTCTGTGACAGACTGGGCTCTCAGTACATTGACACTCTCTTCCAGTCCTCCCTCCCTCCCAAAAAGAGAACAGTTGGTAACTGAACAGTAAACATGTGCAAAAATATATTTATTACTAAAGGGATCTGTTTCACTCAGTATCTAAGAAATTCAGTATTTATTATTCCATGCAGCAGATACTGTGCTCTGTTACATGCTATGTTAATATAAGCTGAAATTGTCATGGAGCCTGCGATTTGTTTGGACAGCTCTTACAATTCTGCTAACGGATGGGTAGTCCATAAGATTCAGAAAAGTAGTTTCCAAAGAAGAAAAGTTTTCTGGCAAGGAACACCCAAATATGTGTAGATAATGGAAAAGAAGAAGAAGAAAAAAACCCCCTAAACCAAAAGCAACCCACTCTAAAAGTCTGCATGTACAGTTTATTAAATTTCAGTATATAGCAGACAGTATCGATGGAGCTTGTATCAAAAAATCTCCAGAAGGCAATATACAGAAGCAAAAATACTGGGCCCTAGAAATGGAGCTCCTTGTATTAGGCACCTAGAATTTCCTATGCAGAATCCAAGGGGAATAACATGCTTTGGTAAAACATTGAGAAATCTAGGGAATTTGGATGCTTTCAGACTTAGGTGATGGATAAGCAAACATTTGCAGAAACACTTCTGAGTCTTGCTGTAACTGACTTGAGAGTGGTACTCCTATTGCACACCAGTGGCAATCATAGAGAGAACGTCGGTGCCGTGCGGCAGCTGGTACCTTAACTTCAACAGCCTTTCATTCATTGCTTTAAGAATAACTCCCTTCAACATTATATACAACATTTTCAAATAGTTAAATATTTAACAATGCTTTCTAGAAATCAAGTAATAATCTGCAGAAATTAGTTGATCTCTGTATCATTTCTTGGCTGAAATGTTAACGTATTCGATTATTCCAGAAAGACTTAATGAAATTTGTATTGGGCAATTTTACCAGGTCTAAATAATCAAAATGATGACATACTAAAAGACCTCTGAAAATGTCTTTCCTTTATTTGATGTGACAGTGAACTGTAATTTTTCATCTGCAATGACCACACAAATCCCTCTGCAATCTGATAAAATGAAAAATGCAAGCCTAAAACACAGATCAAAATCCTGCTCGGGTACCCAAAATTTAGTCTCAGATTTTTATAAGTGGTTAAACACTTGTTCTAAAGCATCATTCAAACTCCAGATGGTATCTAATGATTGTTTGGGATTATAAAATTAAATGACTGTTCCTTTCAATTATATGTTATTGTTAGATTTTCTGCTGAAAGAAGTAAATACGTAGTTCTCCCCCCATCTTTCTTACTTTGTATTCTATGAAGAGCTGTAGCTGTATCTAGGTCCGATCCCGACTCCCTGTTGGTGCAATAACTAAACTTCCACGGTTTATACACCAAGAGAAACATCCTATTACAGTTTGCTTCAAACAAAACCATTAAACTTTTCCAGTTTTATCTGTGCTATCATAAAATGCACACACAGACCGATAGTATAAACTATAGGTAAATTCTTCCCCTTGCAAAGAAGTCAAAAACCTCATTTGTATTTCCACTGCTAATCAACTTTTAGAAAGCTAAAAAAATAACATGAATGGTATTTATGATATGAGAAACTGATTATACATGAAGTAAAATTCTTTATTGCTGATATAAAGTTTGGACCTTATACAACTTGATTTGTGTAATTAAGGTTTTTTCCTAAGGGAAGGATAAAACAGGCTATTTCTAGAATCTAATTTTCTTTTAAAAATGGCAGTATGACTACCACAGCACTAAATGTAAGACCGTGACTGCAAGAGTAAACTGGTGCTGCCTAGCAATGCAGCCAATCACAGAAAAATGAGTTGTATTTGCTGTGTATTTTTTCTATTTATATATTTATGATCCATGATTTACAGTTGCTACACCTTCACTTGATTCTACAACTTCTCCTGGCTGTTGAGTTTTGGGATTTGTTATTTAACAAGTGGATGTTACCCATGACTTCAGGATGACTGTCTAGCCAAAAAACCCAGGAAGGAACATAAGTTAAAAGTCAACTATTCTACTTCAGGTGTTAAAGATGAAACTGCTTTTGGAGGTCACTAAGGATTAAGATGCATTTTTAGCACATAGCCCATGTAGGAAGTTTACTGCACTTTGATGTAAAATACACCACAAAAAATTCTGTTCCATATTCCTGGAAAGTCATCTTTCTCAGTTTCCAGCAGACTAGTTCAAAAGGAGAAACTTCCTCTATTTTAAATATTGCCTATTTGCTGCTTGCAGAAGACCTGGATGTCAACATATTATTCTGACCGGTACTTTAAAGTTGTGGTTGCTGCCAGGTAGCTGTGGATGTTTATGCAGTTCAGTTACTGCCTGCCTTTCCACCCCCTTTCAGCTTTTGGTTTCAAGGAATCACTCTCTGTCATGTCCTCTCCCCACAATTCTGTCCATGATTCATGTAAAGGTATGTAATGCTGAAAATCTCCCACAAAAAAACACCCCTACAAAAATCTAATGGAAAATGAAATCAAGTAAATGGGATTGGGTTTTAGTTTGCAATTAGTTTGCATTTTTATCTGCAAACCTGTTTCTTATCTATCAACAAAGTAGCAGTTAAATGTGTGTAACTCAGATGTTTTGAATTGTTTAAGAAATATAAGTACACAAGAGTGAGAACAAAATAATATGAGAAATATGGGGAAAAAAGCTCCAGCATTCAGATCTTCAATATTAGATTTTGGGAAATTATTTGCAGTATCTCATGAAACCTGCAGATGCAAATTATCTTGAGGTTTGTCCCTTTATACGTTCCTGTGTAGCCACTGGGGGCTAAGTTTACTTGTTCCACTGCTACGTGCCCCAAACTCCTCTGCCCTTTGCTCTCATTGAAACTACCCAAGTTGAGGCAGAAGGCTGGTGCTGAGCTGCCTTGCAGGACCGCAGGAGCGTGGCTGCACTGCGAGCCGCCTGGGCTCCGCAGAGCTGAGAGGCACTGCGCGCCTGTCCCTGCGAGAGCAGCTCCGTGTGACGTACCTGTCGATGTGCAGAGGGCTTGTTTAACTATTGCACTTTTACAGGGACCATCAGGGATGGTCGGGTTTTCTGCTTTGCCCAGGAGTCTCAGAGCATTTCATTCCGCTTGCTCTCAGCCACTGTCCTGGGAAGTGAGGCCGCAGTCTGACAGGTTCACAGCCTGCATAATCGGAATTCCATGGCTGTGCAAACAGGCTAGTAGTGTTAATTACTGTGTATTGCTTCATGCAGTGGTTCTGGAATAGTATGACCCATATCTGACAGATCAATATACAGTAAATTAAAGCATTATCTTTTATCTTCCTATTCTATTTATACTGTTCTATAGTCACCTACTGTTCTGTTGCTGGTTTCTGATACAGTAAGTAAGTGCATTAGCCATAGCACCTTAATGACTCCGAAGTCAATGCAACTTTTGCTCAGCATGTTGATTTGTCATCTCATTTCACCTTGGGAAGTCTTTTGATAACATTTAAAAATGTTTTGATAAATTTCCCTTTATAAAATAACCTAGGCTTCCAGTATGCCCCCCTGCAAGTTTTGCTGTCTAGGTTATCTTGGCAGTGTTCTTCCTTGGACCATGCTTTTTGGTTTTTTCCTAGGGACTATGCTTTTAAATTTGAAGGGCTCTGGTGTCCAGAAGGAGAGGCAGCCATTTCATCTCTGCGTAGTTTTAGAGGGGAGACAGACCAGGCAACCTGCTACTAAAACACATTTCTGTTGAAGAGCCTAATTTCCTTACAAAGTCAATAGAGGGTGGGAAGGAATTTCCACTGGATGGGTCAGAGCTCTTAAATGAGCAGACCACAGTCAGGTAGTGAACAGCCCTCAATTTGTGCTAACACATTGTTCAATCTCCCTTTTTTTTATATATAGAAACCAGCAATAAAACCCCATTTAACTTAAAATACAAAATTGATTTTGGTTTAGAAAAATACAATAAGCATGTGTTGACAACTATGTGTCTTTTGGACTTTAACCCCACTTTTGATGGATATGAATATTTTACAAAATTTCAGGTGAAACCACCTGTAACCTTTAGGGTGGACAGAGGTGCATTCTAGCAACCAATGCACTTGTTCACCTCCCACTGATTTTGAATTAGTCATGTGAATAGTCTCCTTATGCTGTAGTGATGACAATACCACCACCTCTTCCTGATTTATATTCTGTTCCTATAGCAATTTAATTCATTATCCTATTGACTTTCTCCTCTGAAGCTGAACATTAATCTGAAGGTTATAGAGATTTTACTAAACCACCCTTCCATTAGACATGTGTTCACTCATCTGGTACTTTCCTCAGAGGCTTATTTTTCAACATTAATAAGCACCGGAGTACGGTAAACTTATCTTCTGGCTGAAATACTTAAAAATGACCTGCATCATTTCCAATAAAGTCTCCAAAATGTAATACAGATGGCTTGTGGCAACTGACAGATCTGAATTTCAAACTCCCTTCTGCAAGCAGTTGGCAGGAGTGCCAGCATTACGAGGTGTAGCAGGGGCGGGCTTACAAGCTCTGCTTCAGTGTTGTAACTACCTGTAGGAACGCGGCTGTGAAGGAGCAGGACATTCCTGTCCTCTCTGCTCAGGGACATTGCTAGCTCATTAAACGCTCCCTTCCTGAGGAACAGGAAGGACTACATACTATAACAATGTGATGTAGAGCTGTGCTAGACTCACAAATCCTCTCATCAGTGCAGCTTCCTATAGAGAACAGAACAGAAAAACACACGTGGGAGAGGAATCTGAATGCTGGGTAAGTGTAGGGAACGGTGTAGAGAAAACAAGGGCTTTTGTGCGAAGTGACCCATAGGTTAGAAAAGGAGGCAGATTCCAAGCCACACTCCACATGGGAAGCACAACTGAAAATTCGCCTTCTAGGTGATGAAATTTTGGGGAAGGAGATACAAACCTTATCAAATAAAGGGAGATGTAAATGGCTTGTAACAAGTAATACAATATAGAGTTGGCCCATACTTGCCGTTTCTTCTGACAAACTAATTGGCCATGACTTGTTCTGTTCTCCCAGCATAACTAAAGTCATAGTACATATCCAGTAAAGGGCTTTTGGTTGGTTGTGTGTGTTTGTTTGTTTTTCTGTGTGTGTTTTTTTGTTTTTGTTTTTTTTTTTTTCTTTTGTATAAGCAGTACCAACATTAGGATTTTTGGGGAGGCTCTTTGGAACCACACCGGCAAGCCAAAGCTGTACAGCAGGTCTCAGTGACAGAGCCACTGTTTCTGATTTAACAATTCAGACTAATTCTGCAGCAGGCTGGATTAAATTATCCCAGCTGGCCGGATGCTTCTCATAGGCTGTCTATCTGACAGTCCTGCTTCTAAAAATATCAGAAGTTGGATTTGCAATGCTGATCTCTCTGATAAGTAATCCTTTACAGTAATCACTAGAAGTTCCCCACTCAAACAGAATATGTCTGCATCTAAAGAAATTCCAGTAGTAGATGGAGGCTGGTATTTCAGAATTTCCAGTCTCCCCCTTTGATTCCCATTTTGTTGTATTTTTTTTCTGTTTTCTTAGTGGCTTTCAGAAGCACCAAAGGTAAATCTCAGTTCCAAACTGTGTGAATAGTTTGCAATATGTATTCATTTATCTAGATAGTATTCTGGCTTTCATTTTACTTATGTAGTGGATGAAACCATTGTGTGTTATAATCTCTGTCAATGGGTTTTTGAAGGGTGACTTGGTGGGCAGGGAAGAATTCTGTTGTTTCTCATGTGTTGTGGACTATGGTCTCTTGTTTGAAAGTCTCTAGCTACTGAGATTGTGAAAAGTGCAAAACCCCAAATAATTAAGCTCCCTGACTTTCTGCCTTTACATTGATAAGGTCACTACGATACACAGCCATAAAGTGGCTGGAGGTCTCCTGCAGCACATTTTTCATTTTTCTACTTGGGGAAAAAAAAATTGGTAGGGGTTTTTATGACTTTGCCACACGGTAAAGTTAAAGGGTCCCATTTTCACCAGGAACATTTTAAGAGGTTGTTACCTTTTTATTTTAACAAGGTAGACAGTGCCTGAACAGCAGCGCTCTGGTAAATTCTGCTGTATTTTGTCCTGCTGCTGTCTGAAAGGAAGGAAGATGGTGTTTCTCATTAAATGATATGGACTCTGAAGTATTAAAACCTGTTTTGCATGGAGACATTAGGCAGCAGACACAAATGATTGGTGTCTTAGTTGGGGACTTTGCTTGAGCCAAGATTTTCTTCTAATCATTATAATACAGTAGGATGCTTATGGAAAGAATGGGGAATTAAACACACTCCAGTATGTATCAGAGACAGGTAAATGCCTGACTTATTTACCTAAGCATTCCAAAGCTTGCCGTTCTTATATTGATGATAATCTGATACACAGTTTTAAAGCCCTTACACTCAAACTGTTAAAGCATTAGTTCAGTTATTCTGCCTCCTGAAGTGATAATTAGAGGCTAAAAGGTAACCAGATTATTGTAGAGATCTCTCTTGACAGCCTTTAACATCTAGTTAAATGTTAACGCCTGGAAATTACAAGCCTCTCGGTATCATTCAGACCACAGTATATTTTGAAGCAATTGGCCATTTCTACCTTTTTTTTCATTCCATGGTACAACTCCAGTGCTTTCTAGCTTGCTCTGAGTGCCTGCCCATTTGCAGTACAACTTCAGCAGGCAAAAAAAGTCCCTGAGAACAAACTTCTTGCTTAGTATGGATGTTAGGTGGGATTTCCAGGTATGTAAAGGAGATTGCAGCTGATTCAAGATTTGTTGGGGCTGTTTAAAAGCTTCTGCCTTGTCTGCAGTTGTATTTGATTTCATGTTTGGGCCAATCTAATAGTTTCTGGTGCTGGGAGGGAAAGGTACCGCTCTCTCCCCTGACCTCTCCCAAAGTTCCCCTTCTCTCTCTGCAATGTGCTGACTTTAACGTGCGTTGGAGACCTCAGTGAAAATGAGGGGACAGGTACGGATGGGAGTGGAGGGAAAGAGCAGTAGGAATGAGCTGATTGTGATCTGTTGGAATGGATCACACTTCTTGGGTAATTTTATCCTTGGGAGTTATTTGCACAGCAAAACAGCAGTTTTGGTAAAACCCACAGTGGGTTTGTCCAACACAAATAAGAACAGCAGTAACAAGGCAGTGTCAGGGGAGTTGGCGTGCAATTGGCAGTCAAACAGTCTAATGCTGCAAGGAGTTGTCTCTGCCTATACCTGCTAAAGTCTAAGCCAGCAAATATGCATTGCTTGTCTTACCTGTTCTAGTTAAAATTTGCACCTACGCTATTCAGCATGATTGGTTTGAATCTGTGCTTGTACTTTGGAAACAGTATGTGTTCTATAAATAAGACTTAACTGCCGAGATGCAGGTTCAAATTAGTAATTAATACTTGACCTTATTGGAATTGTCCAGCTGTCCAAAATGGCCATCTGAAATTCTGAAAAACACATCCTCAAAGGACAGAATTCATCTCGCCGTCTGAAACAGAGGTGTCTAGTCTAAGCTACTTGGCCTGTTGTTTGTCTCTGTTGTCAAGGGAGAGGCATCACCACAAAGTGATGGAGATGTCCTAAAAGATGCGTGTCTGCCTGTTAGGAACGATCATCCTCTGAAGATGCTAGTCTCCTTCTACTCACTGCAGGAGGAATTCAGTTAACTAGATGAATCCTGCATACACTGTGGATTCAGCTTTGCATGACTAAATGACTGACAGCAGTTTCCAATTAGCTAGGTTTTCTGCTTTTATTAAGAAAAACTTGAGGTCTCTGTTAGCAAATAATACCAAATGTTACTCGTACTTCAAAACTCCTACTTTCAGAATGGGAAGAGCCTAGTTAAGTATTAACATAAAGTATTGCAAAACAATGCTCTATGTTTTTACCTTTCGTTATAGTCTGTGACTGATGAATTTATAACTTAAAAACTTTTTTAAAAATATCTGAAATTATGCTGATATACCATTGCACTTGATATGATGTGTTTCAACCAGATCTTTGCTTTCTTGTTCGTAAACCTGCTTTTGTTTGAGTATTGCTCTTCCGTAAATCTGAGTAGCAAAGCAAAGACCTTAGTTACTACAGCATACTTAACTTTCAGCTCTAAAAGGAGTAATACATTGTATGTTCACTTATCATAGACTTTGATGAAGGCAACCAGAAGTCAGTTGTGTAAGACATGAATAATTTCATGAAAAAGCTGCCACTGGCTGTATTATACAACTATGTAGCTTATAAAACAAAGCAAATGATTACCATCAATTATAACACCATCATTTGACAACTCTGCAATTAATTTCCCACTCTTAAATAACTGCTGTTGCACAGTGCCAAAGAAAATGCCATGCATTAACTGACTCATCACCAGAGTCTGTGATAGATAGTACAGATGGTAATTTGATTATTCACCTCCACAAAAATAAGTGCTTTATTATGAAAAACTATTCGTTTTTGTCTTCAGAAAGAATGGTAAAAGGATACTTTGAGTATCTTTAAAAATAATCCCTAGAGTAATGTATAGTTATTCTGAAGTATTATTTTATTTTTTAAGATTTGTGGAGTAGAGCTGCGTGCTAGATAGTTCACAGGCATGGCACAAGCTGATGGAGGATGGGGTACTACAAAACCCGTGCATTTCTTCTGTGTAGAAATGCTCCTACATAAGAAGAATGGAAAGATTCTGCTTTGTTTACCAGAAAGTCTGCAAACTCTACTATGCGTCTTGAAAAAGTACTCCATGTACAAGACCGAAATATTTACCCAGCAAGAGTAATGGGCTATCCTGCAATAGCTATCATGATCATTAAATTACAGTCTTTTCTGGGACACTTACAGATGTGTATTTAAAATATGAGGCAAGTACCAGTTCTGCTAGGGTGTATTTATGGAGTTAACTTTATTTCTTGAGCAGACCAACAGATTTCTGTGGAACCATCTTTAAAATGAAGTATCACCTTATTTTTATATGAATCAAAGGCAGAATGATACTCAATGTACAGTGTTACACACCAATGCATAGCAAAAGTAGCACTTCTTATAAGAAATTGAAGCACTTTCAGTACTACTTTGTGGCTAATCTTGTCTTCGCGTTTACTAGGGATATAAAGGACCCATCAAAAGATACTTGATTACTTTGTAAATAGTGCATATGAGAATATAGGGTGTCTGTGCATACAATAAATACCACAGTTTCACTTTTAGATATGAGTTACAATTTGAAAAAAAAAAGTAATTCTCTGATTTTCAGAATGGATAAAGGGAAACAATTTTTATGAGTACAAATTAGTTTGCAAATACCTTCAGGCAGAAATGGAAAGTGAGTAATTCATACTGGTTCATTTGTAACTCCAAATACATTGACGTACCTCCCCAGAGAAAGCCTGTCCATTGAGCAGGTGCTCTGATCCCTGGCTGTCTTCGCTTCCAAAGTGTAACCGGATTTCCTCTAAGCGGTGACTATACGTCATCGGTCCTCCGGAGATGTTGACCAAATGCTCTTTGTCTAATCGCAGAGATACATGTCTCCCTGTGTTATACATCGTCCCACTGACCTAAACAAAATGGTGGGGGGGGAAAAAAGCATTTTTTCAAAATAATTTGTAAATCCTAGAAACTAGTTGTACGAATGTCAAGATTTTGCTCTTTACACACCTTTTTTTAAATGTAGCAATATATCTTCTTGTTGTGAGATGAAATACACAACCGGAGGTTATACTTCAACTTCTGCTGTGAATCTTCTACTATATATTTAAATATTTTGCTAACTCCATATATACATATTTTAGCCAGGGGCACATGTTAACACAATGAATAGGATTATTCTTCTTCTAAATAAGTAGGATTTTAGAGTATCTTGTATGCAAGGTCTGAATAATGGCTTCATTACAAAATTTCTGCACTGAAAATGGGAACATTTCAGATGACATAAATTATTTAAGTACCCTTGAACAAATCTGAAATTTAACTCATTTTTTCCTTTTAATATTTATAACAAAGATACCCAAAAGGAAAGGTGCTGCAAAAGCAGTGATATAATTATTCATAAATAGGGAGCCCTGCTCCTGCTGGAGCTGCAGGTAAAAGCCTTCATCGTCCTCCTCTGCAAGTCTCTTTGTTTTGTTATGAATATTTTATGTTTATAGTTGCCAGATATTTTAGCCATAGCAGTAAAGAACTAATTACAATTTGATCATATATCTCTAGTTCCTAGTACACCTCAAATAGCTGTAATGCTCTTCAAGATTAATCTTTATTTTTAAAAAGACCGAATGTTGCGCTTCATTTGCAAACTGATTTACAGCTGCTGTAATGAAAAAGAAAGTGATTGTGAAAATTTTTCATATGGAATATAATTCTGTCATAATTTCCACTGTTGTAGGAGAAGTTCCTATAGCAAGAGGTTCCTTAATTTATGCCTTTAGAAAGTGAAATATGCCAGTTTGAGTTAAAGTAGAATTGTGATTTATTTAAAAACATTCTGCATGGATACAAATGGTACACTTGAATAACGTTCATTTACTTTAAGAAGAGGAAGTGTAGCAATAATATGCTTTGTTGCACTTCAATTTAAAATTAAAGACATGACTATTATGTATTATATCCTACACTACATCAGTACTATAGTAATTAACATTGCTGCAGCGTCATTTTATCTGTAATACTAATTACTGAGTTTAAATGCCCTGTTTTTTTGCACAGTATGTTGTAAAAAGTTACACTGAACAGACTGTGCAATAGAACTAAATGGATGAGATTAAATAGCTTTTGATTGTTGTGGTTTTTAAACTTTGATACAGATGCTCTCTTTTTTGTGTTTATTCCAACTCAAAGTAAGCAGTATTAAGTTTCTTATGAAAAGTAATAAACACAAATATTCCTATTCATCGCGAATAAAACACAATGTTCTTATTTATAAATGCTCCTTAGTTTTTCTGCTTGACTTTGCATACATAATAATTAAATACCAAGTTTAGCTTAATTAGGTGGAAGAAGGTCAGTGTATCGAATTCAGCTTCAGCACACTGCGTATGAATGACATAAAATTCCTAATCATAAGTAACAAATATAGTTTAAAAACAAGTAGGGGAACATGGTTTAAAGCCGCTTATTCACATTTGGAAACTCACGCTTCACTGAACGCTCAGTTAAACATAGCAACTATGCAAAATATTCAGAATCCATTTTCTTACTGAAATTGGTACAAATCTCAAATTAGGTTACCATTATTTTCTCTCTTAAGGTAAAAGTGACCCAAATAACCCCTAATATGAATCAAATAACTCTCTGTAGAGCAGAGAGGCGAAACGATAAGAGGCAAATTCATGAACAGGCGTAACATTTGCCTGTCTCATTTCCCCCTCATAAAAATGCAGTGCTTGTAATGAGGTTGTATTGACTGTTTTAAAAGAGAATTTCCCTCCGTAACTGCAGATAAAGAATACTGGGAATGCAGCGAAGTACCGGACGTGCCCCATTTCTGACCTGCGGGGAGGGGTGAACATTTGAAGCGAGACTATAAAACGCTCCTGCATGGGCACACAGACTTGTCACCAGGCAGGATGAAATCCAAGATCTTCAATCTAAAAAATGCAAGGTCTCTCCCTTTTATCAGCCTTCTTAGGTTGAAGGGAAGCACTAGTTTTCTTGCTGTGAGTGTACGCACAAGGGAAGAGTAGCCACATGCACCTGTCTAGATTCGGGACCTGACATGTCCATGCCCATTTCTTTTCTGCAAAGTGTCCACACACACCACCACTACTAACAACTTTTAATGCGCACTTCTTTTATGGGCATTTGCTTACTACAGGAAGAATACAAGTGTCTTATATTTGCCATCTACTCAGATGACATCAGAATGAAATACTGGAACCATTTTTTTCTTCTTATTTCTGGAGACATTCTGAGTTGCCAAGATTGTACAGTAGGCTGTGCTTGGCTATGGGAAGTACCGCTGCAACGCTGTGTGAAATTCTTTAGTGCAGTTCAGGATATTGTCTGGTTCACATGCAAACCCAGTATCTTCTCACATTTAAAAGCGTATGCTTCAAGTATAACCATTTACAGTTGTAGGACATAGTATCACATAAATGCAATCACCTTCTGTTTGCAAGCTCAAAGTACTCAAATGCATTTACTCAGTAGGAAAGTGTCATGCAATAAGTAATGCAAGAAAAGAAAGAAGTTTGTCTTCCATTGTTTTCGTCAGAAAAAAATGCATTGCCTTTTCACTATGCGTAGTTTTAATTGCTGCTGGAGAGAAAGCAGATTCTGATCTTGCTCGCTATGTGAAGCTACTGATAGCAGAAGGATTTTCCGTATCTTTTGGTACTGAACCTTTAAAGTGATAGTGCACTCTTATTTTAGAACATCAAACTGAGCTGGGTTTGTGCAAAGCCTTGGTGGTGTAAAGGGCCACAGGCTCAGGAGGTAACGAGGTGTTTTGTGCATTCTCCTACAAGGTAAACAGTAAGGCACGGGTGCCTTATGGGAAAGATGTTGACTCTGCCTGCTACAGTCAACAATATCTGCTGCTCCAGAGAGTGTAGTATTTATTTTTTATACCCTTCTGCAAATTGGATAAAAAATTATAGGGTAGTTTAAAAGGATAATACAAAAGACCTGTTAAAATCTATATAACTGTTTCCTTAATGTGTCAGACTAACCCTTGGTACTAAGTCCTTCACAGTCCTGGCCTTTGTGTTGCTTCTTGCTCTGCTATTAAGTGAACCTTTTGTTCTGTGTTTCTGTTTGACTTGGAAGTTACGTGAAGAGGAAAACATAGCAAACAATCTTGGGGGGAAAAAAAAAGAGTACTAAACCTTGCCCTCCCATTTTTCAAAAGGATCAATATTCATGTTTATCTTGTGCACTAGAAATGAGACTGCAGTAAAGAAAACATACGTTAAAACATTGGTAAAATTTTGCCTGTCTGAGGAAACAGCTTCGTCCAACATTGTCAATGTTAACGATCAGACCACATTCTCAGCTGACCCCATTTTTCTCACGCATTAAGAAACGTTTCCAAACAGGTAGTTTCACCCGTGGCAAAATTCCCAAGTAGAACAGAGCATGTTGATGGGCTTCTTAATTGTGGAATAGTTCAGTAGAACTTTGGTAGACTTTAATTAAATTATTAACATATTCCTGATGTAGTTATTTTCTATTTAATCTCATTCATTTTAATTCTTGCTTCACAGAGCTTTGTGCACGTAATTCCCCAGCAACTTTATTCTCTCTCTTTATCTTGATGCAAGACAGCCACACAGGCACACGCTACTAATATATTCTATACTACATTTCTAAGTCAGATCTGAATACTCATGTGGTATGTGTGTAGAACTTGCTGGTCCTGTGATCACAAAAAAGTCTCAGTTCTGCTTTTTGAAAGGTGGAACACAAGCAAAGTCAATAAAAATGCATACCTAATAAACACAAACTCTTTGATGCATGTTTATCTTGAAACTCTACAGACCTTTATGGCCATTAGGTAAAAAAACCCCAAACAATCCTGAAAATTTTTTTTCTAATGATGTTCTTTAACACCGCATTTGTGGAAGCACTTTTGTTGTGTCCTAGTTAACTGTATATCTTGTTCCTTTCGTCTTTTCTTCCACAACTAGTCCTGAACTATGTATTTTTCAGAACTTTCTTTGTGGCCTACATCTTTACATTACAGTCTGTGTAAAAATAGCCTTCAAAACCCCGAGCTGACGTGACAGAAAAAGAAACCTGCGCAAGGGCGAAGCCATGCTAGGAATGTAAGCAGGGAATGCGGGAGGAAAGGAGCAGGAGCCGAGATGGATTCCTTGCCTTTCAATCCCATGCTACGGTAGCAAGTTCACAGTCACCTTTCTTCAAGGGGTAGCGCAGGTTCTCTGCTTCCTCGTGGCCTTTACAAAACAGCAAAATAGTGCACTTTGGATTTATTCAGGTAAGAGTGGTCTGAAGCTTACTTCCCAGAACATTTTAAAACTTGTATCACCACCTGCCAGTGGACCAGCACTTAATGTAAGGAAGCAGGAAAATCAGTTGTGCACGGCCGCCTGCTGTGGTGTCCTTGGATCTTATCTGCAATATTAGATGTTCCTTTCTTTAGGATGAAAATAGATACAGTCCAGAGAAGGCCTAGTACTGTGTAGGGAGGCAAATCACCAAGGATTGAAGAGTGTTTTGAAGGTGTCGTCGCGCCCCAGTTTTATATCCTGCAATAATCAAGTTTCTGTTATCTGCCACCTGGCTTCCCTATTTTCCTCTCGGAGTCCTATATTTCAGCGGAGCAGGAAAGCAGCTCTGCAAGCTCAGGGAGTGGTGGGCTTCTCCCTCCGTTAGCAGCACCTGAACTACTAATGCCACATACTTTGTCAATACCATTGGTTTCTGCCATTCGGTACGCACGTAGCGACAGTGGCGGGTGGCACGGATCCTGTGGAACCTGTAACGTGTCACTGATTTTCTGCTCAACTCCTCTCCCTAGCAGGTTCATGGAGGCACAAGTGCTCCATGGAAAAAGTTAAACTGTTCCTAACATCTGCTACCTAGGGGTCTCAAAGTGCCTAAAAAATGCAAAAATAAATCTGCAGTTGTCTTTTGTCTCACTGGGGTAAGTCAACATTAATGCCAGGTTATTACATTTTCTTCCTGACACTTAGACAGGATTGTCTACACAACATTTCACTGTGTAACTCAGGTCACCTCAACTTGAGTTTCTAAGCGCAGTGGTAAACTGAACCATGTTTTTCCGAGTCCCTCAAGCAAGTCCTTTTCATTTTTTGTCTCTTTGGTTGTTGTTCATAGTATCCTGACCAGACCATATTCTGTGATATAAAGTACCGTCCTCATTGATTGGAGTTGCTTGTGCTGTAGTAAGTACCTTGGATCTCTCTTGTGCCAAGCCCAGACTGCTTCAGGGTTTGAAAACAGATTTTACATAGACTTCAGGGCAAGTCTGTGATTTCATATTTGACTTTAGGGACAGTGATGAAGCATTGCACCAAACTAGAATTTAAAATGTAACCTACTAAGGCACACTGGTTGGTTCTCTGCAGCAGAATTACATTCGCTTATGTCAAAGCAGTGGTTACACAAGAACGTTTATTTTCTTAATATTGTGCTTCTGGCATCCATTTAGTTTTAGAAGTAGTTTTATGCTGCTGCCTTGATTTTCCAGCTGTTATTGGAGGGGACCCAAGCTGGAAAATAAAACGATTTTACAGAATTATTCTTCTAAGTTATTTAACAGTTGTTTAAAAAGGATATTGTCTTTTAAAGTCTCTTTTTAAAGAGGAGATTGATATACTTAAATAGGAGACAATTGTTCTACAATTTTCCAAACTTTTGAGAGCTTTATCCTTGTCCTGCAGTATTCCCTGTGTGTGTACATATGTCGACACATGCACAACATACGAATTTTTTAATTGTTTTTGAACAATTGTTTTCTACAGCATATTACATTTTATTTAAATGCAGTCAATGAATATTTGTACACTTAAATAGATATTTTTCATCATACTTTTCCCCTGCCTTTATCTTTACGCATAATCATTGTATGCAACAACATACAAAGAAATTGTGGGAACGCTGCTGGTATAAGATCATTGAAAAATTATGTTTGCAATAACCATAACCAGCATGCTTCTCGACCTTATAAATTTTCTCTAGATTTTTCTGTAAATATCTGGAGGACTTAGACACAGATGTCTATTCAAAGTATTTCATGCTTTATTTCTGAAGGTAATTTTGAGGCAGAGTCCAGCCGTGTTTCCTGACAGCTGTCCTGGCTGCCAGCAGAGAGCGCTGCTGCCCCATCCCGTCCAGCTTTCACCCAGCTACCACGGGGCCTTCCACGGCCAGGAAGAAACGTAAACCTCATCTTTTTTGTGTGACACGACTGCAATCCGTGGGCTTAGAGTCAGAAGAGGTGGTTTCAGCTGGGGGACAGAATTGTGGGGTCTGCTGCGTCAGTCCAGCAGGCTTCTAGTCTACAGCTGAGGGTTTGGAGGATGCAGGCTCAGCAGGTTGCTTGAAGGCTGCTGGAGAAGCAAAATATCCGGAGTGCCTTTTCTGGCAAGAATCCAATAGATCTTATGTTGTGTTTATTAAAAAAAAAAAAGTGGAGGGGGGTAATTAAAGATAAGGAAATACCAGAGTTTTGATATGGTGACACATACTGGGAGGGAGCTGCAATATAATTGCTGAGCTTTGAAGAACAACAGTCACCATCATCAATATTTGATTAAAAAAGGCCCACGTGAAAAATGTAAAATGTAAGTGAGAAGTGTAAGGATTAAAATAATCTTTTCATCTTCTTAATTGAAAAGTTTTAAAAAGGAAATGATGTTAATGAGTCCAATTAACCCATTTACCTGCCTAATGTAACGTCATGTATCAGCATATGGCATGACACACTTGTTTTGCTTTTTCAAGCACCATTTTCAGTAAGAACCTTTCCCATTGACTGCTCTGCACTTTTGCCTGTTTACTTCCCATAAGACTGATCTGTAAAAAACTTAGAGCAAACCTCATAAATTAAATATTCAGGCTTACTGGCTAATGAGCACAATATGTCAATTTTCAGTGATCAAAATAATGTGCTTCAATAATGTATACACCATTCTGTAACAAAAATATAATTTTAATAGAGGACCCACAGGGTCATGGTTAGTCTAAGATAATTATATGCCACAGGATGTGAACGAATGAAACTGCTTCTGGGACATTGGTAATACCCCACAGAGTCTATATACCACATGCTGCCTTTTAGGGATAATAAAGTGCTTTATTGTATTTCCACTACTCTATTAATGCAGTGATTCTTGCTTGTTAGTAACTACGAAGCCTAAAGCAGATGCAGCCAAATTTATGGTGTCTGGCATTAATAATTGCTGTGCGTGTTGACACTAGCTTTACAGAGAAATCGTGCTCTCCTTGATCTAAAATATTCCAACTGCATTTAAACCATATGTAGTGGGTGAATTTCATCCTGGAGCTTTAATTGGATTTTTTAAAATTAAAATCAAATTATTGAAATACGCAAGCAGAAAAACTGGCTTCTGTGACTGGACAAGGCATCTGCTTCTACCAGTGCTGGCTGAAGGCCTGAGGGGCCAATAAGGATTTAAACTGGGGGATATATCTTGATGCTTAGAGCTTCCTGCATGGAGAATTCTATTACAGGCTGTTTGGAGTGAAAAAGGAAATAATGAAGATGTTTTGCTGCATGAAAGTAGTCTGAATCTCAGTGTTCACCATCTTCTGCTCTCTAGTTTCTTGAAACCTCCAGCCTGAATACTTGCAGGCAAACTGAAGCCACGGAAGAGGAATGTGTGAAAACAAGTTATGTTGCAAAGTGACCTTAAGAGACTTCTTTGCACGTAACGAGAACCAGCACGCAGTTACCTAGCAGATAAGGCAACAATAATCCCAGGTGTCTTCAGCCAGGCAAAATGGTGTAGGGGTTATGTCAAGTTCCAAGTTCTTGGTGATCGTGTGTAGAATGGGGCAGTCTCAATGCCGAGCTCACTGTCAGGTTTTTTAAAAATAAATACTATTAGTGCATCAACAGCATGTCTGCATGGATGTGTCTTTACTGTGGTAGATTCTGGAGTGACTTTGGTTTATTAGCAGAGAATTCCAGTTCGTTTTGAAGTGCCGTGTGCCTGTGCCATGCTCTAGTGTTTAAAAAGGGTGTTCCAAGGCATTCTAAGCTAGACTTAATACTCTATGACTGCAGAACTAGACTCAGCAATTCACAATTGTCTGTTTCTGTAGCCACCTTTTTACCACTGATAACAAGTCTTCATCCTGTGCTCTGACACAGTTACAGGTGTTACATAAAAGAGGGAAAAATTACATTTGTGTGCTCCTTTTAGTTCATTAACCTTAGTTTAGAATTAGGCTAAATCAATAAGTAATTGAGAGAATAACTGGGGCTTGGAGAAATCATTACCCTAATTCAATCTAGCAATCTGGAGTGAGATTTTTAGTTTGAAGAATCTGCATTAAAAACTGTGTTATGAGTAATTTTTGTATCTCATAAAAGGATGTCAAAAAAGCTGCCTTTAAAAATCTGAAGGCTTACATAAATTTTCAAAAGTTTGTATATGGTACAGAAGCCTACAAACTTCTGACAAATCCAGATAAATGAAAAATTACTCTTCCCATTTTTAATATGGATTTAAAATGTAACATTGAATATGTCAAAATCCTGAGGTTCTGAGTCCTTTTTCAGTGAGTGATATCAAGATGCACTGACCTTTGGTAGCTGCCTGGATTTCAGAGCTTCTCTTTGAGAGAGGTCTTGGGTTGAAATGCCAGAGGTTTTCCAACGGAAACCAGATCAGATGGAAATTTATAGGACATACATTGAAACGAATGTGTTTCACTTTCTTATGTTTTCTATATAAAAAGACAGCCTTTCGACACTAGATACTTAATATCTCATTTGATCAACTGTGTATTAATAAATGTATTCAGACTTTCTAATATCTTTATTTTGCTTGTACATTTTCTTCAGTACTTTTGTTCCTAATGCAACTTTTAAAACAATTTTCCCTGCTGAGCAGGTGAGATATAGCTAGTTGATTTATTTAAATAATTTCTTAAACTGTTGGTGTATCTTCTACTTTACTACCTGCATATAGCATTAACAAAAAACCTGTGCTAAATTAACCCGGGGAGTATCTTTCAAGCTAGGTGGTCAAATAACACTGTAGTGTTGTGTAGATTATTAATACACTCACCACTTTATTTATCTGCATATCTTTATATATATGTATGCAGATCTCTATATATGTATATGTACACATAAAGAAATAAAATATTTTCTTTTTTGCTAACCTTTGTGAATAGAAAGAGGAAGAAAAATATCTGTTCTCACACACAGGTGTAGATTAAGAAGATGGCAAAACGTTCTTGTTGTCGTGCAGCCAGAGCATTAGATTGCTGTCTGAAGGGCTGAGCAGGGTAAAGGATGGGCATTCAAAGTTCTCCTGTTTCACACCGCAGCCAAACACACCATTATTAAGGTAACGATACGATTTTACCAGAGCCAGAAAACCCCATTTGTTGTAGTTCTTTATTTCTCTAATTCTTTTGCTGCCAGGAACTTCTAAATTTCTATGCCTATTAAGTTTTCATAAACCCTCTAAAATAGCAAAGCGACCACTGCTGCGATGCCACCGTAGCCGTGAAGTTCCAAGGAAGTGCAATGGGCTCAGCCCTGCTGAAGGGAGATTGCAGTGGCTGAGTCACGGTGCAGCCACAGAAGCATGCTAATGCTTTACTGAAATTATAAGTCAGTGGAAATGAAAAGAAGAATCTATAAAGCTCAGCTTTTTAGCCATGAAAGGGACAAAAGTTTTATCAGCTTTTTTAGCAGAACTGTGGCAAGTTTTTGAAAGCAGTGTATTTCACAGTATCAAGCTGCTTCCCAAATCACTGCCAAGGGAAAAATGCATAGTTATTGCAAAATAATTTCCTGAGCCCTGCATTTCTGGAGGTAAACTAGTATTTAGACAACTTGAAATTTGACCTCAATAAAAATCATTATGTGTCAAGGCAAATCCTTTGTGGCATGCAAAATCATGAACTATTCTGCCTAGTAGCATATTTCGCTGCTTTTTTTTGAGCAGCAGAAGTGAGCTGTTTTGTCCTGGCCTGCTTTTTCTAGTTCTTTAAAGGCGGTGAATAAAATAGCCTTTCCAGTTACAAATATTACTGTTCCTGCTTTAACAGAGGACTGTTTTACTTTTTAAATCTGCCTCAAAAGCATTTGCGTACTTTCTTATGTTGAGAAAACAGTGGAACTGCAGTAGAGGTAGAAATAAAAGAAAAACAAACAAACAAATCCTTTCCTGAACTTATCTTTACTGACATTTCACTCTATTCCGAACCCCCTTTTTTTTTTCCCTGATAATGCACTTTAAAGAAACCACAAGCCCAGATTTTTTTGAAATAGAGCTTCCTAAAGTATTATCAGTTCTAGCTTAACTAGAAGAATCGTCCCTGTGTTCCAGTGTGCCTCTAATTCAAGTGTGTCTGAGAGTCCATGTGCAAACTGGATGGAAGACTGGGAAATCTGGGCTGCAGCTCGAGCTCGGGCTGCGGGCCAGCACAGAGGCAGACCTCGTCTCCTCTGATGCTTCCAGGCTTGGCGCTGCGTGTGGACATTGTTCTTCCAGGGGATGTACATGCGAACCCCTTTCAATCAGAAAGCTTCCTAAGACTTTGCTTCTGAGAACTCTTCTGCTAAAAGCTGGTCACGAGATTTTGTCTTTATTCTGTTGAGGGGTTTTTGTTGTTGTTTGGGGTTTTTTTCCCTCATTTTGTGTTACCTGCTGTGTTTATAGGTTGCATGGCTATGGGGGAAAAGCTGTTTGTTCGGTGTCCTAATCTGCTGTACAGCTCCATGTATACTGGAGTTGTGTAAATTAGGATTTTTACAAGTCATCAAAATGATACAAAGCTCAGAATACCAAGCAGCGATTTTTTCTCTCACGTCGTTCCTGAGCATGTTTTATTCCATGCAAAGACACTTTTCTGCTAGCTCAAATAATAAAGAAACAGTGAGAAATTATTCTGAAAAAGGCTCTTAAAAAAATAATTTTTGTATCATGCCAATTTACCATCAGTTCCCCTCTGTTTTTGTTGGTCACTGTGCCTACCAAAATAGAGGTTTATCTGGCTTTGCAGAAGAATCCATAAGGAAAAGAGAAAGGGGTTGTGGGATAAAGTCAGCTAAGAATCAGCATATGACTAAATGCTTTTCCAACAGGGAAACAATTTAGACAGGATCTTAGTTTTCCAGACATAAAAAACAAGTTCCTTTTTAAGGAGCGTTTGATCATATATGTTCTAAAGAGTTTTAAGAATGTTTAATCTGTTGAAACAATAACGTTGACAAGTTTATTATCTTCCCAGGAAGAATCATTTAAAATAGTAGTTCATATTCAGTTATGGATCAGCATTCCATTTAGTAGTAATTGCTTTTCATCCTATTTTTTACACTTTTTTCCATCTCTGTAGCATGCAAACCGGGGGCTGAATGCTCCCAAATGCCTCTGAAGTGGTATCTTTCCCAACTTTGGGTGTCTGCCTGTGCACTTATGTGTTCACACTCCTGTTTGTGAAGAATTCTAGCTGAGAAGTTGAAAGGTACTGAACATACTATTTAGTATGTAAAGACAGCCTTGCTCGCTCTATCCTAGACAAAGACAAGTTTCAGAGTTCACTCTCACCCCCAGATTTGTTCTTCTCACCTGCAGTAGAGGAGAATCCTTTAAACGTGCTTATGTTCTTCCTGACTTGATAGGACTTAGGCAGAAGTTGAACTGGAGCTTCCAAAAATGAACTCTTGCAGATCGGAATCAGTTTTTCTTACAAGACGTTAATGAAAATTTCAGCACACTTGGTATTTTTAACAATCTTAAATGCACATTCTGAATAATGGGTCTGCCCCTGAGCTACTGAAATCTGTGAGCAGTACCAGCTTTTATTATGTAATTGGTGACTGATATAGTCTAAAGTAAAGATAAGAAATGCTTCAGGCCGTCGCTTTACAGAAAAATATCCACTCACTGATGTAATTGAAAGATTCGTAAGTCTATTGTGGCTTATGTCTTATTATTTTCATACCAACAATTTCTAAAGTCTAGATGATGCCTAATAAACAAGTCCTTTAATCATCTTTAAAATGACAAACCTGTTGATAAATTGAATTTTCTCCAACAAGATATTATTATATTGATTTTAGTACTCCATTTTTAATAAGCAGAGGCTGTTCAGAATTGCTTGCTATGACAGTCTTGAAAGTAGGGCATCAACTGACTTGGCAAATGGCTGAATTTATAAGGGAAGTTTTTGCTAGAACTCTAATCCATTATCCTTCTATTGTTGATATCGATTTGCAATAAGGACACTGGGCCAAATCTGCTGCATATAAAAAACTGACAAGCAAGGCTACCTAAACGTTTCTGTGGTAGATTTTCTCATTTCAGAGGTGATTTCAGTCACCAAATTGGATTATTCATGCAGCCTTAATGACAACTCCCACCCTTAAGTAGGGTCACGTCACCAAGCGAAGGGCTGAAGCCGTTGGACGGGAGCTTTGGTTAGCACGAGCAGTGAATGTGCATGAGTTTCTAGACGTAATGTAAGATAGCAAGGGTGGAGGAAGGCAATGTTTTCTCTTGTGAGTCGGAGATGACCCACCACGGTAAGGGAAGAAGGATGATATTTTTCTTAAGTGCAAAGGTTTCCAACAACTGATTTCTTCATGTATGGAAGAATAACTTAAGCACCTTCACCATTTAACAGGCAGACACGTTCTTACCTCTGTTCTAGATCATTTTGCTAGAGATATGGCACACACAACACTTTAAGACAACTTTATGGCTAATCACATTACTCAGAGAGGAAAGGGGATGCAAACCCAGTGGCTAGGTAGACATCTAACATTTAAAAAGTTGTCTGTAATTGCAAAAATATTTTTCATCATTGTTGGAATTTATTTTATCTGAACGTATGAAAGGTTTGCACATGTTAAGGAATATCATGGAGTCTTCAAACACTGTCTGCTCAGTCTACCTACTGAAAAAGGCTCATCTACCTGAGTGACTATTTAGATCACTCTTTGGTTAAATGGGCAGAGGGTTTATGTGATGATAGCATATGGTACTAACGTAAGCAAATAAAATGGAAACAATACAAAATTCTTGCACACTTTAGGCTATAATGAAATACATGTAGGGGCAAACACCCCAAAATGTCTGAGTTTGAAACAGAGCAATGTTTTCGATATTCTAATTTCTGCCTCAAAAGTGAGTGTAGTTGGTGTATTAAAATAGCGCTTTTGTATAAATACAAATCCAGTCTGGGACTAAAAGCATATACTTAATTATCCAAATACATAGGTGCCTTTTTGCATGTCTTGTCAGGAATATGTAGTCAGGGTGTAATGCCAGCTCTTTAACAAAAGCATTCTTTTTTTTCTTTTTTCCTCCCAGCTTATGCTTTCCTAGCACAAAAAAAGACTTGCAACATAAATTAGAGAGGATAAAGCATAACAGAATAACCAAAGAATTACTGAACAAAATGTGATACATACAGGCTCACAATTGACAACATAGGAATAGGTATTGAGTAAAAACCTGAATAAAAATGTTATGGCCAAATCACCTCCTAAGGGATTTCAGGTTTCTGGTTTAAACACTGTTGTTTGCTGTCTTTTTCATTATATATTAAAAGAAAAGATTTAATACTCCTAAATCCCTGCCCTTCATTCCTTGTATGTTCTGTCACACAAAAGCAAAACAAAATCAAACCAACAGCTTCCAAGGTAAAAATTCTACACTCTAGGCCAGTGTCCCTCAAACTCTGGGCCTGATGCCATCACACCAAAATGAGGAGGCACGCAGTGACAAATGTCAGTAGCGTAATCCCCCCAGACGTGGGACTGCCAGCTGCCTTCACTAGCTGGCGGCGGAGTCTGTTGTAGGGACCTGCCGACGCATGAAGACTGAAGAACCAGAAGCGGTCCCCACATGCTGGAAGCGTGAGAAATGCTGATCTAGGTCAACATTTTCTACATCTAGGCACCCTAGCAGACATGACCTCATTCTCAGAAGCGCTGAGTAAACAGAACTCTGTAAATCGCATCATTTCAATGGAGAGGGCTGCTTTTAATAATCCTACAAAACTCCTGAATATGTCCCTTAGGCTATTAGGAAAATGTTAATCTGAATGTTTTCATCTGTAATTGTGTAAAGGGCTTTTTTTTCCCCTTCATCTTTCAGTGATTTGGTTAGTTTGGTCTCTATTTTTACTGTCCTATATATGTGGGTAGTCAGCAAAGTTATAATTGTAAGTCTGCTAGTACCTGTTCCTACGTACCTCTGCAGGAAGTTAAACACACGTGGGAAGGTCCCTAAGGTCTTCTGCTCTTCTGGGTAAAACCATCAACTGTTTTGTGTCTCTCTTCTTTGTGATTGCAGAAGAACTTCTGAAAGCTTTCTGCAATTTGCTGTGTGAAAGATGCCTAAATCCTGACAAAAGCTCGTAGCACAGGAGTGTGTGCGTTCTGCCCAGCTGACAATGCTCAGGAAATGTTGAGCCTTTCATTTCCGTAGTGCAGTGCTTCATGCAAGCTAGTGAACACATTTTTCTCCTGATCAAGGCTGTGGGGCAGATTAAAAATTCTTACCTGAATGTGGCAGTGCTGTAAGAGTGTATGACACAGGAGCTCTTCAAAGCACATTGTCAGCACTGACCTACCTTCGTTTCTGAATCTGAAAGGACGAACGTACTGTCCTGTACCTCTACTGTAGTTACAGCCTGGTGTTCTTCTACTGGAATCAGCAGAAGAAAGATCAGGTGATAGTTGTAAATTTGACTGACTACTTATTAAAAAATCTCCCTGTCTTTACGGAAAATTCCTATTTAACTGTAGGGAAATCTAGAAACTTCTGTAGAAAGCACTGGAAAACACCCATTATGATCCTTCTATAAGATCCTGAAACTATTTTGCTACAGAATTTTACAGGGACAGAATTCTCTAACATACATGTTAAAATTGTCCTGAACTGGGAGACTTCAGATTCTGCCACAGGATATCTGTGGAGGAGGGTGTTAAAAAGTTCAGTAGAAAAGATAAATGTTTGTCATGTGAAGACTACAGGGCTTCACCATTCAGCATGCACTGCTGACTCTTTTTTGCATCTGTATTTGTGATGTTAGTAGTAGAGGCCTATCAATGATTTTCTGTGTTTGCATCATAAATTAGAAGACACTGTACCATCAACTACTAAGGACACCCTCCCCCACCTTTGGATTATAAGTGGATAACCAATATATACTAAAATGATCTATCTGCAGTATTTTTCCTCTTCTTCCAGAAACACCCCCCCCAGCCTAGCCACAAGGTATTGAGAAGTCCTCCTGCCCCCTGCCCCAGCACTGCTATAGGCAAAGTCTAACTCTGGAATAAATGCATAAATAAAATAGCATCAGCTATGGCAAAAAGATTGAACAAACCCTTGTGAAGAACAGAACAAAGCATGGATTAAAATCCTGGAAGGCTGGACCAACTTCACATACTTTTAATGAATATTTTAGCTGAATACATCAGCCCAGACAGAATAATCCTGCGGTATTCCGGCACGAGGCTGCAGTAACAGCCAACGTACCGACATGCTGTTTCTAGCAAATCGGAGACCTAAGACTTAATCTACATCATCTAGACAGCATGTGTGCAGAAAATGTGTAATGCCAGATCTTACTATGAAAAAGAAGATTAAGGTTGAAAAAGGATTAGAAATTAATTAAGGACCTTCTTCATGTTTCCTGATATCCTTCTGATCTGTGACCAGCCTGTCTTCAGGGTCTCTGCTACTGATGCAGTCGTTAGTGATAGTTCGAACCACAAACACTACAAAGGATTATCATTATGATTTAGGAAGAGCTGCAGCTTGGTGGCTTGGGGTTCCTTTCCCGGTTCCGCACTTTCGGACCTACTGCAAGGATCAGTGGGGGGGCAGCAGACTAGAAGCTCAGCTTTCAGGGCTCACACTACTAGGAGCAGGCAGTCCTTTGGTGGTGGGCAGACGTGTGATGCTGCACCACTGCAGGACCACAACCGGGAGCCGACGAAGCACCTTTCCCAGGTAGCAGCAGAGCTCTGCAATGGCCCCAGCTGAGGGGAAGGGAAGGGGTCAGAACCGAGACCTGACCAACAAAATAACAGGCAGATATGAGCTCCTCTCTGCTCAATCTCTTCCATTTTCCAAAGTTAAGTAAAACTAATCCTGGGCTCAGTTTTGTTGGCATGACAGCTACGGGACAGTTTAGCAGCCTAGGGTATAGACACACCAGACACCAGCAAGAAGTCAGATGCTAACATGAACACCATTACAACTTAAGAAGTTTCATTCAAGCTTTGCAATGTGCTCACTGAAAGTTTTAAAGCATATGTGCTTCACTTACAGGTTAAGAGTATGCAGCAGAGAAGAATTAATTCTGATTGATATTAATTAATTCTAGTTAATGTTAATAACTTTTAAATTAATTATGGCACTTACTATGCAGACAGTTTCTCATTCATGACACGGGGTGTTTCCATTTTCTGCAACTTGATTATACTCTAAAATTCAGCCTTCACCCCAGTGAGGCAGAACGATTATTATTTTGTTTGGAATTCACAGCTTAACTCACACACAAATGGAATTCATACTGCATGACTGTAGGAGATATCCTATAAACAGGGCCCTCAAGCTTGTTTCAGTGAAAATCAAATGTATTTTATCACCTTTGTGAATATACAGCTATGAGCTGGTTCTGAAGTAGAGAGGGTATCATATGCACTGACAGCATTTATGAAAGCAAGTGGTGATAAAAGAGCAGTAAACAATTTTTTGAGAAAGATTAGATAGTTTGGTTTCAAATAAAAATTCTAGAAATAAGCAAGGAAAATCTGACTTGTCAAGCAGAAAGATTTTTACTGGTTAAGTGTATTCTAACACAAAGAACACTCCTGAAAGCCCCCTAAACTCATGACATTGATAAATTAGATAAAAAAGAAGGCCTGAATATTAAATAGTTGCTTTTAAAAATGTTCAAGGTGTCTGAAAATTACTATTGATTATTATTACAGGATGCAACACAATTCAACATAAATTGAGACAAAATCAAAGCATTCCTTTCTTCTTATAAAATTTTCATATATGAGTAATTCCATACAGCTGTCATGCTTAGCTCTGTGGTATTTAATATATTCTCTTTTCCAGGGCAAATTCACAGGAGGTGCCTACCCTCCCTTGCATACATCTCAGGAGTTGCTTAAATTTCCATTTTCAGCTGCAGGTTACCACATTTCCATATCGCTGTGGGCTGGTTTAGCAGAGCTGAAAGTGTCTTCTGTTCTAACTTCCCTGTCGCAGTGTTTGGGGGATAAAGCAGGACACTTCTTGGCATCCACACTGACGCATTCATCAGATGCCACAAGGCCTTCACGCTCTCCTCCCTCTGCTTACCTCACTGTCCCAGATAGGTGCAGGCCACCATCGCCAGCTCTGAACAAGGAAGCCTTCGGGCTGGGTTTTCATGAGGCATCGGTACCAGACTTACTCTGCTTCCATTCGAACAGCAGCATTTCAGTGAAACAAAATCAGATCAGTGGCAAGCTTGTCCACGCTGGCTGATGTTCTCAGACAGAGGACTTGGAGCTGCTGCTGACAGAGGCAGCCCCAGAGCCAGAAACAATATGATCCCACTGGCAGCTAATTGGCCCTAGCGAGCTAACACTGGGAAGTTGTTTAAAAACTCTCTTTGCTGAAACCTCTGCAGCCATGGATTCATACTGCCTCTGACGTGCAAGAGCTCTGTTTTCAAACTACTGCCAAATTATGTTATTTTTGCCGAGAGCCCCAATATATAAGGTGTTTGCAATCTGTGCAATACACTGGATTGATAACTAGCGAATTTCCTCTCTATTGTTTTAAAGCAAAACCCTATTTACGGCAAAATCTGTCATTTCACAGAATCCACATACTTCTAGAAAAGAAAAACTTTTGCTTACTACTAAAAATATACGAGAAAGGATAACTTCAGGGAATATTTAACAGTACCTACAAAATACAGGAAGGGATTCAAATCTGGTATCAGTACCACATTTAAATGCATATGAACTTTTTTATTATGGAAAGCACAACTAGCAGCTGTTCCTCTTTGTCTTCTGACATTAAATTAGTAATTATTGTGTGGCATGTGTGTGCAAATATTTATTTATCATTAGCTTTATGATTATCTTTCTTTTTTTACCACCACGGCTATTCACCTCTTCTAAGTCTTCTAACAATTACGTAAAGGTGCCATTTGGAAACCCTAAATTGTACATTTTGTCTATATGCAGCACACCCAACCTCCTGTTCTCACATATAGATGACTATATCATATAGATGACTACATCAAAGTAACATATTTCATGCAGTAAACCAGTGTCTTAGAATTATCATATAAATAGGAGAAATATAACACAGCTTAAAAGGGCCTCATTAAAATGTATTTATCAAATAAATTTTGCCAACTGGAATGGACTCAAGGAAGCTTCTTGCCATTTATTCATATGGAGCCTGGTGTTCTTTTTATCGACGTCAATAGGAAACTGAGTGATTCTTCTCTCATGTCAGATTTACTGTAGTATGAATCCACTGGCTTTAGTGTAGCTACTTCTGATTTACACTACTGGTAGAGGAGAATCAGATGTAGAGTTTATAGCTGAGAACAAGCAAGTGACCGTTGAAAAGATGAAGTATTCAATATGCACAGGGAAGGACGCCTTGCGAAGATAAGTAGTCGTTCTTTATGTATAGCTCACTTGGTTTTCTGCTTTGAATACTCAGTCAACGATCATTTATAGCAGAGCGCATATAAATCAGATTTACGAGATATTAAATCAGGTTTAGGGTAAATTTTCAACTTGCTCTAACTAACATGGCTGAAAAATTGTGGGTATATTTGCTTGTGCGAGTCGAGTGGCTACTCACTCCATGTTAGCATATGCGCGCACACAAGACAGAAATTTAAGCAAATGCATTTGCCTAAAAACTATCAAGGTCACCTGGAAATTTGGTCCACATACCTAGAGTTTTATTTAAAATAAAGTACTTCATTGTGTCTAAATATTTTGTTTTTCTTTAAGATTCAAAATTCCTTGGTGATTTTTTTATTTTTAATAGATGAAATGACAACCTGTCTCCAGGCAGTACGGGAGATCTGAGGATTACTGGCAAATACAGAGTTTTGCAGATTTAAGCAATGTTTAAGAATTCACAACAAGCTAATTAACATGCAGGTTATCCTGTAACAAAAAAATCCAGGTTTTGGACTCAAAACCATAGCAAGATCATGTGGAATTAGGCTATTTCTGTTGGGGAAAGAGGCACCACCCTAACCCAACTTCTTGTGAAACTTCTGGCTCTAAGCAAAGCTGAAGTCCTTATTTGGTTTTGACTGAAAGATCTCTTCAGTTAGATTGAAATGACATCATGTCATCTCAGTAACAAAAGGTCACGTGCAGCAACTCTTTTTGTGCCATCCTATTTGTGGGTAACACGAACATCAGCAAAGGTTGGGATAAAGCGCTCTTTGAAGGACATTGCAAAATGCACGACTTGATGCCCTGAATGTACTCCTCTGAGCGTCGCAGAGGATGGCAGGCCTTGATCTGTGGCCTGGCTGATGGGGTCTTGATGGGAATTACGTCTGAATGCTGGATCTTTATGTTTAGAGCTTCAGAAAGTGCTGCACATATAAATGGATTTATATGCAAGTTAAGCTGTAACACAGCTATTGTTCGTAGCTGAAGATGTGCAATTTCACATAACCATATGTATGAACAGCACTGTATGGTTAAGTTAGCTTTGTGTTGGGAGAAATCTGTACTGAGTGGGCAGGGTGCACCAGGTGGAGTAAGGTATTCACGGGAAACAACTCAGTCAGGCATCATTTAATCAAAACTCTTGGCACAGCAATCTTATTCACAGTTTGATTTCCCTTTGCCTAATACCACTCTGCCTTCTGCGCCCTGCCAAATTTAGAGCTCTTAAAAACACTTTCCTCTCTCCAGTTTGTTTCTTGTGGGCTCCCACTATTTTCATGTTCCTAATATATAACATACAAATATATGTGTGTGGGCATGTGTGTGTGTATATATATATGAAAGACTTGGTTACTTTTAGCTCAATTTAATTAAATTGCTTCAAGACTTTATTTGGAAACTGTGTAATAGTTTACATAGAATTATTTTTAATTGCTACTAAGTACAAGACAGCTAGATCATGGTTTAAGAGGGGCTGTGTCTACGTAACGAAACTGATTTCTGTTAAACTGGTACAAACTGCAGAATAGACAGGACACTTGGATTTGGAGTTCTGCTAGTGTCAGTGGGAGCTCGGGAAGTTTCAAGCCAGGTCTTTTTCACTGAAATGATAACAGCAGAGGCACGTATCATTTATTTTATTTATCAAGGGAGATTTTAAGAGGCCCGATCACTCAGAAAATGCAGGCCCTTGTCCTCAGCTGCACTGAATAAAATGAGCCTTCACTGAGCTCCTGGAGCGTCGCAGTATAGATGGCTGAAGATTCCCCCCAAATGACCACAAACCTTTCAAAAGTTGGCAGCTAACAACATGCTGCTCTCTAAGGCAGAACGCTTGTGTTTAGATTCCCACACGGTCCTTTCCTATCCACTCTCTCACTCAGGGTATATTTGGAACTGCTAGGGACTTAAATGCCAGCAATATTCACAAGACAGCTATCTCTACATCAACAGAGATAGTGCTACTGGGCTATCTTTTCAAGTCCTGGGAGACATCATAACAGCATCTCTGTCTTGCCTTGTTCCAGGCAGCAAAATAGAGGAATACAGCTAAAAAAAAAGTCAAAGAACCAGAATTTCACTAGCAAGTGAATGGCGTTAGTCAGCCAGTGTAGCACAAGGTGTATTCTCAGAGACCTTAATGATACCACCTCTGTTCCTAAACATTCATATGATGTCAGTAATCAGAATATGTAACAAGCTATTGGACCTTTAAGCATATCAATAAGCTAAGGTGACATGCTCCTATTTGAAAGACTCCTCTCCAGCTAATGTGGGAAAAGAATTCACTAACGATCTGAGCAGTTGCAATTCCATGATTTTAACAAGGTTCATATGGCTAAAAACATAAATAAACATACGCTTAAAACAGCTAAGTAGGAATGCATGTAATAGCAATGGTGTGAGGCAGAATTAAAAGATTTTAAGAAAACACACTGCTTTTTTCACAGCGGTGAGGCCTGGAAGATCGCCCTGGGCACCAACACGTAGCTTTTGGAGCACATGCCCACTGGAGCTTCTGCTGCTGAAGTCCAGCACCTAGCCCCTTGCAGGGAAAAGAGGTGTTTCTGGAGGAAGATTTCCCTTCCTGCCCTTCTGTAGAACATCCTGCCAACATGTGCTGGGCTGACAGTGACAGGTAAGACTGTCAATCACAATTATTTGGATCACTTTCTTCCCCAACTGTAAAATGATATTGTTGAAGAAAAGACATTTGGTAGATTATTTAAAATTGAAATGAAGCTAATGTCCTTTACAATACAGAACATTTATAGAATAGTCAGGTGCATCTGACAATTTATAAAGATATCATTTTTTCTTATGCATTCCCTAGGCAACAAATTATAATAATCTAGAAAATACTCTGGAAGTGTCTAAGCAACAGAAGAAAACTGAAAACATTTACTGTATGACTAACTGCATTAGAGTAATTGAATTTCCCTAAATCAAGAGGACGAATTAAATTAATGGAGCAATAGTTTGACAAGTTTGGCTTCAGTTAGTAGACATAAGCAAAATCATTATTTAAGCATATTGTTAATTATGTTTAAATCAAGAATAAATTGAGTGATAGCTGTTAATTAGGCTTGTGTGCACAAGTAAATAAAAAAAGCAGTAACGTTACAGTAGGCTATAAGTATGCAAGTGTGTTTGCACAATACTGTTACACATGCGAGATGTGGGTGAGTGAAGAGGGAGCGCACGTGGATGTGCGTGCGTGGAGACTGGGAAGCAGGAACCTTGCCTGCTTTGTTTCAGGTCAAAGCTGTTTTCTTGTTTAATACAGATGAATGAACAGAGGCTCCAATTCTGCTGTCCGTTCACTCTGGGCCTCTGATTTAGCCGTTTTTCAATTAGGCATGCTCGTGAGGACACACAGTGAAGATTCACAGTCCTCATGAGGTGCAGACCTCATGAAAACTGTTACAGCCAGGGTCAAGGATCTCTGTTCCACAGAGCTGATGGCCCGGTAAGTTGCGAGGAGGAGTGAGTAATGAGCAGGTAGAATCTGCTAAATATGTCGGACCCTTAAACACGTTGCATCATGCAGACTGTAGTAAAAGGCCATACAGGTGTTCAGATGGCATTAAAATTCTCAGTAAAGGGTCTGAAGAAATACAGATCCACTCACATAAAGCATCTTTGTATCCCTGGCTGATTTGCTAACCTCTAAGTCAGCCCCGAATGCACTTGTGCCCACATACACACGTGTTCATAAACAGTCTACAAAATGAAAGACAAACTTACACTAACTGATTGACTCTGTGAACCAAGTTGAACCATACTGCTATTTATGTATACAGACTTCTTAATTCAGCAGTTTAGCTAAAAGGATGGAACCGCACATATGAGCTTGGTGTGCTGTGAAAGCAGTGAGCACACAACATCAGCATAATCAAGCAGACATCAGTTGACCTAAATCTGCATGTCAGCATCACTGTACTCACAGCAGTGAAAACACGACAGCTCTGTAGCTGACCTCATCGGTGAATTGGGCTGACTTGTAGTCTGTGTGATTGTAATAAAACTAAGGAAATTTTATAACCTTGGAGGGGAGTAAATCGCAAAGTTATATGCTTTTGTACCTTCCTATGTCCTTTTACCAAACCCTGCTCAGTGGAATTCCAGTTACTGTAAGGGATCATAGTCTTTCCATGGCCAGTTACAAAAACGCCTTCTGATGCTTCCTGAACAACGCTTCTCCAGTAACTTACACCTGAGAAAGTCAAGGGTACAATCTGACTGCACAAAATAGAACAGGCTTAAATACGTAAATGGGCTGGTATTAGCCTTGGCAATGCACACGTGGTAAAAGTTATCTCCTTTGACAGAGAGAGAGCTCATTCAGCCAAACCACAGCATTAGACCTAAACCCCAAAACCTTCATTGCAGTGAACCTCCCTGCTTGTGGAAGGTAATGTAGAAATGCAAACTAAAATTCCTGGGTAACTTTTTATAATTGCATCTTGACTGCCAGCTCTTTCCTGTCTGCAGGCTTTTCATCAGATGTAACTTAGAATGGGAGACAGGACTAGCAGCATAAATTGGAAAGCAGCAATATTTAGTTCTTGTAAGTTAGTACTTGACATTATTTCTGAAGTCACAGGTTCCTGAGACTCTCTGATACCACAGCTGTCACAAACAGCACATAAAAGATGGACTAAGGGGAAAAAAGAAAGATACAGCAAGTACTGTGTTCATATTAAAGAATAATTTGTTCTTCAAACATGCAAACAATTTAAAATAAAAGAGCTCTAAAGCATTTACTTATACTAGTATTTCAAGTAGATACTTAATGAATTCTGCAGAATATTTTCTGTACTGTGCTATTAAACAAAGGGACCCAAAAGCCTCAGGTCATCAAACACATTGATTGAAATGACCGAGACTTCTTTGCCGTGCCATAGGAAATTACTACTTGAGAGCCTTTCTTTTGTGTGTGGACAGACAAGGCAAGCAGGCTACTCATAAACAGTTTGGTCTTCTAAAAGAAAGCTCAGAAACTTTAGTTCCCACTAGTCAGTGGGAAAATTCTTAATGTTTCTAACAACTAGATCATCAATCTAGGGTAGAAGAGATCTTACTCCATACAGTAATAAAAATATTGATCATGCACAAACTAGTGCTAAAGAGCAGTCATTGTAGGAAAACCAAATGGTGAAAGCCATCACACATTAAAATTCCCACATGTTATAGTGCACGAATGCACTTTTTTACATTGTCCTCATATAAAGTATTTCTGATGTCTGCAATTTACTTACTATTTTTGTTGCTTCCCATTACATTGTAAGGGTAGAAGAAAATTAAAGGTTATCATTAAATTGCACCAGTTACAATTTGAAGAAAATGTCAGTCAGTATTAAAGCAGTTTAAAAACTGAATAGACGTTGATAACTAAATTGTTATATGGAAACAGTGTATCTGTGGAGAAAAGACAGCTTCCTCCTCCCTAGCGTCATCAGGCACACGCTCTGTGTCATTTGTGACTTCTTTCCTCACAGTCTCATTTCTGGCGTTTCTTTGTCAAGCACTCGCTAAAGGTGAGGTTTGCATTTATCCACCTGCTGGGGTCCCATCTGCTTCTGAATAGGCTGGGACTGAGACATCCTTCTAGTCACAAACCCGACAGACACGGTCAGTTCTTGCACGCGCTTTGTTATTTACTGCAACCATCGGTAGCCTGTAACTCTTTAGTAAGTCGGGAAAAGTGAGCAGATTTGAGGCGGACCACGCAAACTTTTTCACGTGATGGAGGTCAGCTTCTGGAACCGTAACTTTGCCTGGGAACAGTCTCCTCAAACGCAAAGTAGCAAGAGGTAATTTCAGGTGTGTAGAAGATGAAGGAAGAGCACGGGAGCTGAGCAAAGTGGGACAAGTCAAAAAAGGGTAATGTCTGTGGGACAAGTCAAAAAAGGGTAATGTCTGTGGGACAAGGAAAAAAAGGGTAATGTCTGCAGCACTCAGCAAGAAGATGTGACTGAAACGGGTTTGTGATCTGGAAAGAGCTGGATCTGTGAAGCAGCAATGGAGAAGGAGAAAGTAGAAGAGAGGCTTGAACATGGCGAATTGGTAAAGTTGGCTGTAGTGCTGGCAAGAGAAGTCGGCAATCATCCACTTCTCTGTTTAACTGACAGCATAGCAGGTTCCAGTTAATGTTCATGTCTTTTCCAGTGTATGGACACTACCTGTACTCTGATCAGTTTTGAGAGATAGCCAACAAGGGTTTTCCGCTGTGTTTTGAACCCAGGAACTCAAACCGAGAACAACAGAAATTACCAGGGATTCAAAAAGAGTGATGGTTGCTGTATTCATTAACTGGGAACAAAGCTACTTTGAAAATCTGACCAAAAGCTAAATGTATCCAAAATATCTGTTGTTATCTGTTAAGGTACAACTGCTAAAGATAATAAACACCCAAAAATTCAAAGGGCTTATCCACACGTTAACTTAAGGAAAAATAAGATACATTTAGGCAGCTATCACTGATTCTATTTATAATTTGGGCATTCCTAAAGTATTCAAAACTCCCAGGAAGCACACTGAAATAATGAGAATGGCTTAAGAAATACGTGATTTTTTTTTCTTAAAATATTACTTTTACTGTCTTTATGTCGTATTTTCATTTCTTCTCACTTACCCATTGGGAATAAGCACTTCTTTTAAAATAACGAAGGCTTCACTTTTGCATGTATCCACTTCTTAGACCAAACTGCAGGACTTGTAGCAATTACAATGGGACTGGGAAGCCCTGTTATCAGCACCCACTGACAATCAGGCTCATACACCAAGGCAGGGATCAAATAAACCAAAAGTCCAATCTGCACTCCAGATATTACTAGGAAAGTATCCATAAAATAGGACATAACTTTACAATAAAAATCTGATAAAGGATGTGAATAATCACCCCTAGTATTCAAAGCACAACTTCAATAATTATAATCAGTAAAGTGAAGCAAAAGCATTTAAAGCCAAGCATAACTCTCTTTTTTCCCATAAACACCCAAACTCAGCAAAATGAAATTAACTACACGCAAGAAAAGAAAGTAATACTAAGATTGCAGGAAAAAGTAGTAAAAACTATGACATATAAAGTCAAACATAAGGAAACATAATTTTGGTTTAAAATTATTCCCAGTAAATGTGAATGTCATTTAAAAAAGTCAGAAGGAAAGTAAAATCTTGATTAAATAGTTTTAATTAATGATAATGGGTAGCTCTCTTCAGGAGGAAAACAACCTACAGTTAAACAATGAAGTTCAATTAGCAGTTACTATCCAAGGTTTATAAATATCACGCTGTCTTGGAAATGCAGATTCATGGATCCCCGCTACCCTAAGGCAAATACACAGTAACCGCAGCAAAATTATGTGGACTCCGTCATAACTGAAAGGAGAATTTGGCTGTAATCTACCACTGGTAATTCCCACTGAGTGGATTATGCTATTTCAAGCTCAATCAATGATGTGCTAAAAGGAAAGTCCCTATTAAAATGTCAGTGCAAACAAAAGGAAAGATTAGGATGATTGCCCCGACGCTGATGGAGTTCCTGATGTTCCAGATGCTACTCTGCTAAGCAGCTAAAGACTCTTCTCTGCTACCTGTAAAAGGATTCCTGAAGAACAAATATTTCGCTGTGAAATTCACTAAATTGCACAAGATCACAGGTATTTTAAAGGCACTTCCCAGGGTGGTCTCTCACCCTGGAGAGTCGCAGTTTTTCACCTATTTGTTTCAAATCGCACAACACCGGAGTATAATAGTAGTATTTGGAGGAATGTTTCCAACAGGCGTGCTAATTGCGTACCACTTCTTTGCTGCCCACACACACAGAGTGATGTAAGATTGTTTTTATCTCTGCTGTCACGTTAAGCGGTTCTGCAGATGTGAACTAAGCCTCAGGAAGTAGGGAGGAGGAGGAGATGTTCGTTGAAAGCACACTTATGAGCTGAACTGATACTCTGAAGTAGGTGCACATTTTAAGATGATTTTTACAGGACTGGGCTGTGAAAATAGGCACAGATTTTTGCTGAAAGTATTGACCTGCTGCTTATACCTATTAAAAAGCCTGGCCAATGCTACCATGGCAGCTGCTGATTATTGTACAGTTACCAATGAGTTATTAAATCTTCTCCAAATCAATGCCTCATCTCCCGGAAATGGATTTAAAAAGCTGGGGAGGTACAGAAACACCCAAGGGAATTATAAAGAAACCATCCTATATTTTTTTAAAATCTAATTAACTGTAAAGTGATTTCACTCCACTGAGACCATAATAGCAGAGACGTAAAAGAAGGAGCAGTAATTTGCTTTCCTGCCTATTGATTTCTGGAAGCTAACTGGAAGAGGCAGGTATTTTTAGTCCATCTTAAAAAAAAACAGTTTATAAGTAAAGCTTTTTCAGTGCTCAGGGAGAAAATCTAAACAACATTTAAATGTCTTGTTTTGCTGCATGCTGTACTCACACTTTGTGGAGTTTCATCAGTAAGCAGGAGTACATAGTTAATAGCTGTAAAAACGGGCTGGACTGCTTTGAAGTTTTCTTTCTGATCCATCAGGAATATTGACTTTACATCCTGCCCGCCCTCCCAGTCTCATACTGATGGAAGGCAGCTCTGCAGGCCTACCAGGTCACCGACAGAGGTGTTCAGGAGCGCGTTTCGCTGCTCATTGCGCCGTCTTTTCTTTTCAGTTAAACTGTCACCATTTTGCAAGGAACACTGTAAACATCTGCCAGCGCTGGTACCGGTGGGAAGGCCTTTCCCCCCTGCCCAGGCGCCTGTCTGTTTGACAAGGATGTTACAGCACTCACACAGCAGCCTGCTAGCGAGGAAGCTCCGGGAGCACCGAGGGCCGTCTCGCGCTGGCCACCACCGCTGCTGCTGAGGGCTGACACATCCATTCTCGCAGAGAACGGCTGCCAAGGGGTAGCAGGCTGTACTGAATTTTACATGAACCTGTCAATATAGTACAGAACGTTACAATTTTGGCACTCCTCAGAGACTTAAATCAGCAACACATCACCTCATAATTTTCTGCAACAATAATGCTTTGTCTAGTATTAACTAAGTTCTGCTCTTATTGATGCCCCGTTGGTTTTATTTTCAGAACACTTCATACACATACAACAGGAGCTGTACTTGATTCTGCTCTCAGTATTAGAGCAGCAACATTGATTTAAACAGTGATGTTTTGGCTTTCTCCATGTCTAAGGACATGTGTAAAGGCAGAAAGTTCAAAGAATGGAAACCTAGTCTCAGAATAAATACAAAATCCCTATTGATTTCATTCTGGGATTTTAAAGCTATAAAGAAGATGTGATGATAAAGCCTAACAGGAAAAAGGGCTTAATTTTGGCCAGCGCATCTCTTCCAAGACTTGAGCCATAAACCTGTTGTAGTTTAGGCTTCTTTGTGAAGACAAGAAAAGAATGGGACCAGGTGCTGAACTACTTAGAAGTTAGAGATGGCTTGACCAGACTGGCAGGTCAGTTTTCAGACAAAGCCTCTCATGTTTTGAGGAATGTGGTGTTTCTGAAACACCACGTAATGATGCTTCTATGCAGATACTTCAATGAAAATACATTTTGCAGAAACTAGGAAAGTTACTTCTAATCCTTAGAATCACAGAATCGTTAAGGTTGGAAAAGACCTCTAAGATCATCAAGTCCAACTGTTAATCCTATCTGACTCTTATCTGATTCGGGATTACACACACAGTTAAATGAGATTTCACCAAGTTTTAACTGTCTTTCTTTTGGTTTGCCCACATCTAGTAACATATCAGGTGAGCATCTTCTCCTTAAACAAAATGAGATTTCCAACTGGGTGTCACAGTATCCTTGGTTGTGCTGTAGCCATAATTCCAGAAGAAAAATTCTGGTTTGGTATTTTAAAAGTCACCTTCTCCCCATTACATTAATCTGCCGAAGTCCAACTGCTGCAGTTAAACTCCCACAATTTATCACACAAACACACACAGAGTCTCTCTCTCAGCTGGCTTATTTCTGGCAAGTAATAGGTTTTCCTTCACACTTAGATCTGTGTTTTAATTTTAGTTCATTCTCTATCAAAACCAGAAGCCTACAGTCTTCCTAACCCTAATTTTTGTTCCACATGCATCTAAACTGCAGGGTGGATATTCAGGGTTATGATGAAGTGAAGCACTTAAGGAAAAATTCCTATCAAAAGTCTTGTTTCTCAGAAGTAAAAGCTAATACGCAGTTCTGGGAGAAACCTTACAGTTGCAATCCTGTGCACATAATGCGACTATTTATCATTGTTGGGCACTCCTGACTGGATGATTCAAGATCTGCTTCATAGTTTCAAGACATTTACAAGAAGGTAAAGGGGAAAACATTTGGTAAAAGATGATCCCATACATTTTAAATAATGACTTCTGTGGTGTCACCATAAAATATCTTATAATAATGAACCAAGGTGAATAATTCACACAATTTTTCTATTGGCTTGAAAAATTAGATTATTTTTCAGGAGCTAAGTGAACAATAAATTTCAGTTCCAAATGAGCAGAACTGCAGACTGTCTCCAACCCTTATGCAAATATCCGTGTGAGTAAGGGCGATAATGGCCAACCAAAGTGAACGTTGCTATACTCTGCTCATATACAGTAAGTCAAAGCAATACGACCGTATAAGTCACTGCTAGGACACCACCAGTTGAATAGTTTTTAAAGGCTTTTAAATTAATTTTCAAATACCCCTAAAGTGGACTGTCAGTTCTGTTAGAATTATAATTACTATTCTAATGACAATTAAAGTAGTAGAACACGGCAATCAACTGGTTTGCTCACGTGTTCTAAACTTGTGCTTTATTCCTCCACAGAGGGTTATTTTCCTCAGAAAGTGGTTGCTGCCCTAAGTTGTTCAATAAATTCGAAGATTTGTTACTGCATTCAATAGCAAATATATTCTTGTAAAGTAACACTGTAGGTGCAACTAAATAAAAGTGAAGGCCGAAACTCTCCTTTTTTATTGTCAGCAGGAATGACACGATATATGGAAAGCTCTGAGGTTAATACACTAATAAAAGTCAAGCCAACCCCAGTGATTTGGTCTGATGCAGTGTCTGCTAGGTCTGTGTAACTCTATCCACAAATAAATACCCTTTTTGTTTCTTGTGAGTTGTTATGTACAGACATGAAACTGCATATGAACGACGAAGTAGGAACCTGAAGAGGAAAATTCCCGTTTATTTAAATAGCCTTCATATTTGCAGGATTAAACCCCAGCCATGGAAAAGTAGCCTATTTACAGTAAAATAACACTCTACAAAATTAAAAGAAATCTTTTTTTTTTAAGAAGGATCTCTTAATTGTTCAGGAAGCTGTTCACTTTAGCCCACTGCATTCTAGAATTATGAGTTTCAGTCTTTCGTACTGGAGAAAACCTAATATTTACTAAGGTGGCATAAAGTACCTATTAACTTCAGTTCCCTGTCACGCACCCTCCACGCCTCAGCGTATCCAAAAGTTTTCAGTGCACAGGGATGCAGGCTTAGTCCCCATGTGGTATTAAAAATTAGTTATGAGTTAAGCAGATAAAATGCTTTCTAACAGTGAATAGTTATTTCAGTCACTAAATACTGAGACACAAGGACTAAATTAATACAGGAAAACTGATCTGGGAAGATCGGTTCTTCTGATGCCTCCAAATATCCTGTGTTTGGGTTAGTACTCAGATCTAATCTGCATCATCCAGCCTCTATTTTAGACAGAAAACATATGCCAAACTTTGGTGAAATGGTGTAATTTACTGCTGAATGATATGTTTAATACATTTAATACGGACATGCCAAGTGAGGCTGCTTTGGGCATTCTGGGATGGGAGAAGCAATTCTGCTTTATATATGTCGAGCTTTAATCTTTCTTTCAGCTGTAGGAGTGCTTAGAGCTTGTGTGTATCCTCCAGGTAAAGAATCCTACTTCTAGTTTCAGCACTTGATTTCACAGATTGCACCTAGCTGCACTGATACGATCAAACCAATTGTAACATGTTTCTCCAAATACAGAATGCATTTCTAAAACATGCTGGTGCAAATATGTGCCCTGTGCTATAGGATTTACACCAAAATTCCTTTGTCTGTGATGTTACTGTACATCAGGTACTATTTTGATGAAGTCAGTTTACACCACATCACTCTGAAGAATTAAAAAACTGGTACTAAAACATTTATTATTCTTTTAATCTCTTCCACTAGCATAGGGATTATTCTGTGTCCAACTGAAACAAAAAACAGAATTACAGAAAATCATTCAGAGTTTAAACTTGCACGACAACTATTCTGTCGTGACAGAAAACTCCTTAATACCGCTGAACAAGGGACATGAAAGATGAGTATGGCTAAACTACCAACTGTGGTAGTTTACATCGGTGGTACAAAAGCAGGTCTTGGTCACCAAGCCTGCACGCCAGTTCCACTTTGACATGTAAAAGGGGCTTTTCCAGCAGGGAGAAAAGATGTTCAGTGCCACATTATTTCGAAGGGTCCTCAGGAACAGGATTCCTCCCTGTGCGAACATCTCTGCTGTCATCTGGTTGGAGCTGCAGCTGCTCCCGGCGCCGAGGGAGCCAGGTGCAAGGCTGCCATCTGCTACTGTGGGGGGACAATAGGCTCCTTTGCCTTCTCGTTAGCACAGAAAACAGGTTTTTATTTTTAATATTTAGCTGTTCTCTATGTAGCTGCAAAATATACCTACCTGCCTCTTCATCTTTGAGGTGTGCTTATCTTTGCCTCACAGATTGGCTGGAGGAGGGATAGAGAGAATCAGAATTTCACTTGTGCAACCAAGACACTCCTCTCAGTGCATGTAAACGCATGGCAGCAGCTGAGCTGAGCACAAACCAGGAGGCAAAACGCCACACGCACGGCAGCTTCCAGCAACAGTGGAGCTTTTCGATGACCCGCACGTACAGCTGCACGCTGTGAGCTCTCATATTCTAATCTTCCATCAGTAACTCCATCAGTAAGTAGTATTTGGGTTAATTAGGTTATGAGGTAACTGACCACTGACTTCTCTGAGCTTTGGAGGCAAACCCTATCCATAGGGCTGGCCCATGGCGCAGCATGTGACTTTATAAAATATTATCCCGCTTCTGAAGCCCTCATTATGACTTATAAAAATGTATCTGAGTTCAGGTTTTCTGCTAAAAAGGAAGTCTCATTTCCTTGATACTAGGCAAGAAAATTTTCCAGGTTTCCTTTGAAAATTAAAAGTAGAAGTGGTTTTCTTGAGATAAATTCTCTAGATCTTGGCTCAGCACAGAAATAATTCCAGGAGAAACAGTCCCATCCCCCCGTCCTCCCCACCCCCATCTAACAACACTTGACAGCAGGAAAACAATTCAGTACAAACAGAAGGTTTGAAACTGCCAGGAATGAAATCCTGGCTTCACTGAAGAAAAAGAGACTTCTGCCATTGATTTCAGTGAAGCCAAATCTTCTTTCCAGGTCATTTGAATCCATGTCTCACAGCTGGTTGCCCAGGTCTAGAAGCACCACAAAACGGTTTTTGGCAGTCGAACGCTCCTAGAATACCCAGCGTCTGCCTGCGACTTTGGCCCATGAATTTCATGGAGTCGGAGCCAGCAGCACGCCGAAGCAGGCTGCAGCCTGCCAGTGCAGAGACCTCTCCTCTTCGGAAGGGGACTTTTTCAGGTTTATGTCAATGACCAGTCTGTAGCCGTGGCTGGTTGTGTCTGGAGTCCCAGTGCAGCGGCAGCTCATTCTGCTGACGAGCACAGCATCTGTGTGACGCACAGCTGCTCTGAGGAACCACCAGTTCCCCTTATTTAAATAACAGTAACAGTAAAACTGCTCACAACTCTTATTATTTACTGACCGTAGGCATAAAAGAAAGAATGTCCTGTGTGAATGTCGTAGCAGATTATACCAGGCTTTATTATGAATATTTCTATAATCAGTAAGTGATTTTTCATCATATTTTTCAGGAAGAGAAGTGGCTACTGTTAATCCAATAAAGTCAGCAAGTCTTCTGTGGTTTTTATGTCTTTATGGTATTAGAAATATTAACCAGTTTTATAGGCATTAAAACTGAGTTTTTCAGAGGAGCCCGAGGAAGTTAGACATCACTGAACTTCAGGAGGGATTTGGCACCCAATTTTTAAAAAATCTTGCTAAAACATATGGATTTTTATGACTCAGAAGTCTTGAGAAGTGGAGGCATCTCTTTTATCCTAAAAATAGAATTTTATGATATCCTAGATGTATCAAATCATCTAGGACAGACCTGATAGCTTTAGTGGATGTTCTACAAACTATAAAGAATATTTCCAACATCGCTGTTTCTCTTATGGTATTTTCTCCTTTTGGACTTCTTTACATCTAATTCACAAACCATTTCCTCATACTGATGTTATCCTTCTTTGCATGAGGAAAGCTCCCCCCCCAACCTGTGTGCAGTGAATAACGCTAGAGCTTTCCAATCACTTATAGATGTTCACTAATTTTCTTCCCCTTGTCATCTTTGTTCGGCATTAAAAACATTGTTCTATTTTTCTGCAACAAAAAGTACATTCAGGATATTCATGTGTACATAGATGCTATTTGCCAGAATGTTTACCTTGGATTTCCCTATATAGAATACTGTGAGGAATAAGGAGTTTTAATAGTCTGTAGCCTAAAATCTTAAAATACATCTAAGGAAATGTGGGTGGGTGATCAAGCTACTAATGCAGGAGTCTGGAATGACTGTGTGTTTTGAATTTGTATGGATTTTTTGTTGCTACATCTGAAGATCAGAAGCTGTTTCACATTGTCTAGTGTGCTCTTTTAACTACCTTAGTAGAGGTTTCTCAAAAACAGGATTTGGAAAGATCTTTTGATTTTTAATGTTAGGAAATTTATAAAAAGTCTTTTTTTCTTTATATTCCATTTTGTTTGATAAGCTACTGTGGATGATCTTGCTAAATCATGTATTTTCTGCTCCGCAGTTTGCAACAGAAATAGCCATTTATTGTAGAAAGAATTTTGTGTCTAACATAGTTGGATTCAGTGCTTCTCTGGTCCTTCCCCTTCTCATTCACTCTTTTGCCTACAATTTCTCCTTAGTCCTGTTTAGATCTGAATTAACAAGCATAAAAAACCCAGAAAAGCAACTTGTCCAAATCTGAAGTTACTGCTTACAGCCCAGCTTTGGCTGCCAAAAACATGAGGTGCTGCTGGAGAGTCCTTGAAATCCGTTAGGATTTCTGCGACCATTACTGAGTTTAGACGGTTTCAATGAGTTTAGACACTCAAGTGATAGGTGGTTGCAGAGCTACAAATAGAGTACTGTGCCATGAGAATTGTTCCTGTTCATTTAGCCACCATTGACTCAAGATCTGGACATTCAAGGGAGCAAGCTACTCAACTGCCGTTGAATTTCAATTAGAAAATGGTCCCCTCCACCAGGGACTTTGGACCTAACTCAGCCTCGATTGTTAGGACCAAAGCCAGTGAGTGGTCAACTGCATATCGGCTGCTCTGGAAGCTCCAAGCACCTCTCCGAATCCTCGAGTACGTTTTAATGTACTCTTTAACATGGACCTGGAATCAGGTGCCTCTATTTACTGAGCTCCCTGAAGGAATCTGTGAATGAACTGCATTAAGAAGCTGCTGATGCCTTGTGGGAACTCTCTGAAACACATTCTGTTTGGAATTGATTCTTTATGTGCCCTGTAGCATATTTTCTCTGTCTCTTTTCTTTTGCACTGGAATCCTTATGAGAAAAGTTGTTGCCTTTTTTGGGGCAAAATTTCCATTACTGTCTCATCTCAGACTGAATTTCCATGTTTAATTATATGCTGTTTGAAGCAGCAATTAATGCAAACCCTATTCCCTGGAAAGAAGAGGTTGGGATTTTTTCTCAGGGAGGATGAAGGGAAAATAAGGGAGAGGCCTGCATTTGCTCAAAAATTCTGTTAGCTTGCCTGATGAGGGTGCAAGAGAGATGTAAGAGAATGAGGAGAAATCCATTCCCTTCTTTGTAGATCCTAGCTAGGAATTTTCTAAACAGGTCTTATGGCACTGCTCAGGATGACCTGAGAGGGTTTGAAAGTAAGGCTGTATATACTGTGGTATTGAAGTATGGCAATAATAGTGGAATTATTTCTTTTATTTTTTTACAACACAGATAGCATAGCACTGTAAGTGCATTAGACATTTTGGGATTCTACCATTTTGTATTTCACTGCTGTCATCTCAGTTTGTCAGCAAAATAATGTTTTAATAAGAATGAGCCAAGAATATTGAACAGGATCCAGGACCCTGACTGAATTTTTCCTCTTTCATTTTATGACAAATGCTACAGATACGGCCAGACAAGCTATGTCTTCAATTACACATAAGCAAGCATATTTTCCTTAGAGTATATGTTGAACTTCTGCCAGCAAATATTAGTCCTCCTCAGCGTAAGGTGGCAGAGGAGCCAAGCGCACGCAGCCCACAGCAGCGTTTGTGCACCACCGTAACAGAGCCGAAGCTGGGGCCCTGGTGGGAGAGCCACAGGCCGGGCCAGCTCTCCAGAAAGGCTGCTCAGGAAAACGGCAGCACTGATGGTGTCATGAAAGGTGATACAGAACCAGTAAGATACACCTAAATGTGGACTACACCCTCACCATTTAAAATTGCGTTTCAGAGGTGAAATACTTTATAATGAGTACAGAATGACACAGAGGACTATGATCTCTTAAAGTTTTGTTTTTAAGGGTAACAGTGACAACTGAACAAAATAATAGCAGTTGCATTCCAAAGTTCGACATGTGCACGTATTTCTGAAAATGAAATTTTAAAGCGGAAGGAAAATTTTCCCTTGCATGAAATACACAAAAGAATAATGATAATTTTTTAATAATGGATATTATATTTTAGATTAAATTCCACTCTGAAATACAGCTAGGTAATGCCAGTGATTTGGGACTATGTGTAATTAAAAGGGAAAAGATCTTTCCCTTCACTGATGGTTATTAGCGCAAATCCCAGGTGGTAGCAAGAGTAACACCATTTGGCTCTTTGTAACTGAGAAGTCTAATGAACTGCTTTATCCTGCATTTACTACAGAGTTCCATCAAGCTGAGCTGGTATCTCTAGTAGCTTTGTGTTTGTTCAAAAATGCCACATGATATTTAAAGGTGTGTTACTAGGACTAAGCTGCTCCTGTTGCCTAATGGTGCACAATAGCTCCCATTGGAGCTACTATTGAAATAAGATCATTTTCTAAAATAAATGAAAAAAAAATGCATAAAAAAACATTAAAGCACATGAGGCTAAACAGTTCCTATTGTTGGAGTATTAGCTGTATAGGTGAGTGCCCAAGCAGTTAAAGATTTATGCCTTCATTGTGAAGTTGCTCAGTACCTTAAGTGTTACTTTGTGTTTAATAACGAATGCCTAAAGCCACTGGGGGACCAATCTGCACAGCTACTGCAGCCATTTTCACCCCATCCTGGTTTTATAGGGAACTTCAGCGCTGGAAGTACACGCTGTTCAGATAGACTGAAGACTGGCAGTGCCAAGTTCAGAAAACTCTTCTTTTCCAAAAGCTACACATAAGCCTCTTTAGCCAGTGCTTACACTAAAAATATTTGTTGTTTTCAAACCACTATATTGCAAAAGTGTAAATGACAATTTTGAATCATTACTTTGTAATTAATTCAAGCTTTTAATTTCAGTTTTTTAAAAGGTTAATAGGCTCCAATGACCATAAATATTAATTTTACATATACATATATGTCAGAGCCTTTCCAGGACATGGTAAGTGCAAGGACCTCATAACCTATAATCAACACTCAGGAATAAAAACAAGCACTCCACCAGGACTGAGGATGTAGTAATAATTTAACCTTTTTAAAATATATTTTTCGTTAATAGAAAGGCAGATTGCAGAAGCAAAAATACAGCTGAAAAATCAGTGTAACATTAAAAAAGATTGTTAAAAGGGCAGAGAAAATGTCAGCTTTGGTTTAAGTGCACAGTGGGGATGAAGGGAGTGAGAGAGGGAAGAGCAGAAGTAGGGTGAACCGAGTGGCAGTTCCAGCCCCCCGAGAACGGCTCTGCGCTGCCTGTGGCCACCCCTGCCCCATTCCTTGCTGTGAACAGCTGCTGGATGCGTTTTGTATACTTGGGTTGCATTTCCACATTTCACATTTTTTTAGCTTCCTTCAGTATTTGCAGTACTTTTTGTAGTAAATACAAAATCCTGGCCTGTGTGACGGGACTGCTCTGCACTCCTCTCTCCTTGATCCAGCCCTTGTTGAGCACCTCAGGAGCAATCCCTTGCTTTACCCTTGACATATACGCCAAACAACTGGGCAATCTCCAGTCAGCACCAGGGCTTCAAACGGCGTCTGCTGTGGCTGGTACGCTCAGACTTTGTCCTGCTTCCACCAGTACGAGTTAGCTTCTCTGTCCGAGCTGAGAAGGCCCATCCGTTTCCCACGCGACTGCTGCCTACACGGCCGAGGATCAAAAGTGCGGCCTAGTTCAGTCGTTTGCTGAATTTGTAATTCTGGATGAGCCCAGACCTGGTGCAAATGCAAAAACTACGTTACTTGTTGATACCTTCCTGTTCTCTCTGGAAGCAGCAGTTAACAAGGCAGACCAGTGAAAATCTCCCTTTGCATGAACAGTGGTTGTTTCAGACTCCTTACAATTATGTTGAAACAGTATTAACACTTTTGCAGTGCTGTCCTACAATATGGGCATTTCCTCTTCTCCATTGACATTACTGCAGATTTTTGCACAAAACTGAAGGGTGGAATTTTTAGGAATATTTTAATGCTTTTGAAACAAAGCTTCATTCTCAAAAATGCCTGGGAGGTATGTGCAGCTAGGGCTGATGGGCTTACCAAAACCAGCCAAGTACCCATTTGTAGTTTTTGCTCCTTACGTATGGCTTCGATAAGCACATCAGGCAGTGGTCAGGCACATCCTCCGGCATCCTCGCTTCCTGGCGCTCCAAACTGAGCACCTGAACACGCAGTGGAACACATTCCAGATCAGCATAAGTGCATTAAACTGAGCAAAATTGCACCACCGATTGTTTCTGTGCTTTCGGTCTGCGTTTTACTACCTTTTGATGTGATACGTGCTTTTATGTTGTTTTTACATCTCCAGGTATATTCTTTTTCATGACTGATTTAGACTTCTAGTTTAGAAAAATGAAATGGCAACATGATTTTTAAGGTTATACAAAAGTATGCACAGTGAGAAGCCAGAAACCTGAGTCTAGAAAGAAAACCTCTTAAATTACTATCTCACTTTTGAGTCCTGAATATTACCTTCAGTCAGAAGCACAAAGGCAGAAAACAATTGGTTTACATTTTTGAAGTAACTGGCTTGGAGAAGGTCTTCACAGAAGAATAGTTTACAAATTTTGTACTGATTATTTATGATAAATGTTTAGTGACTATTATCTTAGCAGGAAACTCACTCTAACAGTGTAAAATAATATTACAGTTTGCTGACATTAATTTATCTTGATTATTCTAATGATTTTATATTTTTATTGGTGCACTGGATTGCAAAAAATGCAGTATAATTTAATTTTTACCATCATATGTGGAGAAATCACTGGAGGCATTAAAATGATGAAAGAAGAGTTATGCTAATACCACAAAAAAGGATGCAAAAATGATTTATGTTACTTTCTTCTCCTATTTGCAGTTCATTAAGTCACTGTCTTCTTGTAATGACCAAGTGAAAATTAAAGTACTTCAGAGAAGAACTTGAGGTTCAAGCATCATTAGAGGATGAGAAATGGGTTCTTTGATGAACTTGACTGCAGAAATCTATAGAGCACAACTTAATCAGACTGCACATTGATTTTTGATATTAGAAGGCAGACCTAGAATTGAACAAATCTTTTTAATGCATGTTTTTCCTTTAAAAAGTAGCATATGATGCACGAGAATGATTTATACTTTATATACTTCAAGTTTAAAAAGTATAATGGTAGACTGGATTTTCTTTTTCACTCACTGCAAACTGAAATCCAGAAAAATAGGCACCTATAAGGTTATATATTTCCTTATATGATCTATATTACCTAGGGTCTATGACTCTAGGAAATGGCATATTGTTTCTTAACTAATGAACTCCCAATTCACTCCAAATGCAAAATTTACATTTCTTTGAAACACAAACCATGAATTACAGACAGTAGATAACTGTAGATGGTAAAAATATCTTCAACCTATTTGCTGTCTCTCCCCCAAGAAGATTTTTTAACAACTTAATTAGACAGTAGATTGAATTCAGCTCAGGTATTTGTAATGCCTCTGATTTTGTAAGGTTAAACCAAGGCTGAAATCCATAGAATTTGGTGCCCTGGAAAAAATAATATAGGGTTGCCTGCAACACCGGGGGAATGTAGTACTGATTCTGCTTCAATCACTCCTATTAGGATTCAGGAGAAAAATGCCTAACTTCTAAATTCCAAAAGTTATACAGAAGATTAGAATGTGAATCTAAAAGGCTTAAAGTTTTTTTTCCTCCGTATTGAAATAACAGAGATGAATACCCCTTCTCTTTCTAAAATGATCACAAAACTTGTTGTGATAATAGGTCATAATATATGCCCCATAGTTAACACGTGGTAGTAACTTACAGGTTCATATATGCTTTCTCCCAGAAGGATCCCACAGTACTAAGAAGTGGTGTTCTAGGGCCACATTTCACATCTTCCACTTGTTTGTTTCACTTACAAAAATAAGATGCGCTAAACTAGCAATAACAGATTTTAACATGTTTAAATTTCTTTTGGAGCTCAGAGGTGAACCCACTTTGAAAATCTTGTCACTACTCCCGTTTACTTTTCTTCTCCTTGTATGGGGTGTCAGTGTAGATATGGAAGTGGGAGCCAAACGCATTGGTCTGAGACGTTACTGTACAACAGCTGTACCAGGACAGAATGGAGCTTTCTGAGCCTCCCATAGTTTGTTCCAATTACGTGCCATGCTCAAGAATCTCCCTCGAGTTGTCCTCTCAGAGGACCCCTCCCCCCAGTACTTCCAGTAATTTCTGAAGGATATTCTTCCTTCCCTCCCATGAAACTGTGATTGCTGCCAGATAATCACACACGAAATTAAATAACCACTTCTAAAATTACCAACTCCTTTTTTCACTTTCAACTTCTCCAATTCCCCTATTCCATTCGCTGCTGAACACGCCTATTTGACAGAGCAATCCCTTCTCAGCGTAAACCAATACTGTCTCCGCAACATAGCTGCTAGGTATTAAATGTAGGATGACGGAGATAATTTGTAATCAGGTTAATGTGCTTTAATTACTGTAAATTAGATTTTATTTCCCTAAGTAAGCAAACGGTATTATTTGGGCTATTTAAAACACGAGCTCTTCCAACAGTCCAAGTCATTTAGAAACAGATATGTATTTTCAACAAAAGTACATTGTTGGTTTTGATGTGCCAGTAACTTTATGCACTGAATAGTGTTTTTCTGTGAAAATAAGTCTTACAAACCCCGTGAAATTGAATTTAATGCTCATTGATACCAAGCCTCCTAAAATCATAAAGAAACAAAGATGAAGCATGAGCAAATAGCAGAAGTGAGCCACTCCTATGAAAAACTCCATTCTTCAAACAGTAAATACTGCCTGGGAACCACCCCTCTTTTATGTTTTTCCGTAGATTAAGTACTGTAAGCAGCACACTACTACTAAGTCCTGCAGTTTGATTCCCTTGGCAGGGTCTTTGCACCAGTGCAACCTCTTTAATATTACCTGAGTTCAGAAAATAAACTCAACAGTGTATGCCACTGTGCCAGCAAAGCCACATTTAATGAGCAAAGTGATTTTATCTAGAATCATTTCAACAGCTGCAATTTCAGACAACGTGAAAACACTTTACAAATGGCATTACTGATCTGCCAGTGACATGTTTTACCCAGAAATATCCTACACTTAGTGTTCTGTGTCCAAATTAGATGTTGAAAATAGGTCGGGGTTTTTTCCTCAAAATGGGTATCCAGATCTTGCCTAAATATAAAACTAACTAAGCCTGCCCCTAATTTCAACCAGGGGGCACATAATAGACACAAACAACAAAGCCCATGCGTGATGGGTTTGTGTGACAGAAGGCACAACAAACACCTTATCACAGTTTAATACAGAAATCAAATGGAAAGTTTTCATACCTAGGTAATGCGAAATCTAGCTCTGTGGCAAGCAACATTTTGTTTTCTGGCTAAAGTAAGGATAAGCCTAGGTTTCATGCACTCTTTCATTTTGTAAATGAAACCAACAGACAAGCACTCTGAAGGTATAGAAATGAGGATGCCCCAGCAGCTTTCCTAACTGCTCAAGACTGTTCTGGACTTGTATATATTTGGCATGGTGCATTGTTAAATGAACCTTTGGAATACAAAAAGGATGAGAGCAAGGAAGACTTTAAAGCTCTTACATCATTTAAAAACAAACGTGTGCAAAATAAAAGTGCAGAGACGGACACAAAGTGATTTATAAACTGAGAAATTACTCTTAAACTGCTACTGATAATCAGTAGTGTTGTCTTTGATTGCCAGCTCTCTCCGCTCTCTCCTCTTGGCTTGCGGGAAAAAAGTAAAAGATGATCTGAAACCTCCTCCATTTACAGTGAGTCTGAGGCTGTGAAAACTTCAGAAAACTTCTCCTACTTGCTGTGCCAGCCTCCTCAGACTCAGCGCATTTCCAAGAGGCAGAAATGGTCAGCAGAGACACCAAAGTTCAGCAGTTTTAGGAGCTCTGCTATTAAGAAATTGTATGGATGGTCTTTGCCTTTAGTGGATGTTGGTGTTGTTGGATCTGTTGTTGGTGCTATTGTTAGTAGGTGGACTAGAGAAACTGAGTTAGCTGGCATCACATAGTGATGTGAATGCAAGAAGTAAATATTCAGGGGGCTCGACAAGAAAATCTGGCAAGCTGAACATACTTTTTTATTCTTACTTTGTCAGTGATGCACGGAGGTGTATCTGGAGTATTTAATATCCAGGCAGAAGAGCATGTGAAATCAATAGATAGATTGTAAGAGTATATCTTGGACCTCTTGTATGTTCTCTGTCAAGTATGTTTAAATATTAAACCCTTTTTTATCTAGGGAGAACTATATCTCTGCCTTACAAACCCTCTCTGTGATCCTATGATTCTATTTCACTGCTGCAAGTGACAATGACAAAGCTCTCCACTCTCCTTCTGCCTCACTCCATCATGGTCTGTTTGTGTCTCTCTAACATTTATGATTGCTATTTTGTTAACAGATTTTCTGAATATTGTTCATGATCAACCGAATTTGAAATAATACAATATTTGTATTGCATAATAAAAGAGAGGATAATTTTTGCAGGTTTTATATGTTAGGTAATCAGCTTCACAGATGATCAAAGATTAACTTTAAATGGATGCTGCTAAGAAAGATCTTCAGTCTTAAATCAGCTTTTCTGCTTTAAACCTTTCTCTTTAATCCTCAGCTTCAAGTAATTTTATAAATAGATAAAATTGGAAAATCTTTTAAACTACAGAAGTCTAATATAACCAGATGAGCCTCAATGCTATCTTTTCTTTACTTGAGACAACTGTAAGAAAACATAGTTTGTCTTCTAATAAACTGCACTGTACATCAGCAACGATATAAAATTATTACTAAACCAAACCTGGATCATTTTAAAAAACAAACCAAATCAACATAAGTCTTTTTTCCCAGTTGCATAATATTTCCAAGTTGTTTCTATGTCCGGATTTAAAAGCAGGCCGTACAGTAACAGCAGCACCTCCCAGCACACGTGTGCGGCTCGGGGAGTTATTGCAGCTGACACAGCCACGTCCCGGCCGCGGGGACGCCGCGCTGCGCCCTGCTGTGGTGTGTGTATCTGGTACAGCAACGACAACTGGTTGCAACAGTTATCTCATATGCAGTCTGATGCTTCTGCCGTTGCACAAATATCAGCCACATGGAGGCTCGAAGATCTTTTTCTGAGAAGACAGTTTGTCTCATTTGTTTTTTTCAGTATATTCAGATGTTAGGGCCCAGAGTCATCTTGCCTTATTTTTACAATTTAGTACTTCATTTTAAACTCATAGTCTTGACTACCACTATACTTAGGGGAGAGCGAGGGGTGCCTGCAGACTATAATTCATTCACCTACGTTTGATGGCTATGTTGGAGTAGGATGAACTGCTTCTGGAAATGCCCATCTCTCTGCACTGATGCAGCCTAAGTGCAACTCGATGGTTGCAGTTACAGGAGACGAATCCCACTTTAGGAATCAGATCATTAACTCAGTTGCACCAGTATAAATCTAGAGTACTTTGAACTGCGTTGCTTAATTTATGCTGTGTGACCCAAGCCAATACAAATCTTAGTATGCTTAAATCAACTTGAAATACACAGCTTAATAAGAAAAGTTTAAAACCAGTTTTATATGAAAACATTTCCTGAGATCCTTGCCAATTTATGCAGTTTCATATTCACAATAATGAATAATAAAAGCAATAATAGTAAAATGCTATTACTGAGAAAAAAATCCACATGAAATGAGAGAAACCGATTGTACGAATTGTTGTTAAACGAAAAAAAGTAGGGTTTGGAAAATATTTTATGCCAGTTTTAATTACTTGAAGCTTTGCTGACAGCAAGATAAGTAAAAGATAAACAGTTTTCCCAATAAAATGTGATCTGTAAAACTACAGTATTCTTGTACATCAGATTGGTAGACCTGATTTTACTGCTATTTAAATTGGGTTTGCAGGGATATCAGTCCACTAGTTTCAACGCAGTTACTCCTGATTTGTACAAGTGTAAGTGAGAATACAATCCTACGCTCTTCTTTGTTTTGACAGTACGCATATTTTTCCATGCAATTTAAATAATCAAATCCCCTTTCCTCCTTATGCATTGGTCATATCTCATGAAGTCGGTGAATGCTTCACAACTCCAGTAAACAGCAGAAAAGGCATTTAGAAGAAAAACTACACATAATCATTAAAAAGACAGAGCATAAAAAACTACCAGAGCTGCAGGGCAGCAATAATACTGACAGACAAACTCTACATTTGTATTCAGCAATAAAAATAAAAACAGATAGAAACTGTCACATCCTGTGCTATGTAAGCTAGATCTGCAAAAATCAGACTTGAAAGAAATGCATATAGATGCTTATAAACTCTTTTTGGAATGTCATTAATAAAAACAAAAATTGCTCTGAAAAATGCTATAGAGCTCACTTAAACACTTTAGGTTAAAATGTTCAAGACGAATGTTACAAGACCTGTGTTACTAGGAGGAATGAATAAAGTAGGCTTGAGAGAAATTTCTGACTGACAAATGACTGCATTCTGTTGTGTACAACAGACACCGACATGCGTCAGCACCTTTGTGGAGACTTCTCCTCTTGCAGCAACCATTGCTTGGTATAGTGAGAGAGCAACTAAATATTTTAACTGAATATTTTTAACCTCATGTAATAACAAAAGGAGCATCACCAACAAGGCAAGCAAAGGAACAGGGGCTTCCTGTCAAGGCGACAGTGCCTTTCATATTCTCTCCGAGTGCTTCAGATACCTCAGGAAAAAATGTGAGTTTGCAAGGCTTCTTCGGGATGATTCCTCCTAGAACACTTTGTCCAGCTCAGTTTTGAGACTCTCAAGTAAGAAGAGCATCTACTGTTTCACACGGGAGACTCTCTCATAGTCTAGTAGCTCCCACTGTTAGAAAGTTTTTCCTGATACTCAGCTTCAATTTTCTATTAATTTCTTCCCATAACTCTAGTTTTATGGTACTTACGGCTCAGCAGTGTAATCCAGGATCACAGTCTTGGTCTTTCCTTTTACAATTTTACTAGTTTTTTATAATTAACAACCTGCAAAATTCTCTATGGAGATACTTCAGTTGCCTATCAGAAAAGACTAGACATTTCAATGCCTTGGGATTGTTACCTGAGGCAAGATAATCTGTTATATATTACTCCTCTGAGTAAAGATATACTGATAGCACTGGATCTGCTATCCTGCCTCGATAACTCTGCCCATGGGTAGCATGAATTTTTTGTTATAATATGCATCTAGGGCTAAATGGGACTCTGGTTCCCCTTTTCTTTCCATAGAAATATAGCCACTGAGCAGCAGTACTTGGAGCTATTGGGATGGCTCAGAGCAGACAAGTAACATTTAATTTGACTTAAACCTGAATCAGCATTTGAATCAAACTCAGGTGCTCAGAAAGTTTGAAATCCCCCCTCACGGCTTCTAATATGGGCATTTTTCTTTATCTTGTACCATCCATCCAGTGTCAACAGATGCAATCCACAGAAACAATAAAGGTGCCATAGCAGCTAGTTTTAATTTATTACTGGTGTTTGAATCTCATCTTGATGGTGCAGAGTATGCTGGACTATAAGGAAATACAAACAAAAGCAGAACGGTAGTAATTATTCATTCTGCTGGCAAGGTATATGAGTCAGGCATTAAAAGTGAACAAAGAGCTGTAAAGTTCCTTTGCAAAACTGATAAGTTTTTCTGAAGTTCTGCATTATCAGGAATCAACTTACACTAGCTGGTTGCTCTGGTCCCTAAGCAAGTCTACGCCATGTCACATTTGTCTCACTGACCCTTTAGACACCGCTCCCCATTTTATCCCTTCCTTGAACAACAAAGTATTCCTTAATAGAATCCTAGATTAATTATTAATACTAGTGTTTATGTTAGTAAATAGAAATGGAAATCTGGTCTCCTCTTTTCAGACCTAACATTTTTAGCTTAACACTAAACCTCTGGTACTCTAGCACTTTATTCATTAAAGTTTAATACGGTTCCAGTACATGTTTCAAGCATTCTTTACTCAGCCATACTAAAAAGCAAAGACAACAACTAAGTTAAAAAAAGTCCCATAAAAATCCAGTGCTTGTTAAACTAAAAGCAAAGGGAAATGTCAGCGAGGATGAGCTATGCTTTTTGCTTATTAAAGCTAGACAGAGTTTGATTTTAACCTATTTAGACTTTGGCCTTTGGATCAGATGATTTGGTTTGGGGCCAATTTCTAACTCATGGTAGAAGCCTGAAAGAGAAAAATCTACAGATTCATCCAGACAAAATACTGTCACTCTACTTTTCAAACTCCTAACCCGTGTGCTTCATCAGCACTTTATTTCCTACTGAATCTTCTCACCACTGCAGTTATTCTCCACTGTAAAACTTTATTGCCAGGTTTGAGGATGTCAGCCAGCCCGCCGAAGCCGCAGGCAGGGCTCCCCTCCCAGCCTGCGCACACTCCTACTGATGCATCTTCTTCCCTCTCCCATTCCCTCCCCAGAAAAGCACTGGCATCAGGCACCGACGCTCTTCAGGGCAATAAACAGGTTTATAGCTTTGATGCTTATATATTACAACTCCGTGGAGCAGGTGCAACCTGGAAACAATGCTGCTTTATCATGGGAAGTTATAGTGCTTGCTGTTTTTCAGTTTTGTTATCTCAACTAATTTGCTTCAAAGATGCAGGATGAAACAGAAGGAGCAGGCAGAGCTGAGAAATACTTGATGCTATTTTAACCCTCATAAGAAGGTAGATTATGCCAGGTCAGGAATTTCTGAGACAGATCCAAGATGAGTATGCCATAAGGTCCTCCTATCAAAAACCCCAAACATTCATAAATTTCAGGTTCAGAAGAGACTGAAGGACAGGCCCTGTGTTCATTACTTATGAGTGGGAATTGGGAAAAACTATGTGAAAACTGTTTTGCATAGCTTTTTCTCATGTATTTCACTCTTTTAGCCATGACTCCAAAAGAGACAATGTGACCCTTACATTTTATTCAGCCTTCCCGGGATATGGTCGGGCTGTTTCCAGGTGAGAACCCTCCCAGAATACCAAGCTGAAACTTCTAGGTGTTCTTTTGCTTTGTCTTAGAGAAGTTACGTGAATCAAATTAGGACAAGAGGAAGCATATCTAAGGAGCCTGACTGTATGGGTATTTGTGAAAACTGCCCAAATATTGCTGTACTTCTGTAAATCTCCATTATACAATCCTTGAACCTTTTTTAAATTTTTGATGATGTGTTTGTGGTCTTCACAAAGCAGCTGCTCACTATTTGTGCTTCTGTTGTGTCTAGGGACTGCTAACATAGATTGGGCATCACCGCATTGAGCCAGGTGCTATGAAATATGTAAAGCTATTTCCCAAAGAGGCTGCTTCCATTATCCTGTTTTTTAAACAACTGTTCAAATCCTTCCTGTAGCTGTCTGCCATCTCAGCTCACTCTGGAAATGCATTTCTCAAACTGATGCTTGAGACTGCTTTCAGGGATGCTAGCAGTGTACAAATGAGCACAAAGAACAGTGGACAAAGGCCACAACTGAAAATAGTGCTTTTACTTCTAGTAGTGTAAATCTGGAGTAATCTTCATGTCTTTACTGGATGCACTGATGTATATGTGATTTGACCCTCTAGTGCTCTTGGTACTCAGCTCTGCTTCCCTTTCCTTCCTGAACACATCCGCCCAGACTCTGATATCAGCAATACTGCTAATGAGACTATTGTGACTTTACAGCATGGCAAAAACTGAAATAATTATTAAGTCTGACTTTTTTTTAATGGGTTTTTCTTTTGGATACTTTGTGAATGTATACAGAAGCTATATCTATACAAATGCATAAGAGAGCATCCCAATATAAACATACACTGAAAAATAACCTTGATAAAAACAGAGTAGCTTTCTGAGGAACTAGGGATAAAGAAAATAAACATAAATTATGCTATGGGCAAAACACATGCCAAAGTACGTGTAGCTTTTAAACCAGTTATTAGAAATGCAGGCTTCCTTTGTAAACACCTGCCTGGCTATTTGAAGAACATATCACAAAGAGCCTGATACAAGTTTAGATGAAACTGGAAGGGCTACAAGGGAATGAGAGCTCACACAGGCAACATACATTCAGCTCCACTGAGAAAAAATTATTTGCATAGCAGGCCACTGGATGAATCAGACTGTTGACATTTTCATGTGCAAAATTCCAATTAATTCTGCTCTTCATGGAGGAAATACTTGTTTTTAAAATGGACAGAAATAAGAATATTCAGCTGATGCCTATCTGTCATAAGCATGGCCAACCCAGGGATGATACACCCATGGCTTCAGCTCATCAGTACCCCTCCAGACTAAGGCAGCTGCTGGTTCATCATTCTAAGATTTTCCAGAACTAGCTGAGAAGTTTTATTGTGCCAAACTTACATAGTGGTGTTATTGATTTTTCCAGCTCAGCTCTGAAAAGTTCCCAGCAATCTTGATTTCTCTCCTTTCTAATTCCTCCCCCCCCCGCCATCATCACTCATAACGTGGCAGCTGTGTAAAGTCATGGTTTTACTTCTCTTGACTTTTGTATAGCACTGTCAGGACAAATCTACTCAAGAAGGCAGCGATTTGCCACTAGTGTCTCAGTGGCATGCCCGTAGATTTTGAGTTATTACAATGGTGTCCCTCTTTGCCCATATAAATATGAGAAATGGTATTGGCTTGGTTGGATTATAAGGAGCTGATCATGCAGGTAAAAAGGGATCCTTTCATCAGGACAGTTCTTACAGCTGCTTACGATGGGCTCAGCTGCTATGGCAAGATGTCTGAAGAAGTACTTGAGAAGACAGTGGTAGTAAGAAATGTATCTCGAATGTCCATCTATTCAGGTGGGAAATGTAATGTTAGTGCTAGCCTCTCTTGTGTTGCGTTACGTTCTGAGATGTGAGACCTGGTAATCTCCTATGTGGACACAGGGAATGAGAACTGGATGTAAGGTTTACAAGTGGGTTATACTTGCTAACTTATTTACTAGTCCCTGTGGTGGTCTGTGCTGACAGTAGGAAGTTATATTCCCCTTAGGTGGCTGAATACGATTACAGATCAGCAGTTGTCTTCCAGTTCTCAAAAGGAATGGAGATAAGGGTAAGCCTCTTACTTGTAAACTGTTGGTGCTGGGTCTGTAAGCTTCACTGAAAACGGATGAAATAAAGGAAAAAGAGGACAATTGTTCTGCAGATGGGTTTTCCCTTGAGCTTCTGATGATGTTTCTTCACACAGCAGATAAAGATGAAGCACTGATGAAGCCTGAATGATGGGTAAAGGGTGGCTAACAGTCCCCTTTTCCCGAATCTATCTGTCTACTGCTGCTTTTCCACAATTTCTCCTCTATTTTTCATAAGACCTCCTTTGTATTTTCCTGCTTTCAAGGCCAGAATTCTAAAAACTGAATTGCTGATTAGGGAATAGTTTGCCTTTTGCAGATTTGTATTGTGTCTTTAACCTTGATCCAAGACAAAGACAGTAGAAACAGCCCCCGCAGTGAACGTTTAAAGTGCATTTCACTGCACCTGGCATAGGGTCTACACTTCTAAGTGCTGAAGTGATTTTGGATTTTGTAACGACAACTTTCTGCAAAGGCTGCGCACGAGGACACGTGGAGTAGGACACGTATATAAAAGTTGAATAGAAGACTACTCTGCTAGTCAGGTTTCTGCCTTGAGAGACAGTTGCAAATGCTCAGGGTACAGTTCTTCACACAACCAGCAGACGTGTCCATTAGGCACTCATTCTCTTGTCAGTGTCCATGGCCACTTAAAATAGCCTTCTCTGTAGTTATCTGAAAACCCATTCTGTTTCCTGTTTGTCTTCATTTCCCCGCACGGTATCTATTCTCTGCATTTCTTTATAACCTTCTCCTATGAAATATAAACACTCCTTTGACATTCTCCTCTTTCTTTTATGGTTCCACTTTCTCCAGTCTGGAACATGTCTCTTCTTCAACGACATATTTATTACTAACATAGCTTCCACTGTATTTAATACAGAAAACTCCAAATCTGTGTTGTTATATCACAGTAACAGCATGGCTGTTTTTAAATGGGATAAAGTGGATATGTGGGAATGGTTCACCATTTTTAAACTGGAATATTAGGGAAAAATACAGAAAAGATAGAATAAAGTATTCTAGAAATTCCTGTAGTTCCAATAAGGCACACCTGTAACTCTCTCTCTGTTTAGCTAATCAGTCAACTGTTCACCAAAAAGAAGCTGAGCATAAAACAACGTAGTCAGTGATAGCATGAACAGAGAAGTGGAACAGGTTCTTCTGGGAATACTCCAAACCCACAGATTTCTTGCATTCAAGACAGCTGTGGGACAATAGGTTCGGTTTGTGAATGCTGAACAGAGCTGAAGTCTGTCAGCTCAGTAAGATGACATGTTCAGCCCAAGCATTTTGAAATGTATCTGAATGGGGAACTTTTTTAGTATTGTATTAATTTAATGAATACTGTAAACTAATAGTGTCAGAGTAAAATTGTAGCTATATATCCCTGGATTTACATCAGTAACTGTCTGTACTTTGGGGATTTCAAATGGTCTTGACTCATATTACGGGTTTTTATTTTTTTTTCTAATTAGTCATGTATGGCCTGTATTTTAAACAGTTCTCCCCTGAATTTTAGAGATGTGAAATGGTTCCAACTCATTATGAACCTGAAGTATGGTCAGCATAATTTCATTTCTTAATGAAGTAGTGGCCAGAAATATCCCACGGTATTTTCTGAAAAATGTACGCTTCCTTGACAGCACAACTATTGATTTCTGAATCCTGTTAGGAAGTGACACAAAAGGCATGGTATGTGGAAACATCTTGTTTCACAAGTCAGCAAAGATGCCTAGTTTGTGTCAAATTATCTGTGGATCTATTGCAGGTAAATTTCAGTTCTATTGAAAGTCTGTAATGTTGCGTATTTGACTGAATTGCATTTATAGCTAACTAGAAGATGTTGCGGTGTCATGTCGTGATATTTCATTATTCATATGAAAAATTCACTTAAATAAAAGCAGTAATCTGTAAAAGGAAGAAAAAGGTGGCTTGGGCCTTCTATACTTCCGTTAATCTTCTGCAAATGAAAATACGCTAGAGTTAATTGAGTTTACTTTAATGTCAGAGTACCTTCATTGTTCTGAAATCATAGGTGTTTATAAAGGAGTATGTATCAGTCGCTTTCCAAATACAGGGCCCAATCCCAGAAACGCTCACGCAGAAGAAAGGCTTGTCGGATGATTTATCACACATACAAATTTGAAGCAACAAGCCTCTTCTCTGTGGTCTATTGAACTATTTTTCACAGCATGAAACAAGCTCATTTTGACAGGCGTAAACGTCCACCTCATCCAGGTGGGTGCGGGAGATGAGGCTCACCAGAGAAAAGCTACCTTACGGGTAACTTTAATAGCTCTGCTTGAAAGTAATGTGACTCTCTCCTGACAGAATAAGGAGTGACAAGACTTCCTTACAAAACTTCCAACAGTCACTTCTAATGCAGTAACGTAAGAAATAGTTTCTGCTATTTACCTTACGCAGGATGCAAATTCGCTTGAAATCCACTGCACTATTTAGACTGAAGTGAAGAAAGGAGGGAAGACAAAACAAAAGAGAAGAGCAGCCTTGACTCCTGTAACGAGGTGCAAACACTCCTCCAATTAAGCTATACACTCTGAATTTCTGTAACAATCCATAAAGCTGCTCTGGGCTTCAGAAAAATTTCTCTGCATTCTCTCAAAACAGAGGCTGTATGCTTCATAGCCACCTTTCAGTCTCTAGCACCTAGAGAATGCTGTGAATATGCATGTACAAAACATAAAACAATGACAGTATTTTCTATGAAGTATGACAATCCCGTCCGTCTGAAACTCTTGCCGTGGGACGCAGAGCTGTGTGTGTAAGCCCCTCCTTACCTGCTGCTCCATCTGGATCCGAGGATTCGCCCCTCTGCCTGACACAGCCCGGTGCAGAGACGTTTCAGTGCGGATTACCCTACAGCTACGCCGCTCTTAGCTCAAGCCCCCAGCTTCGATCCAGGCATGCTGCCTGCGATGTCAGCTGTCACACCAGCATTTGGCAACGTTTTGACGGTGACAATTGTTCTGCTAAGATGGGGTCTGACATTTACCCATCGAGGAGGCTTCACGGGAAAGCTGCAAAGCCCTCTGGTGAGTTTTAAAATCTATCCACCTACATTGCAAGCAATTAATACTTAATCATCATAATCTGCTTGTAAAATAGGTAAATACTGTCATCTGCACTTCCCATAATCCAGCCTAAACCACTTCCAGTGCTATCAGAGGCCAACTAAGCAGCTCTGAAAAAGCTGTGCTGAGTCTGGGAGAGAGAATTCCCTCCTAGGTAAGCTGACAGGTCTCTTTCCACCTTCAAGTGGCTGGCTACAAAACACTTTGAAATTTATGTTCTCAGGTCAGGGTAGGTATCAAATACGGACTCTGATGTCTGCTGCACTTGTTCTCTCTGTTTTCCAAACATGATACAGGAAAATCTGGGTCCAACTAGATGTGAAATGCACTTTTCCAAATTACACACCACATAAACAAGTGAAACTCCCACTTGCATCAAAAGGAGTTGTGCTCACTTAAGCAAAGCCTTAATTTGGTCCCTCCTCTCCCAGATAGTCATCTCTTAAGCAGCATCTTTTTTCAGAAAAACACTGGTTTGGAAATCTGACAAAGTAATAAAAATGCATGGGAAACTCACAGCCAATATCAAATATATTTGAAAATATTCATTTCTGTCTAGTTCACAATTGGGAAGCTTATTCACATAAAAAGTGTAAAATGAGCAATGGACAAATAGAGGTTAAATAAAAAACAGAACAAAAACCAATTTAAACCATACAGCACATTCCCAACCACTTCAAAATCATATAAAGTAGAACCACATGATGAATCACCACAAAATTCCCACTTAAAAGAATGGATTTTTTCCCTGTCTTCCCATGAAACTCTGACTTTATTCCTCCGAAAGCACTTTAATGAACGCTATAAACTATTTCCTTGGCAGAAAACTATATAAAAATGAATCACCAGCGACACAGAAAAGGGAAAAGAAAATCATAACATATGCAAAATACCAAAATGAATAGACTCGCTGCTGCTCAAGTAGAATATACATAACTGGGACAAGGGCTGCTGGTACCACACCACCTCTGATGGTACGGCGGCTCTGGGAAGCTTTACAAGTACACTCCGTGGTGTCACCAATCTGTCTTAAAGGAGGACAGAGCAGCTTTGGGGACACTGCAATACACTTCCGAGAGACATGACTTGAACAATGAGCTATTTGGGATACTGCTCATTACCACTAACGTGGAAGAGCAGTAACAGTCTCATCAAAGCAGCGCAGTGAACGGAAATAAAACAAAAAAAACCCTCAGGTGCTATACTGACCAAAATATATTGTTTCAAAGGAATTTATTCTAAGATGCAAGTTTTCGAGAAAACAGAAAATATTCATGGGAAAAAGGCTTGCTTTTCGTCACTGACCTTGAATGTCACTGTTGGTTACCCCTGGCAACAGCCAAAGAACAGCTGGGTTTCAATAAAAGGAAAATGCAAGGGAGAGCAAGGACCAATGTTGCCAGTGAGTTTAATTATCCACTTTCATGTTTGTATTAGTAATTGGTTTCTGGGGTGTTGGGTTTTTTTAATGTTTAATCCATATGGATGGTAATACCCTATGCTGCTGCTGTTCCTCACGCATGGGTGAGTGTCTTTTTTAAGCACAAACATGGAACTCCGCAGCCAGCCAGAGAGGCGGGGGCAACACCCGCCTGTGCGCGAGGCAGCCGCCCCCTCCGCCCCACTGCGTGCCGCCTCTGCGGGGGGCTGCCGACCCCCCTGCGCCACAGGCTGCCTTGTCTTGGGTACCGGCATCTGTCTGTGGGCCAGCACACGTAAGAACAAAGCAAAACACCTTGTATTTCAGGGAAGGCATGCCTGTATACCAGGAAACCCAGGCAGGGACTGATACCTGGCTTGGTAAGCACGGTGGATGTCTCAAGGTCACCGTAATTGCCTATTGTGCTTTCCTTTTTTGCCCCCAAGAAATAATCAAATTAATGATCCCATTTCCTGGCAAACCCAGAAACTCATATTAATTTTACTAATTCATCCTAATACAACGATCACTGCCAAGAATTTATTTCAGTGTTTGGTGTGCAGTGAAGCTAATGTAATTTGAAAATTATAACACTGAAGATATGTAGTGACATAGGATTGATTAAAAATGCAATTTAAATGAATCACATGCTTGCTCCCCTGGAAAGATTAGTTATGGCCAGCAGAAAAGAAAGAGATGAGACTGAAAACAACAGAAGTGTGGGTTCAAAGCAACTGAGCTTCCCCATGTTGGCTTGTCACTGCTAATCCAGCCTGTAGCACGTACCATGACACCTTTAAATCGCTGTGCCTGTTTAGGTTAAGACATTTTACTTGGATATGAGCAGGGAAACATCTCAAGAAGGTGTTTAACGGATTTGTAATAAAATCTAACTCTTCCCATTACTAATTCTAAATAGTTACAAGCCCACAAACATCTTGGTGTTCTGCAATCTTAAAATTAATCATCTTTAAGGAAAGCTGGAAGTGTTTGTCCTAAACAATTCAGTCACGTGAAAAGAAACAGGTGTAAGATGCAAGAGTCAGGCAAGAGATTCTACTCTGGGTTTTTGTTTTATCGGAAAAGCCAGCCATCTCATCTGTTGCATTCATTCTCCTTTAGGAAACATTAATCTGCACAGATGGTGAAACCTAGTAATCTCTGCTACCAGCTGCAGAGTGGAATTTTTAATGAAATGGGAATTTGAAGGTTTTCACAGAAAGCACTAGAATCACTCCTATTATTTCCCGTGATGCCCAAATTACTTTGACTGTTATTTGACATCTACTGTACTGTAAATATAACAGCCGCACAGCTTCGGTCATAGCCCAAATACAATCATTTCGGAACGGCCTTTGTTGTTTGCAAAAGCCAGATGCTGAAAGCATTTCAGTCAAAGAGAAATAAGTCATCCACCCTCAGAACATGTACTACAAAAAGGTTGAGAACTTAGAACCTGTTATTTGGAAACTTTATTTCACCTTTCTCTAAGATTTAAAATAGTTTTAGCATGCTTGTAAACTAAAGTGAAGCCAGAGATTAAACATAAAATAAGATTTGTAAAGAAAGACAACACCTAGAAAACACAGAGTCACCATCAGTTTTTAACCTTTGTGACGTAAAGATTTTGGCTGAAAAATGTACTCCAGCACTTTAATTTTTTTGGGAAAAAAAAAATAAAGAGGCCTGATCTAGAAAGAGAATTATGAAGTAACAGCTTGGGGTAGCAATCCTAACCAATACTAACTAAACTACCCTAGAACTAAGCATGAGAATTAACAGTTTGAAAGTCATAACAATATAGAGAGATGGATTTTATCTTGAAATTAACGTTAATAATGTGATTTCTTGATAAGCTTACACTACCTTTGAGAATAGCAGTCATTTCTATTAAAGAATTCTTCTAGTACGTATTGTTGCAGTGTAGTAGCATTACAGTGCAATTCGTCAGGTTCAGAGAAGTGAACAGGATTTTACGCCTGTATGCAGGGCAGGCGCTGGTCGTTACAGTGGAAGTTGATGAATTTGCATTTCTGATGTGTATTTCAGCACAAATTCCCATTGAAGCAAGTTGCACTTCAGGGACTGCAGTACTATGGCTTACTGTTGTAATATTTAACACAGCTAAGACAGAGGTTTGCATTTGTACTGGAAATAGCACACACAGAGTACGTATGAGAGCAGCCACCACTGCCAGCTTATTCTTGTGTAAATTTAGTTTGAGCAAGTTCTGAACAAGCCATAACTCCAGTAAGAAAATCATTCACAACTATGAAAAGCAGTAGGAAGTTCCTTGCCAGAAGGATCAAATATTCTGATAACATGCTGGTAAGCCAAAACTCTCTTCATTTATGAGATGCAGGAGCATGAAGAAAACAAAACAGATAAAGGGAAAGAAATCATAAAATATACCCAGAGTTACTTTGCTATATTTTCTAAAAATAATTTAAAGACTTTTTTTGGAAGAAGTTATATCTAGGCTCCATTTCTGAGTAGTTTATTAAGGGTTTCTAAATGATCAGTACATGTTTGAAATACAGTGGAGTTCTAAATTGTTTCGTATTGAGGAAGGATAATGCAGAATGTCTGCTTATGGGAGCAGAGATCCAGGCTCTGCTTCTGCCTCACTATCACAGCTACTTCAGATACTGCAGATAAACCACCAAGCTTCTAGGAATAAAAACTTCTGTTGCCTTTCTCTGTCACAAAATGGGCAAATTCAGACATGGGTGAAAGCCAGTATTGCTCATTTGACTTCAGTGGGGATGAAACCGTTTGTGCCAGACCTGATTTGGTCCTAGCAGTGCAGACAGAGAAAAACAAGCACCAAGAGGTGCTTTGGAAATGAGACAAATACAGGCCTAAACTCTGAAATCTTTGCTGTGTGGGCATGAATACAATCGTATTGTACAGCACTGTAAATATCATGATGTAAGTTGGTGAAAAAGGCATGTACCCTTGGGGACTAGGGACTTGTGTTTTACCTGAATTTGCCTGGTTAATCTGGTCAGAACCAAAAGGCCAGAAGTTCACAAAATAACCCAGGGGAAAGGTAAATAGTTTTGAAATGAATCAAGTAAATGATTTGTGTTATGTGTGCAGCCTCCACGGCAAAGGTGCCATCAAAGTATTGGGTCAAATCAAATCAATCAGTTAAAGTGCTATAAAATATGAATGCAGAGGGAATAGATGAGATCTTGATGTGAATAATAAAATAGTCTATAAACTACCTGAAATAAATCAATCTTCCTGTCATGCAGCAAATACAAAATGCAGTATATTTCACATTAACTGTGGCTGAAGTGAAAATATATTCAGATGAAGATACAATTTAGAAGTCTATTTAATCTAGTGGAGGACAATGCTGCCTTAAGTGATCATTTACTTCACAGAAGTCTAGGGGTCAGAGTTTTAAAACGAATTCCGTCCTTAAGATGCAAACAGACACTTGAAGTGATTTTGAAAGACATAGACTCATTCTGGCACTAAGTTCTGTTGATGAAAATGGAGTTCAGAACATTTGTAAATCTTTGTTAGATATGTAACCGTGTTAAAAATATGGTCCCAGAATTCTTACAAAGTTTCCTCAGAAAATTCTGTAATGGAAATGGCTTTATGTTTCAGAAAAAAAGTTTTACTGGAATAGCTTTATTTCTCTTGAAACATTCATTACGGTGATATTTATTCCTATAGTGCAGAAAATAACAGAATTCATGTTTTTAATTAAAATGAGCAACAAACATTTTGATGGAAAGTGCAATAGAGGGAAAAAGCCCTACCAAACCTATTTCAACAAAAAAACTCCCACTGAAAGCATCTGGCTTTTTTGACTACTCATCAGGAAAGCATTCTTTCAGTTATATACAATCCACTAGTCAAAATCAGGCATGAAAAATGTTACATCTTTGGTTAAAAAGAGAAAATCTATTTACAAAACTAGTCTTGGTTAACTCAAAATGATTTAAAAATAAGCATCCTATTCTATTTTGTTCAAGCCAGTTCTCGTGTTATTCTACATATATTAAAAACTATACAATAAATAAAAAAGCGACCCATGTATGTTTACTTCATATTCATTATAGAGATTGACAACAGTAAATGGAGAACAGAGTTCGAGGATTAACCTTTCTGAGAAGCAATCCAAATCAGTCTGAGAGCTTCTTTCCTAACCTGAAATGGGAACAAACAACTTCTGTTCCTCTTAGAGGGAAATGAGATTTCCAAAAGAAAGTCAATATGTTTACTATCATTAGCCTTAATTCCCGTTCCAAATGCGACAGCTGAAATCCTCAGCACATCTTCAAATGACACCTGTCTTCCCAGAAAATCCACACAAATACTGTCAGCTACGTTTTTTCACGCACAGGGACTGACATCTCTTTCTGCACTTCATCGTTTCCGCCAGGCGCAGACAGAACATGTGCATGTTTTCCCGAAATGCTCCAGCACAATCTGTGGATGAGCAATTACCTTTGAATGTTTTCCAGCGACTGCAGATGAAACCCATTTTTCCTACGTGTGTCTTTCCTTATGATACCAGTGTCTGCTCTGAGTTTGCCTTCTCAAGGAGTCATCACAAAACTGTGTGTTCATCTGCACGCAGCTCTCACAAATCCCCCATGGGGCTGCCAGGATGTGAAGGCTCTTGCTGGCTCTCCCTATTTAGCCACAATTTTGGTGATTCGGGATTTGGCCTAGACAAACTTCACTAGGCACAATGGATAAAGATATTAGAGGAGAGATTTGTGTTTCAGTAATACTCATGCAAATTTGGAATTATACTGGATTTATATTTATCTCAGAGAAGAATGTAATGTACACAGGGCTTTTTTTTATAACACCATTGGAATGTTTTTGTATGCATAAATGAGTAAATATTAGTTTCCCTAGAACGCAATGCTCTTGTGGATATGATTAAAGGACAAGATGAAAGGAAAAAACCCTCAGTCAACTACTACTTGGAATTGCTAACCTGATTTTTTCCTGACTATCACTTTATCTGATGAATTCTCTTTTACTGCATATGGCTTCAATCTAAGCTAGTTATCAAACTTCTATTATTCCTTTCGTATTTTCCTTTCATAGAAGACACTGCCTCAAGGTCTAATCTATAAGTGAGAACGACTATGCTGTAATTCTCAGCAATAAACAGCAAAAATGTTGTCTTTGTGAACGACTGCAAAATATTAAACATTCTTTCCTTAGACTGTAAGTTTCCTCCATTCATATTCATAGAAAATGATAGTCTTCCATGAGGTTTATTGACCTATGACTTATTTTTTCGTCATACACTTTGTACCAGCAGCTAACTATAGTATCACTTAAGTGTCTAACTTGCATAAATAGCCGTGGTGATATCTAACTACTATTATGTGTGCCAATAAGTTGAGGCTGAAAAATTGCAGGTGCAGTTTTATTCACTGCATTTGATAGGAAGCCCCACAGAAATCTGCCAGAGTTTCTCAAATGGCCCTCTGCTGGAATAAAAAAAGACTCATCACATTTTAAAGAAAATACTCTTGATGATCATATGGTTTAATAAACTATAATTGCTGAAAAAGGCTGTTCAGTTTTAGATAACTCATCATTACAAAGGCAGTACTATTTGTGTAACAGAGATTCCCTAGCATTAAAAACATTGTGACTCGTAATACTCCTGTTTTTAACCTCCTCCTTAAAGTGGCGACACGTTTCAGCCTCAAGCATTCTTTTTAGGAAAACTTTGAAGAGCTGGGGAAAGTAGAAGTGAAGATGCCATTGTAAAGAAAAAAAAAACAGCAGCCAAAAAGCCAAATAATGAAACATAGACAAAGGAGGTAGTAGCAAGAGCAAAAAAAGGAGTTGGGAATAAAGGGGGCTTCTTGTGGGCTGGGGAGAGGAGGAAAGGACTATCATCAAGACCCTCTGTAGTGATTTGAAGAAAGACATTTTGCTGCTTTTATCCCAAGCAATTACATTGGAACTATCTCCTGTTACACCGTATGTGACACAATGAAAGCCACCCACGCTATTAAAAATGAGAAGGAGAGATCTATTCGGCAAAATGAAGGCAGCACTACAAAACTTTCCAGTCCTTGCAAGACAAGGCAAAGAAAAGCTTTTATTTAATGTTGTGGCTTGTTGAGCACAGCTTCTCTTTGTGAACGCGTTGCCATGCGTACAATAAACAGCTTTTGGGGTTTTCAAATGCCTCAGCTTTGCTTCAGTGTGTTTAATCACCTGCGAAAGCTGTTTATTGCCTTGTATACTTCCCCCAACGTGAACATTATCTTTTAAGTATAAGGCTTTATGGTGAGCCAAAGCAGGCCAAATGATGCAAGGGTACAAGGTGCTATCAAAGCCGTGTGCAAGCACAGATGAAATAAATCCATATGAGGACTACAGACCATGAAAGTAGAAAGATAAGCTATAGTAACGCAGTGCAATGATTTCACAGGCACTCTGCTTATCCTTTAAAATGCACCCTTGTTTGTCGAGAGGCACAGTGGCAATCTCATATGCAACTATCAAAGCAAGATGTATGCATTCAAAGAAAATGATAAGGGATCATGACAGACAAAGCCACAGACGCTAATAAAGGGCATTTGTGGGTACTTCACTTCTAAAGGTTTCAGCTAAGGTGCTTTAAAATAGCTGCAAACATAAAAAAAAGCAGAACATGGAGAAAATATTTAAATGAGAAAATGTGATATTACATAGAGCACTTTATGAATACAGAAGGACTACATACACTTGTTAAGAACCTTTTCTAAAAGGATACCAAGACTAGGAACAATTAATCAAAGGCTTTTTAATATAAAAGAGTAGTTTTTGCTCCTGCGACAGGCAGAGATAGAAAGGTGGTAGAATTCAATTCAGATATCTTTAAAGTTTTTTTTGAGGTATTTTTACTTTGGTTAAGAACAAAATAATATCAAGGTGTGCAGCAACTGTGTTGCTATCGAGTTTGATAACAAAGATACAAAATGGTGGCCAGCATAACATCAAACAAAGCGATGACAGTGACACACCTCTCTGTTTCAAAAAAAGTCTAGTCTCACTAGAATTCCTGACTGCCGTGTGGCCATTTTTTACAGAGAAGATGGAAAAAACCCAGTGTATTAAAAAGTGGAAAGATACAGCTGAAATAAATTGCATATTGGAGGCAAAAGCATTAGGCCAAATACCTTTCTTTGTCTTTAACGTCCTGAAATATTCCCACACAGAAGGCATTTTACACCTATTGACAAGAAGTTTGCCAATTCTTACTCAGTATAAATGACAAATTTACTACTCCCCTGTGTGGTTTTTAAAAATTTTATTTTCCTTTTATTTAGAACTTTGGCTGTTAAGTGACTTTTCCATGCCAGGAAAATTCTAACATCTATCTTAGTTTTTACCCAGGCTTTTGTTACATTTTCTGTACTCTCAATTTTTTTTCCCTAGTTCATTAGATACTGTATTCAACTCAGTGTTCATTTTTGAATTTCCAGTGATTTCTCAAGCCCACACTCAATGAGTTCTACTGTAGAAACATAGATTCACTAATTAAAAGCTATAGTTTCACTACGTTATACTTTCGTTTATGTGTTAAGCCATTTTCTATTCCAAATGTGTTTGGCAAAATCAGGTTTCTCTACTCCCTAGCAATAGTTATACTACTTAACATATCCACTGATTCCTCAACTAGAACCAAATATTGCTTGCTATCCCCTTGCAAATAGTTTCCTTTGACTGCCAAAAGCAACTCCATTGAATGCAATGAGATGCTACGTTAAAGCAAATTAAGCAAAATTTGGTTAATGAAAAAAGATTAACATTCAGGCCAAAGAGGTGTGCTGGATCCTGAACTTCACGCGGTCATGAAGAAACTCAAACCGATACAAAAGAGACTCCAAAAGTTCTGAATTAAAACTTGCTTGCAAAGATCAACAGGCCAGAATAAAAATCCTACTGGGGTCTGTAGCGTCAGTGGTGCTTCAGGAATTCAGGCAGAGAGAAAGCAAAAGGACTAAATCTTGCTACTTCAAGTAAAAGTATCACCACAGATTCTTTCTAGAAAAACAATGAAACATTTTGTAGGTAGGTAGGGGTCCTTGAGAAAAGATAATGTGGACAATTGTGCTATAAAAGACCTAACCATTTCAATGGATTATTGACTTTTAGGAATGCAGCATAAATATCAGTGTCTAATTCTGGTTCTTCACTACATGAAGTGACATGGACTTTAAAATTAAATACTGCTAGCTCAGCCAGTAAGAGTCAAAGCCATAAAGCTCGTAATACATGCTTGTGTTATGCAAAGTTGCAAAAATAATTAAATAATCTTGGTTTTTAAAGAACAAATTATTTTAACTATGTTCAATGCAATTTCACTGTGCTTATAATATGACCGGTTGAATTAGTGAGGTAAAAATGATGACTTTTGAAGCAAGTAGTGTTGCAGATGCTAAATAACTGGTGTAATTGCAAAGTCAATACGGGTTTCCATAAATTTCAGTCTATCATGAAAAAAATACATTTCCAGTGAATGATTTACCCTTTCATCTCATCAAATTCACTGAAAATTTGTCTGGCTACCTTTAATTTACAATGCATTTACGCTGAAGTGTCAAAGACAGTCTGAACTGCTTTATATTCAAGAACTATTAGGGAAAATTAGCTTCATTAAACTGCAGGCATCTGAAAGTTAGGCTTTCCTTTCCAAGAAAAGCAGGCATTTCCTCAGGCTATTCTTAGACGCCTGTGTTAAAGCAGAGGAACACCAGTTAATGTTTCTGGAGAGAAGTTAGGACTAAAGCAGCCAGAATCTGTTCAACAGACAGACTCAAAGCAATGTTGGTTGACAGAGCTTTCTGGAGGTTTCTAGTCCAATCTCCTGCTCCAAGCAGCACTACTGTCAGTTCTGCATAGAGCAATCCAGGGCTCCATCCAGCGAAGTCTTTCTCGTGGATTTTGTGTTGAAAAGGAAAAAGAGGGTGTACCTTGCACAGAGCCCATGTTCAGGCACGTCCCACTGACTTCAGTTTAACAGAGGCTAGTTCTTGCCTGTTTCCTGTGCCTTTTGCATGCATTTGTGACAGTATTGCATAGATGCACACGCTGATTTCTTAGTTGTGATTAATGAAATCCCACAAGCAGCCACATACCCAGTCAATGACTCATGTGTGTCCTGAAGCCACAAAAGAGCAGGACCACCGGCATTTCCATTCTACCAACAGTTCACTGACGGTTGGACTTGATGATCTTAGAGGTCTTTTCCAACCTTAATGATTCTAACTGGGATTGTAATGTACCCACAAGGCTCAATTTATATATTACAACTAAGCAACAACTTTCAGTCTCAACTGACCTACTTCAGCTGGAGAAGTTTTTCTCTGCACTTTTAAACTCATCAGCAGTAAATGTTGAAAAGCTAACCAACAAGTACTTAGCTAATTTATACTTGTTGGCTAGCTGTACTGAACTTTGTCTCCTTTCTTAGAGGTAATACTGGTAATGTCATATTTGTTACCATATCTTGCTAGTGAATTAATTAAATTTACCACTTAACCAAGCATGAAATTATGTTTTCAATAATAATTCAATAAAACCTGCATAAGCTGGAGCTGGGAACAATTACATATCTCATTGAAGAATCCAGTATCATCAAAGGTGTCCATTTTAGTCATTAAATAAAGTGTGATTGCCCATCTATAGTGCATCAAGACGGAAAGCTGATAGCCCAGTTAGCTTCAATGAGCCAACAGAGGATGCAGGTAGTAAAGCTTATTGATTGGGCTCCAAATACCACAAAAAACTAATGAAATGTAACTTTCATTTTGCAAAAAAATGCAAAATATATCTCTTTAATGCTTTGTGGACCCTTGCTACCATGGCAGATCTTGAGATGAGAGCTATCCTTCTCATTCTGGAACTGCTGTTCCAGTTTCCTGTTGGTTTGCAGCCAGTTTCTGTCTGCGCTAATTGGGTGCTGGTCCTCGTGCTCTCTACAGTAGCATCATTCTTTTTCACATTTGATGTGCAGAACTCCTCTCTCCTTCTGTCTTCTCATGCTATTAAAAAATTATTGCAGTCAGACTAACAGTAATATTTATAAAGTTTGTTGTAATAATTTGACATACTCAATATTTCATCTAGCACAGCTGTTTTATTCTCTCATTACATACAGCAGATGCTGTAATATTATTCCTAATTTATGCGTGGGGTGTTCAGTTAAAGGCTGCTGCACTCTTCCACACCACGCAGCACTGGCTTACAGCTGAACCGCACAGCTCACGCTCTCCAGTAATCACCTCCATGCTGCTCACAGGAAAACAGAGGTCCCAAACCTTCTAAAGATAACAGATGGTATCTGGCAGAACTACTCCTCCCAGTAGTTCCTCTTCTTAGGAATCTCTTTAGTATATAGTTCACTGCACATCCCTTTACTCATACGATTAGTTATGCAGGGCACAATGGTGCACCAAAAAAGGACAAACATTACCAGACAAAGGAGTTTAGATGCTGAAATAGCTATGTGGTTTAACAGCTACAGGGCTTTCAGGAAAAGACAAGTCTAAGCGGAAGGGAGGATATGAGCAAAATCCATTGTCCAAAATCATACTTAATCCTTTCAATGAGACAATCAGAGAGCCCAGAACTAGCTGAGGAAAGACACTGGACTGAGAATACCTCATTATTAACAGCACTATCAGCAATCTGGAAATGAAACCCAAATAATGATGGAGATACAAGTGAAATACTACCTGACTTGTGATGATTTTTGGGTTCTCATCTAGTGCCTTGTAGAGGTTTTCACTAGCACAGCCTTCAGTGAACAAACATTTTGGAGTTTGTGGTGAAGAATATATTCACAACTGTGTTTCTGATTTTATATTTTTTGCTTGGTTTCTAGGGGACAAGGGGCAATTGTTAGCAGTCTGGGTAGCAACACATACGACATGACAGTCATTGAGAATGAAGGACCAGTCCTTTCATGAGGATATTACGCCTTCACTTGCAGAGGTGAGCACTCATCATGAAACTGGTCTAAGACTTCTTCCTGCTAAATAATTTCTCCTCTTCCCTTGCACTGTTTTGGGAGAGTAGGAACAGGAGTGATAAAGCAGCTGGACACATATAAACATCTTGGTGATATTTGCAGTGATATTCTAATGGGAACTGAGTAAACCTTCAACTTCAAACAGCACTTGAAGAACATGACATTTGGAAAAATAACAGTTCATTCAAATACCCTGAGCTGCTTAGGCAGAAGTTTCCCTCAAACCATGGAGATGAACAGAGAGATGCCCACCACGGCTGTCTGAGCTCCAGACCAGCTGTGCAGTGCCAACTCGGACACCCTGTTTTTGTAATTTAAGCTAATACCATTGCTTGTTCTTCTCTGAGCTGGCTTTGGTACTTTTGAGCAGATTCTCTTGTAGCGCACCTTTGGCCCGTGTCACTTACCACATAGCTGTAAGAGGATTTTAGCTGTGACCTTGCTCAGTGTAAGTACAGGAGTCCTTACATGTGTCCTTGCATTGCATGGTTCTCAGAATGTTTGAATGGTTCTCAGAAGGCTTTGTGATGCTTAGCTCCCCAACCTGAATTTATCATAATAGTAAGAAAACAGCATACCATTTATGTTCAAATGCTGCTGGATCTTCCAAATGAAGTTTTTCTAAAAGAATGAAAACTCCTGCGGTGAGACATCCCTTGGGTACATTAAGATTTTTATCCAAGCGATGTCACATTCTTGTTAGTTTATTAACTTTCTTTTGCTTACCATGATGAGTTCTCAGTGCTGTACTCCCTGAAAGATATTGAAAATGCATTTCTGCTGAAGAAAATAGCAGCCAAACACTGACATGCCAAACGGTGATGTTAACAGCGGCAATGTACAGGATATGCAGTTTCGTCCTGTAATATACATCTACCCGTTAAATGCCCTGTTTGTTGCAGAATTCTTTAGCTTTGTAGTTCCTGCCTTCACAGACACACACTGCTTGCAGTAAGACACCTATGACAAAAGATACTACAAATAATTCATTATAATAGTAACAAACCAGTTGCTGACCTGTTTCCTACTCTCCCTGCACTGACTCCAGTATCTGCTGGCCAGTTTAATCCAACTTTAACAAAGAAGAAGATATCTCCGTGTTTTGTGACAATTGGGTAGAGGAAAGGACCAAACCAATTTTGTACTGAGGAACAGGCAGGTGAAACTCAGGTATTGCAGACTGCTGTTAGCAGCAGCCAGCTGGACAATCAGCAGGCGCATTTGCAGGCCAGCTGGCACAAAGGAACTTGGAAATAGCCACAGCATTTTCTGCTTTGCCTTCTAATGGAGGGGATCTGTGGAGTAGTGGAGAAGTGATAATGGGGGACAGAGGCTATAAAGAAGCTAAAATGAGATTCTGTAGGAAGCCAGGCTGCATTATTTCTTCTGTTTATGGAGCACTTTGTGTTAACAGAAGATTTGTCACAGAGACCTCCCAAAAGGTCAGACAAGATACAAAAAACATTTCCAACCAATACGTTTCTGCCTCAAGGACTGAGGACATTTGGGTGATGACAATTGGGTAGATAGATGGCACGATAATAGAGGACCATTTCATTTGAAATTTGATCACAGATACTGGCATACATCCCTGTGCTTCCAAACAATATCCTTTTGTAAAAATATATATATGTAAAAGGAGTGTGGTGTAAGCACTATAAAAAGCCTGGATACAACATCCATCTGGTCATGGGTAGACAGTGGCTCAGTTGCATTGAGATTTCAAATAGACAAGATAAAGTCCTGGACAGGCTGCAGAGTTGGGTGCAGAGGAACCTGATGAAATTCAGGGGTCCTGCACCTGGGGAGGGACAACCCCATGCACCAGTACAGGCTTGGGGTGGACCTGCTGGACAGCAGGTCTGTGGAGAGGGACCTGGGAGTCCTGGTGGATGACAAGTTGACCATGAGCCAGCAGTGTGCCCTGGCTGCCAAGAAGGCCAGTGGGATTCTGGGGTGCATTAAGAAGAGTGTGGCCAGCAGGTCGAGGGAGGTTCTCCTTCGCCTCTACACTGCCCTGGTGAGGCTCCATCTGGAGTACTGTGTCCAGTTCTGGGCTCCCCAGTTCAAGAAAGATGAGGAGCTACTGGAGAGAGTCCAGCGGAGGGTTACGAGGATGGTGAGGGGACTGGAGCATCTCTCCTATGAGGAATGACTGAGGGAGCTGGGCTTGTTCAGCCTGGAGAAGAGAAGGCTGAGAGGGGACCTCATAAATGCTTATAAATATCTTAAGGGTCGGTGTCAAGAGGATGGGGCCAGACTCTTTTCAGTGGTGCCCAGTGACAGGACAAGGGGCAACAGGCACAAACTGAAGCATAGGAAGTTCCAGCTGACCAGAAGGAAGAACTTCTTCCCTCTGAGGGTGACAGAGCCCTGGCACAAGCTGCCCAGGGAGGTTGTGGAGTCTCCCTCTCTGGAGATATTCAAACCCTGCCTCAACAAGGTCCTGTGCAGCCTGCTCTGGGTGACGCTGCTTTGGTAGGGGAGTTGGACTAGATGACCCACAGAGGTCCCTTCCAACCCCTACCATTCTGTGATTCTGTGAAGTGCCAAAGTTATAAGCCTAAGGTTGAGATTTAGAGGCATGGATTTACTGTTGGGTGGCTAATGAACCCGAGAATCTCTTCAATATCACTGCCTTCTGTTAATGCCAAATCCATCTTGCTAGTGGGTGCAGAGTTTCTCTCTCCAGTGTTCAAACCTGTCCCAGGGCAATATCAAACTAGAAGACCCGTTTAATGGTGCTTCTCTGCTTTGAATTGAGCAATACCTAGCAAAGAGCCCCATACATGTCAAACAGGGAGTTACAGCCCAGTCCATCTTCAGGCTATTGAAACCATGTCAGCCTGTCACTTTTAGTAACACACTGAAAGAAAAGACCATGAATGTGTATTTGCATCAACAGCTTAAGTCACTCAGAAGGAGCTATTAACATCCATCATATAAATAATATGCTTTACAAAACTAAACACAAAAATATATTTATCTGGTAGGGCTGTGATGATATCAAAAGTATATTTGTGGGACTAAAAATTATTCTCATTTTAATCCTTTTTTTTTAAAGCCTGTACTTTGCACAGTACATTTGAACACCATTTTGTGTAGAGGTCTTAAATAGTCATAGGTGAAACAGGACTAGATGAAATACTTAGTTAAGGCTAAATAGTGAGTTAAGGCAAAGTATCTTCAAAGGAGCATTTAAGTGCCACCTCAGCACAGCTGTGCTGCCCTTGGCACAGCCCTGAAAGACGCTGTGATTTCAAGTTGTATCTGCAATGTATTTCTTTGCTCTGTTTGTGTGGCAGGGAATGGAGGACTGCAGAATGCGCCTATAGGGATTTAATAGTATCAGTAGCAAATTATGATGTTGATATGCTGCCTCCAGCTGCTGGCTGGGGCACAGAAGCAAGGATATGGCAGTAAAGGGTATGCTCATTCCTTTTTACTATGCATCCAAAGAAAGTAAAGAAACACAATTTGTCGTTACTAACCCTTGCCTGCTCTTCTCCTTCCCCTTCCTCCTCATCCCTGATACACACCTCAAATGTATCTATGTGGCAACATGCCATGTGAGTTAGTGTATTCTATGCAACATCCTCTTCTGCTGAATAGCTTCCCTGAGACAGGTGGCACTGAGATGTTAAAAAAAATAAGAGCGCAGTATGCAGTACATTTGTTTTTCTCTGAGCAGTATGTCACAGGATAGAGATTAGCACCTCTTATATTTATACAATGTACATTTTCACCTTGATCCCAAAGGCGGCTTTGAGATAGTCAGACCTTGTGAATTCATAACACTGAAATAAAGAGTCATCTTTCTTGAAAAAAACAGATTTATCTTTTAATAGTCACTTCAGATGCTCCAGCTGCCTTTGTGAAACAATCCCCTCAGGGTATATCAGCACCCATATGAACGTCCTTCACACGGTTTTATCTGTGATGCAAGTTATACAGAATTAAGTTCAAGGTAACTTTACTGAAGCCAACCCTTTACCTATTCACAGCATTATTCAGAGCTGGAGCTGATGCAACAGAGACAAAACATAAATTCAAAAAATCAACAGTTTATTGACTTTCCTTAGAAATGATGCTGCTTCTTCAGACTGATGCTTTAATCAAATGTCTTACACTGAGTTTTCAGATTCTGAAAAATTCTGGAAAATAAACTGCAGAAGAAACCTTATACATTCATTTGCCTTTATTTGACTGTTGAAATGATGAATGATAGGATACAGATTTAGGAAAAGGAGGTAGGCTAAAAGTCTCGTACACATACACATAAAGGCACTTATTTTTCCTATAAGACAAATGTTCTAAATTGAGACAGCAAAGATGAACTGGATCCTAGAGAAGACTCATGAAAATGGGATTGTTACATATTTGGCATTTGCTACTGATGTCTCAAGATTGTACATTTTTTTCCTAGTCTTCTATGCAAGTTCACGAAAGTAAATGTTTCTTTATTTTAATCATATTCTTCACATGTGCCAGTTAAAACAGACACCCCAATGATTTTTATTAGTCAGGTTTAACTTCCTTCTCTTTTTTTGATTTAAAGCTAAAATTTCCATTGTCAGACCTACATTGATAGTTTGGGACTGTTTCTTGTTCAGGGACACAAGCAATAACTTGATAAAGCAGCTAGCGGTAAGACTGTTCAGTTATAATTGCTTTCAGCTGAAAGTTATAAAAAACAAACAATAGTTACAGATTCAAACACTTACCTAAGTGACGCAGAGGGCTGCCACACATCTAAGCAATCCTACTATGAGCTATGATTTTCTGTCACTCTCTGCACAGGAAAAACATATCCCAAGCAAAAAAAAGGTACATGCAAAATCATTATTTTATCTTTCCAATTTTCCTGCAAGGCCTGCAGTCCCCTGTAATATACAATCCCTTACATTAAGAACAGTTTCTCGCCCCCAATTTACGTACATTTTCTTCCTCTGCTCCAGAATCATCTACTGATGGTTTTCCTCAGCCTGTTGATTGACACGCAGCTTAAATATCCCCACTGCTTTACCAGCCAGATCCCAGTTTGATGAGGAGCTGCTGATCCACAGATTTGTTTTTGATTATTAGATACAGTTCATTGACCACCGCTTCAGTTTTTTCCCTTAAGCTCCTTTCTAGCATCTAATCCTAAAATAAATAGTTTAATTCTCCTACCTATAAGCAAACCGTGTCTGCTTCAGGCTTCAACAACAAGTGATTAACAGTACCAGAAGGAAAAACAATGAACTTGCACTTCTCTCTAACACCAAACTGCCACTCAAAATTCTGAATGGCACATTTGACTACCACAGCAATTTGTATTTCACCCTGACAGCAGTGCTATCCATCCACGTCTTCTCTACCTTACAGCAGAATTGACACATGTCTATTATAAAGTACCTACTCCAGCTGCAGGATGGGCAGAAATCCCTGCAAAATCTATGGTGATTTCTTGATATAATTCAGTGTAAAACACTGCAGGGACATGTGACTAAAAGAACTGTTATCTGTTGTGTTGGAGACACAAAACTAAAAGAAAATTTCACAAGCACCAGACTTGCAATTATTTTGCGTTTAATGCTCCAGCCAAAAAGCAGGTTTACTTCACCTTAACTTTATTAACTTATATGTGAATGAACTGATGATATGTCAACATGGATCTTAGTTTATTTCCTGATTGTTTTCACTTCTTTGAGATTGCTGCAACCCAACGCCAAACGAGTCTCCAGACCATAGCTTTAACAATTTGGATGAAAGTGAGAGTTATGCAAAAAAAGGAAAAGAACCTTTTCCCCAGGTTTCTCAGTGCCTGCGTCCCATTCCAGTTTGTCAGGAACTGGGTCTCGCACAGCTCCTACCTCACTGCTGCAGCCAGCAATCACTATGCTGCACAGAACTGTGTGGAAAGCCGGCTTGGCACCTAACTCCCATAAACAGATCTTCAGCCAAAATGTATCTCCTGCCTAGATGGGCAGCAGACACCTAACACACATTATAAGTCTCCTCTCTCCACATATAAACTGGTTTCCTAATCTACACTCTCTTACAGAATTCCAGAGCAATGTGAAAATCATCTTCAGGGAAAAAAAGCTTGGCTGTAAATATGTACTTGATGCACGTAGGATATAAAGACTGATCGGCCAACAATAAGTTTTGCCACCAACTCCAGCTGGTGAAGAACCAACACCACAACATACTGTTACAAGAACTATTTATTATGCAGTATACTCAGTTGCCAGCTAGGAAGCTGCAAAGCTTAAATGTTTGAACTCATATAGGAGAATAAACTAACACTGAAATGAAAAGAACTGAAGAAGATTTATTTTGAACTGTTGGTAAATAATTATTTACTTATCAGTTCAAAATAATTTCAGGCTGAGCTTATATTGATTACAAAGAGAAAAAAGAAAATCTGTCTTGGATGCTTTGTAAATCATTGTTGTTTAAGAAATGGTTGCAGTGCCAAAAATACCCACTCTCATGAAAATATTATCACATTTTACTAAGTCTCAACATGCCATACCTTTATTATTTTATGTTTGTAACAAAAAAAGAGTAAGAATTAATCATCCTTCTGAGACCAGGAAATGTGTTTTAACAATGCTAAAATACAAAATTATATTCCATTTAAAGCATATGGTGTCAGGATACTTCCACATCTTTACTATGACAGCAGATCCATATGAGAGAAAAAAATCCTCAGCCTTTTCATATTAGTGGCTACAGCCCCAAGTACAGAATCAAGTACAAAGACAAGATATATGTTACTTTTACTTCTGCAAGGCTTGAAAGACATATCTAGCTTTATAAATAGACCCAAGTGCAGGATGAAATAACTCCAAATAAGATACTATCAAAACAACGCACGATGTATACTAGAAGATAGAAAAAGGGCATTAAGAACAAAGTTCGTATTTTTTAAATTCCTTTGAATGCACCAAACTATTTAGTAGTTGGAGGCCAGCTGCTGCTCCAATCTTTTTTTGAAGCTGCATCATTAGGAATTGGAAACAGGAAAGCAACTTAATGAAATAAAGAACAGAAGAGGGAAAAAGGAAAGCAATGGACGAGACCTTTGACTAGTAGCGGTTAGCTACTAGTCGTGAATAACATCACCAACTCTTTAACCTTCTGTTGGGTTTACTGCCCAATGTCTGCAACAGCGGAACCCCTTGAAGTTTCATACAACATCCCACTGAATGCATTTCCAGGGTTAGCACACCCGCCTTCACAAGGAAACCACGGGTTGCTTTTAATTACCACACGACTGTGGCTGAGATACAGCTTAGCATAGAATTTGAAAGGTACTTCTGCTGCCAAAATAAGAGCATATCCCCAGCTCTAAACCAGGGTACAGCATAGCTTGTGTAGTAAGCCTGCTGAATCACTTCTTGCCAAATCTAGGATTTCCTAGGAGGTTTCCCAGGCAGACAAGTGAGCTTGTTTCATGACACTAGACAAGAATAAATGTCAAGTGGAGTAGGTATACTGGAGCAAAAAACCCTTGATACTATGAAGAAGCCATAGAAATGCATTCTTGTGCCTATTCAGGACTCCTTTATGATTGCAGTGGTGCTCCACTATCACAGACACCAGAAATTTAGAAGGCACACATCGGAGTCCCCACATATTTCAAATTGAGTCAACCTCAAGAAAGGATCACTGAAGTGATAAGGAAACAGAAGTCCCAGTATAGAGACAGATCTAGACCCTGAACATATGTTTTTCCCTATATATGGTCTACTAAGAGCAAAGTTTGCAAGTACCTCTGAAATAATACTCAGCAGTTTTTCCTGTTCTGAAGTCAGTGACGAGGACAAATACCCAAGTTACTTTAACCTGCTGGTTTAATTTTACGTTCACTTAGTAATACATCTGAGAACATGCAATACTGCAGAAGTGTTAGCAATGTTAAACAATTATTTAAGCAACTATACTATATTTCATTTTTTATTCATCAAAGTTTTTTATGTTTGCATCAGACTTCTGACTTTCTAAAGCCACTCTAAATCAAAACATCACATTATTATTAAGCCCTCTAAGAATTCATCACAAATCAGTTTACAGATGACATTGATGTCGTATTGCTATCTATTCCTCCTGGACCAGTTCTAACAATTCATTTTTTATATTCCTGCACTGCTGAAATATGGTTCACACCAGTATCTGTCCTTTTAGTAATCACCAAAGCAAAGCTTGGCAGTTGTCATATATTGCACTCTTGAGAAAAATGCTAGTAATACTTTGAATTGATTGAACAGCATGGAATCAGAACTAGCTGGCAGAGAAACCATTTAACTGATTTCAATTCATAAATCTCTTTTCTCCTGTCCTATTTTAGTTTAGAAACTGCTAAATATCACCATTATCTTGTGATGCATAGAATGAACCAATTATTTACAAAGATGTTAATTTAAATAATATGTGATTGCATTCATTAATGTCCCATATGAGAAGGCAGACTTATGGATCTTACCGAGTAACTTTCATTTATGCACACTGAGCTAGAGAATGTATTTAACAGTCCTTGGCCAGCAGACACCGATTTGTTTATTTCCCCAGAGGTCAACATCAGGTACAGTGGTCTTCCCCGTCTTCAAAATAAAGTGATTTTAAACAGAACTTTACCCACTTTAAACCACAACTTAAGTCCTTGAGCATGACCTAAAATGACTAGTAACACATGGCATCACTTACGTGACAAGGTTAAATTAATTGGCAGAGATGTACTCAGTGTCTAAAGCACATACTGTTACTTAACAAAGTTTCAGGAGAAAAAAAAACTATGGCCAAGAACTGTAGTTCAGTCTTAAAGCATCTTGGAAGTAGGGCTCTTAAAATTAAGCCCACAGAGAATAAGGAGCTCAAAGGCAGATAGGCTACGGGTAAGTCAGGTGACAAATTCTGGGGGACCAAAGGAGAAGAGAGACTGTCAGCCCTGGTGAATGGAGGAAGAAATCCCATCAGAGGACTAACTCTGTGGGAAGAGAGGTGGTTTGTTCAGCCACTACTATCGTCCATGAGAGTCCATAAATCCCTGCTTTGGAGACTGAAACCCATAGTGCTTGTTGCCTAAATGTCACTAGACTACACTGGCTTGTCAGTGAAGTTCTTCAGTTGTCTTGCTGTTGATTTCCTTGGGGCTTATGTGAATCCAAGGAAAAAAAAGCAGAGAAAGCAAAACAGTGATTTTCTTTGAGACAGAGTGGAGGAGTGTGATTTGCATATTAATAAGGGTTTGTATTGTTTATTAAAAAGGGCTGTTCATCTGAAATGGGCTGCATGTTAAATTCACTAAAATGGAAAATCAAGAGACAAAGCTGGGCCTGAGAGAGAACTGAAACTTGGGGAGTTTCCTCAAAAGCAGCATTTCTTCTGAGGAATTTATCTGCATGTAAACTCATTAAATATCTTCTGCTGAGATTCTGGATCTTGAATCCAATTATCTGTATCAAGCCTTCAGGACCTGAAAAGCCACTTTCTCAGGAAACGGAGAAGCGCAAACATACAAAATAACCCAGCACAACTCAGAATAACATCTGATGATGCTTGAATTGTAAATCACATAACCCAATACTGCACTGCAATCGCTGGACATCACATAAAGCAATGTATTACTGCTCACTGGAACTTTATTGTGAGAAATCTGATCAAAGAGGTATAAATGTGTGGCAGATTGCATTGCTATCTCTTTTGCTCCTGAATGGAATGGGAAGAAGTTTCTTCTCAGCCTCAGGTCAGAAGTAACTATTAAGTCACTTGCTGTGTAACAGGCCACAGATTGTACTTTTCTCCCCTTGTAGGCTGCGGGGTAGGAAAACAGTGATGTTGTCCCTCATACTCTCCTTTCAGATCATTCCTTTTGTTGAGGAACAAGACAATTATTTTTTTATTCCCAAGTGGTCTAAGTAATCATAGAAATGTCTCAATCTATTTTAGTAAAATGCCGTCGATTACTAATATTGAAGTAAAATAAGCTCTCTAATGAAATCAGCTAGAAAGGTATGCACTTACGGTGGCATACTTAGTCATAAATTCTGTAATGGAATGGTTTGGAACAGTTTCAAGTCTGCTGATGTGGAAATTGAGAACTAAACAGGTAACCAGTTTACAGAAATCAAGCAATGCTCCCCACCCCCAAAAATAAAGGGCCAAGAGAAATGAGTGGTAAGGAATGAAAGAGTTAAGAGGCAGCATTAGGTCAGTGATCGTACCACCCAGGTATGAGTTATCTGAATTCCTCTAGACTGGTCTTGGATTCTGTTCCCGCAGGTGAACCTCTTCTGTTCCTTCTTAAGTTACTTTCAAAAGTGAAGCACACAAAGTAGAAATGTTGTTTTCAAAATCAGAACTCAATCAGAAAACTGATTTCTACTCTAATAACAAAAAAATTTGTTAAAAATTTGAAGTTACTGTGCCAAAACTAACTGTACTGAACGTTTCCTTCCACCCAGCCCTCTCTTAAGGCTTGACTCTTTTCCCAGCTCCCTTTTCAAAACAGGTGTATAATTTTGACCCTGTGTGCAACTAGCTGTCTGTCTTGTTCACTATGCACGTAACCTGGCTTATTATAACCTTGATTTGAAACCATATCAAATCCCTTTTTTATTTATTCATAATTTTTCTTAGGATCAGTTCCATAAAATCCTTTCATGTACAGCACAATCACAGTTAAGTCTTGTCTAAGGAATTCCCTGGCTGCTATATCAATTGGTTCATTGCCCTGAAAACTGAAGTGCTTATATGAAACACACCTCCATTTTTGACATACAAAAAACATTACCAAAAAAGTGAACACAAATATACCACCTGGCAAATCAAATCCTCACTGAAGCCTTAACTATGAGAGAAGAATTTTTTCTAAGGCACTAAAATTTCAGTCTTTTCCTCAAAGGAGAATTTTGATTCAACCATTTTAGCAACCTCTCTGAAACAGACTAACCAGAACTAGAACAAATCCTGTTCTTGTAACATGATACAAGGCTATCCCTGCTTGACACCAGCAGGATAATACTTGTGAGTGTGGTGAGAACATCACATTACTGATACAGCATCTCCCAGGCCATCGGTGCCTCCATTTTATTAACAATCAGACATTTGCTTTATCCTAAGCTGGTACAAAAAAACAGTTGTATTCTGAGAATTGCTAAAAATATTAAATATTCTGAAACTCCTGGCTTTGTCCCACTGGCAACTTCCACGTAATTTTGTTCTTGACTTTCATATTATGTCGTACTGTAATTTATAAATAATCTGTAACATGTCAGCCTTTTCATAAACAGCAGAATCCATTTTTTCATATCAAAATGAAAAACCTCAATGCATTTCTGTTTAAAAAAATAATCTACATATTACGCTGAAATTTGGGCCAGAGTTGGAAGCATTACTGTCCTTCAGTAAGTAACAATACTCCCATTTTATCATATCTCTAATGAAGCTTACATTGGTTCCGATGTCTGTGCACGTGTACCACCAGAATCTCAGTGGGAAGTACAGAGCAAATTCACAGAATCACAGAATGGTTTGGGCAGGAAGGCACCTTATAGATCATCTGTTTCCACCCCCCCTGCCACGGCCAGGGACCCCTTCCACCAGACCAGGGTGTTCCAAGCACCGTCCAACATGGCCTTGGACACTGCCAGGGAGGCGGCAGCCACAGCTTCTCTGGGCAGCCTGGCCAGGGCCTCAACACCCTCATGGGGAAGAACTTTTTCTTTGTATCTGATCTAACTCTAGCCTCTTCCTAACATCTCATGCCTCTTCCAGCAGAAATCTCATTTGTGAAGACAACAGGAGAAGATAAATCATCTTGGAATAACCTTTTGTTAGAGTCTCTGCTTGTTCTGAAATGGTAAGTCACAATGCCTTTTCATCTGCATTGTTCTGTATTACAGATTGCACAAAAGAGAACCGCCTGCATAGAATAAGCATGAAAATCTTTAAAATACTATTTTAAGCACCCCCACATAAGGGAAGCAACACAGCAACATTATGAACTAATGACTACTTTCAAGAATGCTAACAGGTTCAAGATGTTTTATTTATAAAATAATTTTAGAATTGAAAAGTATCAACCCTCCAGTTGGATAAACAGAACTGATAACTTAGTTATTTGAGGACTGTCCTCAAACTTCCATACTGTGAATACATTCTTTAGCGAAAGAAAAATCATTATGTATTATCATTGGGATCAGTTTGTTTTCTGAAATGCTTTGAATGGCAACTTAGGAACCAAGTAGGTCTCAAAAATTTTTTTTGGTGCTGTACTCTAATATTTGTCTGTACTCCTATTTTTTACTAAGTATAATTATTTTAGGAAACAAGAATGAAGTAGCAGAAAATAATTTTAAGAACCATGCATGTAAAATGTCCCTAACTACGCCATTCATATAAGCAAGAGATTATTAAAAGTTCAACATGCTTGAGATCTAAAATCTGCTTGCATTGTTTAGATTTGTTAACTTCCTGCATATTTTCATTGACATGCAACAGTTTCAATTCTGCTTCTGAGCACTGGGTCAGCAAGCACAAATGGACATGCTTGAATGTTTTTCAAATTCATAGTCGTAAATAATTTCTTGCAAACTACTTTGACATATACATGCATTAGAACAATGCTTCCATATCTGAGTTGCGAAAACTTGCAGAAACATTTACTGAAATTAAGCTTTTTACTACTATAAAAACCTTGTGCAAATTTTATCTCCAAACATAACTTAGATACAGTACAAAAAAGGGAGGATATGCTCACTGATTAGCATCTGTCAGCAGTATTTCTATATGTACACATACCTCAGACAGCAGTCTCCACCCATTTGCAGAGCATCATTTTGTCAAGATTGTTTCCTGCCTCCACTTCTAATCTATATGGACTAGCCAAGAAGTCCAGGTGCCTGAGCCATAGCTACACACAATATCTAACCCAGAATGACTCTGGTTACGTATCTCGGCTTGTTAAGATATACTTTCCAAATCTGGGTAAACAGATGAGGTTTGGTCAGAAATAGAGGTTAATAAACTAGTCAGCTGTGGCAGTCACTTTTCAACACAAAATCCTCATGCTGATTTTATATGAGTAAGATAGTCTTTGATAACCTATCATTTCCATCTGATCCAATGTCCTTGGAGATTTACTGATGATGTATTAAAATAATTGTTGACATTTTGTTTTCTAATTAATGTATTTGAGGAGATACCCAGTAAAAAAAATCTTCTTATGTGTGCCAATATGCTGTAGATAACATAGAAACTAGATTACTTTCTGAACACATCTGTCTGCCTGTCCCATGCTGAGATATGTATCTCACAGTTCCTTTCATTTCATAATATAAAGCAGCTCATTCATCCTTTCCTACCCCTTAACGTGATGGCACCGCAATCTTACCCTCGTTTAGATGAATAAAAGAAGATCCTGGCCAACCTGAACAACACTTTTAGAACAGAACTTTTAAAATGCCACGCAGGGTGAACACCGAATTCAGTTATAAACATGGAGTTTCTAAGTGAGATGCTACTCTTCCAGGCAGCAGAGTTTCAAGTAACAGGTAACATGAAAATGAAAATATATGCTAGAAGACATCTAAAAATGCATGGTGGTTGCTCTCTCTCCAGCAGTGATGAAATTGTGTGATTTGCAAAGTACTACATTGTTGTTATTCTGCCTCAGAGCTGACAGAGATAAAAGTCTAAATGTGTTAGAAATGTAAAATATAGCAAATGCTTGTAAGTCTACTAACTTCTTGTTTTTATACCAGAACATGTCAGAACACATACCTTTCTTCCCCCTGTGTTTATGCGAAGTGGAGTTAAGAAGGGATCAAAAATCATATGGCTGGTTTCTATATTGACAGGTGACTGTCTTTTCCCAACAGAGCAAAGATTCCAAGCCGAGTTCACCAAACCCCAAAAGGAGGGAACTGCAAAATACAAAAAAGTGCAAGCTTAAGAAAAGTCTGGAAAGACTAGAGAAATACATGCAAGACAGACAGTCAGATAACTGAACTTGTCATACTGTCCAGATACACACACTGAAAGTGAAAACAGGCAAAGTCATCTAGCACTTGAATTTAAAACTTCATACACAAAGACGAAAATATATTGTTTCATATATTTTTGTATCAGGAAAGAAGGTAATATTTTTCTTCTCTTTTGAAGGTACCTAGATTTAATCCCGAATTCTATTACAAATAGCTCATTTGTTGTTAGTGTTATAGAATATCTATTGAGCAATACGAAAGTGACTCATTAGGCCTCATGCTAATTTTGCATACATACAATGTGTCCTCAGACTGAAACCTTTCCATTCTACTCAACTTTTTAAAAAGTGTTCATATTTAGTAGAATCCTTTAAAAAAAACAGCATTATTACAAGCGAAGCTCACACATTGTGATCCCAGAGAACAGGCCCGCTCTCTAGACAGGTTCTCCTAATTTCTGTTCCAATCACCCAAATCTTTCATTAGTCAAAATTTTGACCTAAAACACCAATCTTGTTGGAAAAGCCATACTCTGATGTTGAAGAAGGACAGTTCCTTCCCTGTACATGTAATAGCTTGGAACATACAGGAACACCTATTTTTTGATAAGCTGAGTTACTTTCAAAGCTTCTGTGCCCCTAATTGGAAAAAGAAGAAAAATGGGATGTAACTATACACTGTTTCTCACCAGATAACTGCAGGCTGGAGGTTCATATTGCATCTAATCTGCAATTTATAGACAAGATCAACCTGAACTTCTCTTCACATGCTGCAAAAATTTCTGACTAAACAAGTATAGAGCAACTAACAAGACACACAAAGGACACATTTAAATTTGTGTCTACACACCTTTCTCGTGTCTCAAATATATACGGCAACTTTGACTTTATCAGAATTGTTCTGCAGTTTTGTGTAGTAGGTGGAAATCTCACAGGTGCAAATGTTGATGCCTTCTTTGGCTTTACTTTTTCTGTTTAGATTTTGTTAAAAGTTTTCATAACCTTTGAGCCTCAAAGCATTTCTTCTAATCTACAAACTGTCTGTGACAAAGTCTACAAACCCAGGCTGGGGGAAGGAGAATGTGGCTGAGTCCTTGGGGCAGGAGCACAGGTGTTTTGCCAGAGGGTGGAGCTGAAAACCACCCACCAGCTGCCTATAAAAAGCTTTTCAGTTGCTGTAGTTACCTGCATGCAGGTTTTTGCAGTGTGGGTGCTTGCTTCTGCTTGCAGTTTTAGGCTACTCTAGTGGGAGCCATATAGAGTGTTGCTTGGATTTGAAACTCAGATTTGCAGTAGATTTAACCCATTGGAAGATACTGCTTGGAGGGGAGACAGGTGGAAAATACCTTCCGAGTGTGTAGCCTCAGGAAAATGGCTGATGTGGGTGAGTGTTTTCCTATCATATTTTACAGAACAACTCAGTTCTTTTTGCCCTCGGAGTTTGAGTGTACTTAGGTGTAAAACTTTGGTTGGGTTAATACATAGCTTCATGGAACATTTTTACAAAAGTAGAAAAAATTTAGGGCTCTTCTTAGGCTATTGCTTGCACAGCAGAACTTCAGCATGAGTATAAAGTCCATCACAGAAGTAGTTTTGTAGTTGTTGAGTATCTGCCTGCTCCAGTAGTTCATAAGCTATTGTCCACAGATGTTACTTCTATTGCAAAATATCTGAAAACTCAATTTTCAGGTGAATCTTTGTCTCTTCTGTGCTTGCCTGTCTATGCATCTACAGGTGCTACTCATGCAGGTGAGCTCAGACAGCCCTGAAGGGATCCAAGTGGTATGGCCATAATTGACATGTTATGGCTGGCAAAGCTTCAAGTTTCCTTGTATTCCCTAGTTGAACAGCTTTGAAGTGAACATGCACTACTAATATCTTAAATTCAGAGGTGAAATATCTTTTCTTAACACCTGACACAGACAATCAAACCAGCTCACATGTAAAGCCAGAAATGGGTAACTGCTCTTAGTACATACTGCATGAAATCTATAAGGAGGGATGACAGTGTAATGGCTCTGGGAAAGCAAAGATCAGGAAACAGCATCCAAAATGGCTGGTATTGCAGATACCTGCATCAAATTGTCAGTAATCTTTTATTTGAATAATAAACCCTGGGTGTAACCATGCTGTAGGAGGTCAAATGGAAGCCCTTTAAAATAAGCGAAGCTTTGTGTGATCAGAAAAATAAACAGGCAGTATGGTCTTAAAAATTTATTTGGCTCCTCTGTTTACCCTGCCACTCAATTCCTACTTCCACTGGGGACTTACAAGACTATAGAAGTTCCCGGAGGTTGCTAAATGATAGTGCTAATGCTTTGAAATTGAATAAAATAAATGTAGTGCAATTAAAAATAAAACAGAGCACACTTAATTATTTATGCTTTTTTAAGAGAAATACCATAGGATCTCACTTCAGTTTTTGTCAGAGAGAAAACCCCTCTCTATGCAGATGTCTAAAGCAAAAGTTTATGTTAATTGAGATAACCTGGTTTCCCTCCATAAATCCCCCTGTGCTGCTGTTTAAAAAAAAAATTAATGATGAAACTGTGGAGCTGTACATTCAAGAGGGAAAATTAAAATTATTAAAAGGGAAATCTGTTGCTTGAATGTTTCTACTGTTACTAAAAAAATCTTCTGGATAGAAATACTCTTGGTATTAGTAAAAACAAAATTATTCAGCAAGCTTTTAAAAGTTAAATACACTAGACATTGTAAGTGCAATAAAATAGCGAGCCAAACAGAGCAGTCCATTATCTTCAAGTTCATAATACTTAAAGAATTTATGATGTAGCTGGGATTGTTCCAGAAAAGCTGCACTGGGAAACAGCTGCTGTGAGGGGATGTTTTATAACATTATTTCTGTTTTTGACAGGGAAACCTTGCATTCTGTACAATGCTTGTCACACCAGCCCACCACCAGAAAGTCAAGAAGGTGGAGCTCCAATATCGTGATGTTGCACTGCAGAGGTTAGACTTGTCACCCAAACACGTAAGTCTCTGTTGCAGTCTTTTATTTCTTTCTAAATGCCTAGGAAGCTCATGCTGAAGAATCTCTCCAATATGTGCTTGTTGCTAGCTGTCATCTATGGTTAGAGAAAAAGTAAGTGCAGGAATGGTAAACTCGCCCCAGTGATCAGAATGGCTGTGCTTATGCTTCAACTGAAGGTTAATTAAGGACAACTGATCTAGGGCTGCACACCTAAGTTAACTGGTGGATGGGGATATTATGCAATATTAATATCTGATTACATTTAATTAAAGTAATTAGTGCTGCTGCTTAGATACTCAAAGTAATAGGAAAGTATTCAGAACTGTAACGGAAAAATCCAAGGAGGTTTCATCCAGGAAACCAAGGCTTAAACTAAACACAAGTACTGTATTAACTGTTTAGTCTAAAGAAATTAGTGTACAAATCTAGAAAAATGTATCAAAATATTAATGTCTTATTCCATCTTAACTAACAGACAAGGTTCTACTAGGGGTTCAGTCATTAATGAAACAGTATCTTCTTCCCCACAATTATGTTGTATTTCCATAAAAATCTAGTCATGTATGAGCAGGAGTATGCTGCATCTTTGTGTGTGGACCTCTGAAGCATTTTAGATAGCAGACTGGCTCCCGTGCTGTACAGGAGCTACTCTACAAGCTAGTTGGCATGCAGCCCACATCCTAGCCTACAATCTCATTTAGCAAGGTTCTCTGGCTACTGGTTATTCTGCCAAAAGTTTCTGTATACTGATCTTGTCATCTCTGCCTTGGCTATAAATCCCCCTAAACTTCTACTGCTTGACAGCTGATTTGTTGCAAACATGTTACATAGACAATAAGGTGTTAAGTTTTTGTCTGACCGATGTCATGCCTTGAACCTTCTCATAACAGAAAGAAAACTGGGTAAATTCAAAGTTTATTTCCTCTGTATGGTGGCACACTACGGACAACAGACTTTTCTGTGTGTGTTTTATGGGGAGAAGGTGAGGGGGATTACTTAAATTTTATACCTATGCAAAAATCTGACATCCTTATTCAGTCTGTATCTTATTGTAGCTGCTCTTTTTTCAATTTACTGGGAACAATTTATATTGAGAAGTATGAAGATGCTCTAGTATCAGCATGACACAATAGAATGAGGGATTCTGATGGCTTATACCAAACCTATGCATAACAACAGTGAAATAACAGTAGCTAGAACAATAAAGCAAGGATTGAATGCTATTCTCCTAGTGATGAACACCAAGGATTTGTTTAAATAAATACAAGCCTCCCCTCTCCAGAGAAAAATGAGGGAACAGTGTTCCATAAGGATGCCCTTCTGTAGGTACTGCAAAATTGCATATAAGCATAATGGTACTGTCCACAGCTTGTGCTGATGGACATGTAACAGTCTGCATCCATGCTGGGAGAGGAGGCAGCACTTTTCCCAGTATGGATCCAGAGGCACATGCCATGTATGACATCTTAATTACTTGATCTTAGAAAAAATGATGCTGCACTCAAAGGTCTAGGTCACGCAAGGGTTGTGAACAGTTAAGCACTGTCTCCTAATCACTTGTCTGGCTGTTGAGGGCTTACTTATAAAAAAGTTTCTCAGAGTTCTACTCCATGCAGTGTTTCTGCATTTTCCTTTTAGGAAAGCCATAGTTTGTAGCTAGGATTTCTCTGAGGCACTTTCTGAAGAGTCCTTGTGATGTACTGCTTGAAATAGTTTGGTCTAGCTCAGAAGAGAACAGATGCATCGCTTGTGGTGGGGTGAGATGATGCTGTGCTTCCCAGCACACCTGCCTCCGGGGACAGAGCACTCCTGGGGTTCATCCAGCTGCCCTGCGCTGTGGGGGGCTGCTACATTCAAGTCCCACCTGTGCTAGAATCATAGAATCATGTTCTCTATTCTGAAATGACTGAGAAACTAGAAGGCCATACCCTACCTGGTGAAGCGTTACCCCTTTAGATCTCAACTTCATAATCTAGGGAGTCATTAAAGATATTTGCATTCACTTGGAAATGTGCCTGTGATTGCAGAGAGTGGCTCTGCAAGGTTTCTGCCCTGAAATCATCATCTTTGTTTAAGCCATAAAACATATGAGAATTTAAGATAAAATCCTTTCTCTCTCCCTGCTCTTCTCATGACTTAAGGCTCTGATGTGTTTTGTGCCATGACGAATCATTGGCACGAGTCACTCTTAGTTGTTCAAAGTTTTCAAAAATTTCCCCCCTCTCCCTGCTCCACCCTCCTGTTCACACATTTGCCCTACCTTCCTAGGTTCTCTTAACCTCAACTCACAGCTTATTGTCATTAAGATAACTTCTGTTAAAAGTGCTTAATCTTGGCAGCACACAATTTATTACTGCTCTGGGAACAAAAGCAAAGGGCAGGAAGGTTTCATGCACAGTAGTTAAATGATTTCTATCACTGCAAAGTTTTGTAATATCCAGGAAATATCCTCATATTTCTCACTACTGCTTCTGAGCTCAGGGAAAAACAGTAGACTTTCTACTATGTTCCTTGTGTTGCCTCATATAAGTAGATGAGATAGTACAGCAGCAAATCAAAGAGTAAGGTATCTGGAAGAAAAGCATGTTTAAAAAAGCTGCCATCCTCAGAACTAGATACAGGTGGAGACCGTCCTGCCACCAACCTGCTGTCCACCTTGTGTGTCTCACTGGTCTGATGATCACGCTTCCTGCACTGGGCACTTGGAATAAGTAGCACATTAAAATAGTGTTAGCTGTGCAAACCTTTCACTGAGGAGACCACCTCTAATTTAGGTCTGAGCAATGCAGGGACTTTAGTTTAGGAGTAACGATAGAAGCAATGCTTGTTTATAATCAATATCATACTACACTGATTTCAGCATCTTTATATGAATGAAAACTCTCATGTGGTTGATTTTTGTGTAACTGAATGAAGAACTACATAAAAATGAAGATGCTGTTTAAAAAACACCCGAATGGTAAAATGGATGCTAGAATTGCAAGAATATAAGCTAAATTTTCAGGTGTTATGTGTTTATTCTGAGCCTCTGCTTAAATAGGGCCAAGAAGCCAGCAAGCTTCAACAGAAAAATAAAGCAGATGGCTAAAAGAAAGCATCCTTTGAAAACTGATGTCCAAAGAAGAAAAATGGAAAAGATCATAAACTCTGACAAGTTAAATAGAAAACTAAAATAAGACAAGCCAAAAGAAGATACTGAAGAACAATTTTCTAAAGGCATAAAAGCCACTAATAACTTTTTTCAAGTGTATGAGAGGCAAGAATCCTGACTGAGTCTGTAGGGCCAGCTGATGATCAAGCTGTAAAAGGAGCACATGAAAGATTATGTAGCAGCAAAGCTATATCAGTTCTTTTCTGTATTGCTTACAAAAGTGCCTAGGGAGGTTCCCACACAGGAGCTTCTTTATGGGGAATGAATCTGAGAAACTGTCTCGAAATCAAGGATCGGAAAAATGACTTCTGGTATAAATGGATATTATGAACAAATTCATTAGCGTCGGTCAGAACTCTAGGATGAATACCACAGTGACTGGAATTGCCAAAATCCTCACTTAAAATCTGCATCAGTTTCGAAGATAAAAAGTAGTATATGGGATCCAATTTTTATGGTGCTTATTTTTCCCAAGGTGTCTGCTACTGGTCACTGTCAATAGGAGATGGAGTCTAGTCAAGACAGTAAAGTTATTTCTGTGTTGCACTGCACTAAGATTATAGTTTCCTCTTTGAAGTTTGCTTAACTTTCAAGAGCACAGATTTTTCTGAATTTAAGTTACTCTAGAGTTCATGAGTTTAAATAAAAGGAGTCAACCTATTCTTGCAGCATATCATTGTTTATATATTTAAGCTTTAACATCAGCCCTGGCAATAGCATAAAACACAATCAGATTGTATTTGTGCAGCAATTATTCTTGCCCTGTGTAATTACTGGTCCCTCAGATAAAATCTGAAGCTACTTTAATGGAGCTGGGATTTGAAACCACAGAGAGAATCAGCTATCTATGTACATCAATAAAGCAGTCCATTAATTATTTCCACCTTCTCAACTTGAAGAAAATTACCATACTAATGCCTCTGGATAACCACATGACCTGCTCTGCTTCTACATAAAAGCCAAGCGTGAAGTCATAAAGGCTTTGAGATAAATCAGGGACACCAAAGAAATGACAGAGTATAGAATGCCATTCATGTAAGTAATTGGTCACAGAAATCTCTAGACTGCAGTAAGATTAGACAGTATCACAATGGTTTCAAATTTGAGAACTGAAAGTATTCTGATTTCTTTTAAAGGAACAAAAAGTTGATAGCAGAAATATATCCTTAAGAGTAAGACAGCATTACCATTATTCATAAGATGGTAAAAAATATTAGAATTTCTCATCAATAGATCTTGCAACACATACAAACTGAAAATATTGTAGAACTCCAACAGCATCATATTATATACTGCTAACTTCATACTGCTCTGTTCAAATGTCATCTTCCCTCTGTATGAAGGATTCTCAATGACAGGAAAAGTTCAACAACTACACTGGCTAAATGAGAATGAACAGAAAGCTGGAAGGGGGAAATGAGGAGTTAAGATTCTGGAAAGATATGTTCTTTTAAAAAGTGTAAAATTTCTGCTATGCCTTTAATAGAGACATCCTGCAATACCATCTACAATTTACCTTTTAAATTATAGCTCCTTATTTCTGTCTAAACATTTTCTTCAATTAAGAGTATTACCTGGAAAAAAGTATTTAGCAATCACAATTAGTGTCTTCTAACCTTGTAAAGCTTTTAGTTATTTTCATCTACACATTTGGGATACTAGTATAGAGAACTACCACTTCTATCATTACACTGATTAAACCAGACTAATACTTTCATAAATTATGTTAATCTTAGGGTAAAGAGCAGTTATACAACAATATGTAATTAGATTTTTCTCTGCCACGCTGTAATGAGTTAACACATACTAAAACTATACAATCAAATAGTACTTTAATGTTTCTCAAAAATATAGATCAGTTGCTTAAAAGGTACTTAGATGCTTTTCATATTATCTCTTCTTTTTTGCATTATTATGGCAGGAATGGGAAGGAGTGTATATACAGGCAGAGGTGTATCCAGGTCTAGAACTAAGCAATGTCAATACCAGTCTTCCAGAGCCATTGAAAATTTAATGTGTCTCTCTCTCCATTCCAGTCAAAAGGATAGACAGTCTTGGGGAAAGCTGTCTTTCTGTGTAATGTTAGGGAAGCTCCTGCTGCTGAGAATTTTAGCATAACTATGTCAGAAATGGAAATGAAAACAGATTAAAGGACAGTTTTGTTTAAAGGTTAAAAAGAAACTAGGATGATTAGAGGAGCTGACACAGATTGCTCATTAGAATGTCAATCTTCGTTAAAGCAATTCCTTCTCGGTAAAGAAGCTAAAAATGAAAAGGGGGGGTGGGGGGGGAGGAAGGCAACACCCTCGCCCCTCCTCCTCAACACAAGACATTGAGCATACACATGGACTGGATCAGCGCCTGTGGCTGCCATTCAGTCATACTTTGGGCTCCCTTATTATGTCTGCTAGTGCCTCGGATGCTTCTATGCATAACTAGCTGCACTAATTACTTGCCATTCAGATAGCAGTTTCTAATCAAGTCTGGTCAGTCCCTCAGTCATAAACCACTGCCAGGGTTCATCAGATTCCCCTTGAAACAGCCAAAGAACAAGTTGGCGATCACAACTGAGTAAGTTGCCTGACACTCCTTGTAATGTGGGGGGTGGAAAAGAGGGAGAGTTTGGCCTGGATTTAAATGTAGACTGAAAGGGGAAAAAGATGAAATGCAAAAAAGCTGTGGTGGTCGTTCTGCCCTTGAAAATGGGCTTTGCACCCAGGTTTTGAGCTACTGTATGATGTCTAAAAGTAACCTTTCCTCTTCACGTGTCTTCAATTTTTATTTTTCTGTTTGTGCTGTGGTTCATGCTGTAAAACTGGGGACTTTGGCTGTTACTATTACAACGAATGACTGTTCTGAGGCAGGGAGAGTGAAATCCAAGGTTTTAAAGAAGATCCAGAAAAGTGAAGCAGGCTCCAAACTGATTAAATTGGAACACAGGAGAAAGTTGTTTAGAGAAAAGTAGTTGAAAACTTCTTGATTTAAGGAAAGGGGCAAGATTGCTTATCCAGCAGATAACTTGAGCTCTGTTCTGTAGATTCAGCTTTATTTTAATGTCTTTGGGATACTATCGATTCTTTTTGCTGAAAAATATAAATGAAAGAAGGAACACAAAAATTACAAAAGACAGCATATTTATTCTATCAAAAGTGCTCTTTCTGGATATCCCAGTGCTTCACAGCATACTGTTACTAAAACAAAACTCTTGGGTAGTAAGTTGGAATTTAACCATTTCTTGCTAAATTCAGCATCTGCTAGCGCTTCGTTTGCTAGGATGAATATAATGAGCATCATATTCTGAAACTGCAGGGCACTAAGGGATTCAGTTTGGAGAAGGCAGGCACTGAGGCATAAGGGGTACGTGTAAGAAGCATCCAGTGAGGGTTAACCAGTCCCCTTCTCCAAAACATTTGTGTGTGACAGCAGCCTCTTGAGAATTACTTGTAGCTGTGTACTACTTGGTTTCCCAAAAGACTCTTACAGCTAATGACAAGTAATGCAGAAAGGCCCTGGCTCTGCTGACTTGCAGAGACAAGTGAGGAGCAAGCACAGAGTTCACCACTGAGTGCTGCAGTTCATATTTGTAATAACAGTTAAGACAGAAACACTGATGTTCGGTGCTCCGGTATTTTCTAGAGTAATCAGATGCCTGTGACTCTATTCCAAAGGGCTCTGGCCCTACCTGGGGATGCTATTTCCACAGGGAGGTTACCAAAACTCTGTGTCTTTGTTCTTGGAATGGCCAGAAGTCCTTAGGACAGACAACTAGATGCACTTACTCACAGACTGAAAAAAATGGGCTGGGCAATACTGATCTCTTAAGTCCAACACGGTGCTGCCAAGCCACAACATTAAGCTGGCATTACTACAGAATATTTTGGGATGGAAGGAAATCTTGGCATGTTCAGTCTGCTACATCAAGCTCTTCAGCTAACAGCTGTCCAGCAATTGGTCTTTCACTGATCTACTGCTTTTCCTAATGGCAATTACACTCTGAAGATCTGATATTTCTGTTAGGGAAGAATCTAGTCATGCTTCCTTGACAGCACATTGTACATACAGCATGGGGCACACAGCTGCTGCTGTGCACAGGGGCCTGCTTCATTCTTACCTAGGGAAACCTGCATGTTTAGGGAAAATCTAGCTCTCTTGCATGGAGTGATTCACCTGAAATACTCCTGAGATGTTTCTGCTACCCTGGGTGTGCAACAAGTAGAAGCAGAAAAGGCTTAGTGGTCCTTCTTATTCAGAATGAACTTGGGTGCATGGGTGTCCCAATAACAAGGTCTTCTAGAGGAGTCTCACTTGCTGTCTTCTCCCTTCCTCCTGAATAATGCTGTATCTTACCAGTCTCTAAAATGTTTGACAAACTCTTTATGCAGGAATTACTGTCTGAGATTTAAAGGGACAGCTGAGTGCAAGGGTATTCTTTTGGCTCATGCCACGTTATCTATTTTCTGCATTCTGTGCGCATACCACGACACAAATAAATTGCATAGGAAATGTATGTTTTCCTACCCAACAAATCCCAGCATCACCCATCAGATGAGTGTCAGGTGATAACTAGTATAATGAGTGTAAGGCAGGTCATTATTGGCCTGATTTTCAGAAATGCTGAAATGCATTCTCTGAATTCTCTGAAATGAGGTGAAAATCAGGGAAGGTGGGAAAGGTCACTTTTTCTTGAAAAACTGAGTCATTTGTATGATCTGAAAATTCTACCAGTGTGGTGTCTAGTCCAGAAAAATCCTGTACAAACAACATAAATACTGAATAGCTTCTTAAAGAGGAAATAAACTGCACTGGTACAAGACTATCTGTAAATCCCCTACCAACTAGAGAAGAAATGAAATTATTCATCTTCATCAAATAGCTGAAATGGAACAAACAGCCAGAGAGACATCTTGTGTGACACATCCTCCCTCTTTAAACTCCAAACACATGTCTGCTTGTTAGAGCTATCCAAGTGGGTTTGTCCATTGGCCTATTGGCATTTTGTAGCAAATGCAAGGCTACTGGCTGAATGGCAGAACTCAGAGGGTTGTCATTAGTGGTGCTGAGTCTAATTGGAGGCTGGTAACTAGTGGTGTCCCCCAGGGGTCAGTACTGGGCCAGTCTTGTTTAACTTCTTCATCAATGACCTGGATGAAGAGTTAGAATGTACCCTCAGCAAATCTGCTGATGACACCAAACTGGGAGGTGTGGTAGATACACCAGAAGGCTGAGCTGCCATTCAGCGTGACCTGGACAGGCTGGAAAGCTGGGCAGAGAGGAACCTGATAAGGTTCAACAAGGGCAAGTGCAGGGTCCTGCACCTGGGGAGGAACAACCCCATGCATCAGTACAGGCTTGGGGTGGACCTGCTGGAGAGCAGCTCTGTGGAGAGGGACCTGGGTGTCCTGGTGGACGACAGGTTGACCATGAGTCAGCAGTGTGTCCTGGCTGCCAAGAAAGCTAATGGGATCCTGGGATGCATTAGGAGGAGTGTGGCCAGCAGGTCGAGGGAGGTTCTCCTTCCCCTCTACACTGCCCTAGTGAGGCCCCATCTGGAGTACTCTGTCCAGTTCTGGGCTCCCCAGTTCAAGAAAGATGAGGAGCTACTGGAGAGAGTCCAGCGGAGGGCTACAAGGATGGCGAGGGGACTGGAGCATCTCCCCTACGAGGAGAGGCTGAGGGAACTGGGCTTATTCAGCCTGGAGAAGAGAAGGCTGAGAGGGGACCTCATAAATACTTATAAATATCTCAAGGGTGGGTGTCAGGAGGATGGGGCCAGACTCTTTTCAGTGGTGCCCAGCGACAGGACAAGGGGCAATGGGCACAAACTGAAGCAGAGGAAGCTCCAGCTGAACATGAGGAAGAATTTCTTCCCTCTGAGGGTGACGGAGCCCTGGCACAGGCTGCCCAGGGAGGCTGTGGAGTCTCCTTCTCTGGAGATAATCAAAACCTGCCTGGACAAGGTCCTCTATAGCCTACTGTAGGTGACCCTGCTTCAGCAGGAGGGTTGGACTGGGTGACCCACAGAGGTCCCTTCCAACCCCTACCATTCTGTGATTCTGTAATACTATACGCTTACTCAAGGTTTTGTGCACCTATTGTTCAAACAAGTTTTCTGTTTTAATATCCTTTATGAACTTGCCATTAGGAAATCCACTACCATTGGATTAATTGCCATATGCATTGCTCAAATACATTGAATTCTGTCAATGACAAGGTCATATTTCAAACCTTTTGGTCTGTTAATGCATTCAGTTTTGAATTCTGCTGTGAAGCCGAGCTTCCGAACAACCTTGCTGATCTTGCTGAGGCTGCTTTCGGACAGAGATACAGCAAATGAAACTGCTGAGCTCTGCTGTCAGTGAGGAAACATTTTGCAAATATATTGGTTTTCACAGGGCTGTGAAGGTTCTTAAATACTCACTGAAATGTGTATTTAATGATACCAGTAAGCGTTTTCTCATTTACTTTGAAGTTTCTGTATTTGCAGTCAAATACAGAGGACTGTTCAGCAGCACTCCCATCAGACAGGGTGACTGGGAAGATTCTTAAGCTGGTTTTGTCTGCAAACAACAAAACCCCTCCAACTCCCCGAAAAAGAAAGGGGGGCAGGGGAAGCAACCAAATAAATACTATAGGCATTGTTTGGGAGTGGAGAAAGGGAGGAGAGTGTGCAGGATGTGAGGGGAATAGATATGGGCAGGAATCCAGACAGCAGTGCAGAGCACAGGGGCTGTGCGTAGGTGAGGCGAGGTGCCCACTGATCCACTGTCATTCTGCGTACTTTGTGAAAATGAAGATAGCTTTAAATTTCAGCAGCTACAGATTCAGCCTGTAAGGGCTAAAATTTATGTTGAACTTAGCACAGAATACAGGTTTTGATCTCTGCTCGCATCCTTTTGCTGTCTACATTTTAAATCAAGTTTCTTCAAAAAATAGGTAAATATATAACTATCTTACTTAATTACTAGATCTTTGGTGCTGCATAATCAATGTATGTAAGACCAGGTCATGCACAACTTCTTTTAAATGTTTGAATTTAAGAAAAGGCCTTCGAGTGCTACAATATACCATTAAATCAGAAGCAGTGACTTAAACCATGCCAAGGTATTGTCATAATTCTTCCACCTAAAATTAGCCACCAGCAGGCAGATCATGTGTTCTTAAAGGGTTTGCAACTTGTGCCAGGGACCTGAAAGAGGCAGGACGTGATTAGTGCTTCCCCCGAGTTCAGTGTCTCCAGTCTCCTTGTAAATGACTCTGCTGGATGGGGGAGAACAGGCCAGGGATTACATGAAGAAGGAGCCAGAGCAGGACACGCGTGGAAGCTGTGCAGTAAGGCAGGGCTGTGTCGTGGCAGTCTCCCAGCTGCTGGCAGGAGGCCAGTAGCTGTAGGACTGACTGAACATCAGGTCAGAGTATCCCCACAGGACGGGCTACCCTGTGGATCAGCCTCCAGAGAGGATTACTTGAAAACAGCTCAAGGAGACTGTTAGCGTAAGCCAAAGTGCCAGAACAGTATGGATACTCTTTACCCTCCATCTTTAGGAACTGTCTCCCCTCAGTGTTATGGGGTGACACTTTTGTACTCTTGTGTGACTTTGATAGGCTGCTATTGCTGTTTCTAATCTGATCCTGCTGGATCTCACTTAACACATTCATATAAAGATACAAAGAGCGACTCCCCTAAATTCCTTTGAAAGCTTCTGACTGCAGTCAGATGCACAACTCAACCTAGCGACTGAATCATAAGATCAGACTTGCTCTGATTGATGCAGGTGATGGGCAATGAGTGGGTGCTCCCTCTTGATGTAAGACAGGGTTTGGAAATGTGCTGCTACGCTGTTGTCAGCACATGAAAATGGAAGGGCACTGCCTTGATGTGGAAAGCCAACACGAGTAACTGAGTTGTGAATGTCAGGTGTGTGCTCAAGGTTAGATCAAATAGCCACTGCAAGGGGAACCCTCTATTATTTCCAACTAGCAACTCCACAAACTTTGACTGAAAAGCTGTTTAGCACAGCAGTGATCTTTCCAGAACCCTTCATTAGCTAACTGTTTTCTTAAGCTGTGGGTGTGTATGCATGTCTCATACTAGTGTCAAACAGAGCACTACAAAAAATGCTGCTCATCTGACTGGTGCTGGCAGGTGGCATAGGTTTGTAAGGCAATAGCCATGTCACATTTTCTTTCTGTGGCTTGTAATGACTTATTTCAGCTTATGAAAAATGATGGTAGCAAGCACACTATTTATGTGAGAGATACAGCAGTGCATGAGCACCATCCAATCTGCAAGGCAACTGCTCCACCTTGCAGAGCATCGCAGCAGCACCCAATGCATTTTAGCAAAGCAATGGAGAGAAGCCAGAGGTGCAATGCACAGAATGCAGAACCGTAAAATCTCTCCCAGGCACAAAGACAATGATCAACTTCACGCGTGTCATGGGGAGAGCCCATAGCTCCAGAATGCTCCCGACAGCCTATCTCTCTCTGCCAGAGCCTGGAGCAGCTCAGAAGAAATGAGCATCAATTGCTTGCAAGGGAGATGTGTAAAAGATAATGTATGTTGCCTTTTTGGCAGCAAAGATTCATTGGAAGATAGTGCCTTGGAGGCTTTATTACTTGTGACCTTCACACAGAACCAAATACATCTTATTTTCTGAATAATTTCAGCCTGTGGATACAGCATTTGATGGTCTTTCTAGCAGCAGAAGAATAAAATCACACCTTCCTTGAGAAAAAGAAGTTTAGGAAGAAAAGTGTTACATGGTTACATCCAGATGGAGTAGAAAATTTATGGCCATGCACATGAGAGAGGCTGCAGAGCTGACTAATGTCAAAAGTACCTTCTTACAGATCCAAGCTCCTAAATAAACCCTGACATTTATTACAAATATGATTAGCAAATACACCAGATAATTCAACAGAACATTGCCAAGATGCAAAAATCTATAGCCTTATAATCACTGAAAATGCAAATTTAAGTCAACCTCTGTCACAGGCTTGCTGATATTTTAGCAATCAAAATATGAAGACAGTAATCCTGGAAATAGGACTAACTGAACTAGTTCATTGTAATTCCTTAGGCTTTGGAACTACCAGCTCTTAACCTTTCCTACCTAATTTTTTTTTGAAGAAAAAAGTTCTTCTGACTTAAACTCCCACTTGATTTTTTCAGTTTTAGTTTCAATTAGTTGAATAAACATACTGAACTTTCTCTCTAACCCAACAGAGACCCCACACCTGTCAGAAGGTCGTTTAGAACTATAACAAACGGGTTCCACATATTAATCAGTAACTTCCATCAGTGCACCAGTGTCTGGCTTCAACACTAGCAGAAAATAAAGTACTCCTTTTAAACAAGAATTATATTAGCTGATCTGAATACATTTAGTGTTAGTTGACATGATTTCAATTTGCGCTCTCGGTGACAAAGCGAACACAAACTGTGTTAATCATGAATGTAATGCTTACTTTTCCATAAGCGCCTTATGTGTTTTAGGTATCTGGCAATGTGCTTTAGTGTTCTTTATGCACTTCTAATAGAGGTAATGCCCAGAAGGCTTAGTAAATACAGATTAGCTGTCTTTAGTGTTCTCGCTTCTGTTTAAACTTTCTCCAACACAAAGCTACCATAGTTAAGTCAGTAATCATAAATACTATTAAAATTGCCATGTAAAAATACCCATTCACCATAACTTGTTGAGAGTAAACTTTAGCTCTTCCACCATGGTCTGACCAAATAAAGAAAAGTAAACACCAGGCTTACAATGAAAATTGTATTTCTTTCTGGTTTACTTAACTGACTTTCTGCACCATCCCAGGCAGAAAGGAAACGGAATGATTTTTTGAGACTTGACAGGACAAACAGAAATTTTTTCTTTCAAGAAAAGCTTTCTGTCTTTATTTCTCACAACAACATGCACAATAACTTTTCTGTCTGAGCTTTAAGAAAGATATTTCAAGAATCAAAACAATTCAGTTTCTACCCTGCTTTTCAAAGAGGTGTAGAAATTTTGCTGTAGTGGTACACATTGAAATAAAAATCCCTCTTGGTTTGCATTCATCTTAGCAGAAGAGCAACAGTGCTTTAGCAACTATAAGCTATGTGCAGTGACTAAACTTACTCCAGTCTGCATGCCTTTCTTTAACAGAAAAGGCCAAATATGTTACAAGGAAAATGGAAAGTGCTTATTTCAGAAATACCTTCTAAGTAAGAAGGTGAACATGAATCAAAAGACCTCAGCAAAACAAAAAAATTTCATGGCCAGTGTTACCAACACTGTCTTCCCAAAGTCTTAACTTTTTTTCCTACCCAGGATTATCTTGCTGTTTAATTGTGGTTCAAGAGAAATGGGGCAGAGTGAGTTTCACGGTTAGGCACCTGTCATTGGAAGCTCCACCTACATCAACAGCGATGCTTTTTCTTTGTTCTGCACTGTTAGCTGTTGTCAGCTCGGGTAACGGATATATCTGTTATGCTGCCAAAGGAAACCAGCAGAGCAATATAATGACAATTCCTGGACCACTTACAACCAGCCTACTACCTAATGTACAAGAGGAGTATTAATTTATTTTCTGTAGCATTAACTGTGGCCAATTTGATAAGAAAGTGGTGTCTATACATAATTTTTTGGGACTTGGCCCAGGGATTTGCTGCTCCGTCTTAGGATGTGAAGTAATACTTTTTGCTATATTTGTGTGTGAGATTTCAGAACCGTAACAATGCCTGGTTCTTGTTACTCCACTGATTTGCTATGATTGTGATTTTTAGTTATAATCACTCCTTTGAAACCTCAGTGTGATGATTCTTTGGCAATACATCCCAAGTTTGAAAATCTTAACAGCTTCAAAACGAAACAATTTGAGCACTGAATATTTCCTAACAAGAAAGTAGTAGCTAACAATAGCAAATTATCTGGCTTTTCAGAAAACAGTTTTATTCTTGATGAATCAAAATGGATGTCTTGCAGGGCTTTTTGATGGAAAACATCCAGTTTTAGATTATCTAAAGTTCCCTCTTGTTTATTCTGTGTGTATTTCGAAAAATTCTGATCACTTCTTCAGCAAAACATTCTTTTTTTTCCTCAGAAAAGCCATATTTATAAAGCCATCCCTTTCTTTTCTGGCTGAAAAAAAATATTAAAATACAGTTAGTGCTTGCAGTTAAGTGTTTCCCTGAATTAAGATACATTCTGAATACACATCACTTGCCAAAAGATACTAAAATTATCCACATCTAATTCCAAATTTACGCTTAATGTCTTCTACAGTCCCTCAAATTCCCTCTAGCTTCTGCTTTTTGGCCTGTTTCATCCATGTTCTATTTTTGCTATGTAGCATATAAAATCTAAGTGGACACAACCTTTTAAAAAGAGGGGATAATTGCCGGTGGCTGAGGAAGAATCTTTACATTTGTTCACACAGTTGAGTTTGCCCATCTTCAGTTTGTCTTCCTTTAAAGAATACTCTCCAGTTTCCAGGACAAAACTCCATAAACTGTAACCTCTGGGAAATATCTTCTCTGATGCTCCGAAGCTTCTTGCTGCCATCAAGGGGTGTTTGATGCATTTTAAATCAAAAGTTCTTACGCAATGCTGTCTGGATAAAGCAGTTCAGATGGACTGCCTAATGCACAAGTCCACAGCAGTCATCACAGACCTGCCTGGCTATCTCCAAAGATGCCAGTGATTATGCAGTCTCCTGTTGCAGAAATCTCTTTGAAAAAGTAGGAAGCACAGTTTCTGTACCCTAGTGAAGTTTCTTTAAGATCTCTCTTCCCAGAGGTAACACTTAATGCCTTAAATGTCTGAAAACACTCTATAACTCATTAAGCAGATGAACCTCGTTTTCTGCAGTCAAAACAAACTTATTACTTCCAAGGCAACTGCTACTTTCCATAGGCTGAAGACGCATTAAGCTCACATTTAACAGGTGTTAACAGTGTTAAAAACCCACTACATTCTGATAGACTCAAGCTTCCTCCTGGGAACTATGCATTGTGGGTATGCTAGAGGTGGCTCTTTTACACATGCATTACCTAGCTGCTACTTCTAAATACTCATGAGCTGCACTTCCTGGTGAAATCATAGTTGGTCCCTCTGCAATGGAGGACAAAGTGCTTCTCAGATCTTCTGCTGGAGATCTCATTCACAGTCATGTAAAACCAGATGGACGCGGAGATCCCTGAAAACTCACTTTGGTATTGCAAAGAAAATGGACACCCAATCGATGAGAAAATCACTCAGTGAGTACACCCAAACCTAGGAGAAAATAATTTCAATTTCAGAGATACGATATGAACTCCCCCTAGATCCCTGACACAATGTGCTTTTAAGCAACATAAAAGATTTAGGATGATTCCTGCAACTTTCTAGCCTCTATATAAAAAAATCCAAACCTTAATTTGAGATACACGGGATATATTCTTATTTAGTTTATTTTTAAGCTGAATGCTCTACATTTCATTTATTCTTGTAGTCTAAGGTGCATGAAACTTTGATTGTAACAAACCATCTATTAGGCAAGTTTTAGTGCATTACCTTGTTGGCAGATGAATGCAGATAGCTTGTCTACTTTGTCTGCTCTTATACTTCAATACTCAACTCTTTCCTAACTCAGCCATAAAAAGATCTTTGAATGTTTGCCTTTAAACTTCAGCATCTGACAGGATGCTCCATAGCTAACACTTAATAACACTCTCACAAGGAAAAAAAAAATCTATGGATGGAAATGTGGAAATTCAATATATTTAGCTTCTCAATCTGTACATGCATCCCCATATTGTCATGAATGAGGTTTATTTAAATTGAAATTCTTGAGTTTGTCAAAAGAGTTTTTAAATTATTGTCTTTTCCCTACTTCTTGTTATGCCTTGTACATTAGCATTTCTAAATTGTAAAGAAATCCTATTAAATTTTTCGTTAGAAAACAAATTCCACAGATGCTGAATTTGGCAATGACTGCTCTGGCCCCTGACTGTACAGGAGCAGGGGGCACTGGGCACAATAAATAGGTTTAAAACTATGTAAAGTTCTTTTCACTCCTTAAATAAGATGATGTCAACATTTGGGGCTTGGCTCAATGATAAACAAGACACAAAATTAAGGCAGCTTCCCTGAAGTTTTGCTGTGTAGATAAAAGCACCTTAAAGCTAAATACCTGCCACAGCTCTCAAGAAAGCAAAATATGTGAACCTTCACACACGTTTTTCTAATTACCTGTTCTACCATGTGCCTTGACTTTTCCAGAAGGAAAAGAAATTGTGATTTCAGATTCCTCCCTTTTGAATCTCCGAGTGTCTCTGAATTTGGGCAAGTGCATAAACTAGGCAGGTTTGTTCAAGTGTTTTCTTCATTACCAGAACAAACATCCCCTCTTAAATGTTGACAGAATCCGTCATTTTCATCTGCCCGTTATTAGTGTATACATAATGCTAGTTGAAATTAACACCAACACTGGCTGGCAGCTTGTCCTTTAACATTTACATGTAAACCTGTCAGTTCTTCACATTAAGATACATTTACTCTTTTCAGAACACATTCAAGCTGACTACTAATTCTACAGTCCTTGACTTCATAGGCAGTATAAACTTTTAAATGGTAATTGAGTCATCTTTTGATGAGCTGAAAGGGAGAGCAAAGTATGATGTTGCCAACAGCATGCTGTTTGCTCAGCCGTAAAGTTTATGGAGTACTGCTTTATTCAGACAAATTATTAGGTTCAGTACAGGTGGTAGGTAGATGACACACAGTCATGATGTACAGAAAATCCATACCCATTATCTAGCAGCATCTTCTAGCCTTGAGATCTGTGAATTTACAGCTGGCTTTGGAGCTATGGCCAACAGTGACATTCAGCATGGAGTCTGTCACTCCCCCTGTGCAGGGCATAAAACTCACAAGTAGAAAAGGCTGGCGGGAGGATCTATTGCTAATTTTTTTGGTAACTATTAAAACTTCTGACACATTGGGGTTTTTTTTTGACAATGTTACTATTAAGAGTACAGATGGGGAAATGAGAGAGTTTTCTGCATGTCCCCTCACTGCAAGAGGCATATTTGTTTTTGCTACAGTGCACTGCATCAGCTGCTACTTTAGTTTTTAAACTGAGTATGTCTAGATCATTCATAAGTCAATAACGCTTTGTTTGCTGCCAGTTTTTTATATCATTGACAAACATAGCCACTGCTGGAAAACATTCTGGTGCAGTCCATTCATAACCAAGCCTTCTGTTTCCATTTTGAAATACTACTTCATTAGCACTTTCCACATCATGTATTGTCTGCTGATTTTTCTGATCAATCTTATTTTGAATGTCACCGTAAGCGAATGAAACTTAGAAATTGAATTAGAAAGTGGTTGTCCTATGTCTGACTTCAGTGCTTAAAATGGCTGAAAACCTGAGTGCCTCTTTGTTAGTCTAAACCAGATTTTATGTAGACTTTGTACTTTTTCCTTCAGGTAGTTTTTATTTCTTTATTTTAAATAGAAGCCAAAAGGATAAAGTGTGATTTAAAACTTTATCAGCAGATTCAAACCCCTTTTTTTCAATGTGGACGTAGCTCATTTTATGCTCCTTTGAGACATTAACTTTTACCACCTGCAAGGCACTTGCACAGTGCTGAACCCCTGATACAGGTTCTGATAATGATATTGGATCAGGAAATGCTTGCTGTCAACTTAGCATTCCATTTTCCACTGTTAAAACTCCTATCAAAAAGATGGTAAAGGAGAAATAGTAACTGTATGGGAAAGGTTCCAAACCGGTGAGGTTTTAAGAGTTGTGCTGACTTTATTAAAAAGTGAGGGCTTAGTTCTCCACTATTTTCTGTGTTTAAAATATATCCAACTTAATCTTAACCTAATATTTTTCAGATTAATTGCTAAATCCTCAGATGGCACTACTTGGTGAACATACAGCATAAATATTGTTCCTCCTTACATAGTACTTAATAGACCCAGTTTCTCTGTTCTGAGAAATTCTGGCTGCTGTCTTATGCTTTTGTGTTGTGCTGCACTTGATAATCCTCACTCGTCCCCAAGAGACTTGATGCCATATTCGGTGCTAGAGCTCCTAGCAGAATGACACCACTTCGAATTCAGCTTCAGCTGGTTTCACCTTGTGAACTGAGGAACTGAATGGTTATGACATCTTTTATTTCCTTGGATTTCACATACTCCAGATGACAGGAATCATTTTCAAATGCCAAAGTAAAGGGTAGAATCTATTCAAGTACAAACCCTGTAGACTGTGACTTGCACATAACTTTCTGCCCCCCCAAAAGATGCTTCTGAATGATCTACAGTTCTAAATGCCTTTTAAACAAAATTTCTGTCAAACTTGTGTTGTGGTCTTCTGAAACTATCAGGCCCTTGTTGTATACAAAAACTATATTCCTCTGACATCTTCATTTCTTAAGATTAAAATGAAATGTAAAAAAAAAAGCATGCTCATCTGTTTTCTCTATAATGTCATTTATCTTATTCTGATCCTTCTGACAGCTTGTAATACTTCCAGAGCTTACATTTCAAAGAACTTTTCAGCAGTTCAGTCTCTTGGATGCTGTGATCTGGCCCTCAATTCACTCAGCTGAAACATGGCCAAGCATTTTGAGGAGCTGCAGAGATTTATTTCACAAGAGTTAAAGGTGGAATAAGCAGCATTAGGCTGCCTCCCCCTTCAGCAGTCCTGTTAAGAGTTGGGCTTAGCTCTTCTGAAGTTTCCTAGATGAGGTTGGCCACAGGTTGCACTGAACATGACATAACACTGAAGCATCATTTTCTCAGCTTCTGCTGAGGCAGCTTCATCAGCTTCTGAGAATCAAATCCCTCAATGGCAGAGGAAAATATTTTGGAAACCTTCATTGTCCTTTCTCTCTTCGTGGAGTGAGAGAAAGCAGGAGGAGTACTAGCAGCCGCAAATGGCACGACCAGGGTTGCTCATTGTAACTGAGGGTGAGATCTTTGTTGTGCCTAGAAAAGCACAGACCACAACAGAAATGTTCTTCAGAACCAAAGCAGAAATTAATTTAGCGTCCTTATCTTTCTGACTAATAGAAATTCCTCTATGGCAATCTACGTGTCTGATTAAAGATAATAATTTAAATTATGTGTCTGAAAGCACATGGATACACCATTTATAGTTATTGCTCAACAACCTGAATGATCCTAAAAATGTCACCAAGAAAGTGATAAGAAATTTAAGGTGTTCTACCACTGTACACTAATTAAACTCTTTGGTGCAGAGATCAGCATAAATAAGGAATTAGCAAACAATGATGTGAGTATAGGATGATTTGTAATATCAGCACATTGATGCACTCGGCTCAGATACTGTAATTTGATTGGCAGCGCTTTATTAAGTATTGGCAGCATTTAAGTAGACTGGGAGTGCTGTTGTGAAGCTCAAACACATTAATCCAAGCTCCAGCTCTCATTAATACTGATGAGTGAAGGCAGTTAATTGAATTATGTATGAAGTACTGCTGATTAAATAATATTTCACTCCTTGCTATAGAATTAACTTTGCTTTATTAACAGCCACTGTCGTCTCTAATAGTGACTGTCAGAGAGACCTTTCCTCAGCCATCCACTTTCATTTTTTTTAACCATCTGTTCAGGTTTCTTATGTATGTACCCATCTATTCCTACTTGTACTGGCCTTTGAAAGAAATATTTTTGGTTTTCCTAAATGTTGGTGCAATACTGGAAAACTTTTATTCCTTTATAGAAGAGGCTTCAGTGAAACTTTTCAATTTTTCTCATTGACAATAGAAAAAGATTCTACGGATTACATGAACACATACTTTTGACTGCCATCTTAAGAATGAAATACAACATTAGCTGACTATTTTCATTTCACTTTGCTGATTTCTACTTCCTACAATTTTCTACTGTTTTAAAGTATTGCACATAAAACCACTGTTAATGAGGGAGAGAGGAAAAATCCAAACACAGAATCTGGGGTCACAAAGAAATCGTAAAGCAGGGCTTTAGAAAATAAACTAATACCCTTTCAGGAGCTCCACTGAACAACTACAGGAATTACTGTCCTTACCAGCTGGTAGATGTTTACAATTAATCTAAAAGAGAAGACACCTGAAAGAGATCTCAGTTATTTAGCTGTTCAAAGACAATATGACAAAAGCTAATTAGTAAAGTGGCAATGGTTTAACAACAACAACAGAAGCCTCAACACTGTCAAGAGGCAAGGGTTACTCCTGGACCATGTTGTCAGAAGGCTGTATCTCAGTGTTCTTTCACCCTTCGCTGAGACATGCTATGATTTCACAAAACATATTGAAATTACATTCACTGAAATTTGGTACTAATGTCTATATTAAAGAATATAGAATACTGTATGCAAAGTGTATAAAAGCACAAGCTTCTATAGCTACAAATAACAATAAGCATTTTTAAAATACACAATGTTGGAGGTCTGACAAAGAACTACTAATTTATTTTCAATGCAGAGGACACATAGCCCTTTCATGAACAGCCTTGAAATATTCCAAGAATAAGCTTTCCGGTGATGGTCCTGTTCCTGGCCATATATAAAAGGTTTTCAGTGAAATGAAATGAAATACTGCAGTGCAAAGTGACAGTGATAGAATACAGGAAATATATTTGAATAGTAGCAGAAATCAAGGATGACAAGTTTTAATACATATCAAAACACAGAAATGCAACATTTTCACTATTCCATATTACTTTGTAATCCATCTATTTTGTAAAGACAACTAAGGAACAGCATTTTAAAAGTGTGTTTGGAGAACAGAAAGCCCAGAGCAGGTACCTTTGTACAGATGTATTATGTTTTTTTTTTTAATTTCCATTGCTTACACTTCAAAGTCCCCAGGAAAACAATTTTTTATAATTAAGTTGATGTTATAACCAGAAACAGTGAAGGAAATACTTATAAAACATTGTTTAATGAAAGTGAATCAGGTATTTCTTAATCCAAACTGCAAGAATACTGTCAGTTAGGATCAGAGGTTACAGCAAGGCCTCTAATTACGGTTATTCATTGCTTTGACATGATTTTTCCCTTGGTATTCTTTTAATTATGATGTTCTAAAACAAAATTTCAAGAATGTAAATACTGTATTTGAAACCTGTTTCATGATACAACTTTACATTTTGATATTTAGATGGCTCTTCCAAAAGAACTTAAGAGATCTGCATGTAGAGTTATGAATAACGGAAGTGGTCTGTGGATGGAGCACTGAACTCCCAGAAACAGAAAATGTTAATTCCTTCCTATTTGCCTATCAAGTGTTGTGTAATTTGTGTCACAGATGCACAGAACTGATATGCTAGTTTGAAGCAAATCCTTTCTCGTGGGGGTAAGGACTTGTGTTAGGACTGTTGGAAAGATTTAGGGGAAGGAGGTAAAACCAGTTGAATCTGATCTGATCTATGGGTAAATTTCTCTGAACTCCCAGTGAAACCCAGACAACAATCTCTCTGACTTACTATGCAAGTCTTTCAAAAACCAGAGGGGTGTCCGTAACATTAGCTAGTTACAAGATAGGATTAATCTTGATTTTTTTCTTCTACTCAAATATGGTGGTCCCATAGCCAGTCTAAAATGAAAATTCAGCTTTCACAGCGCTGTGAAAGACAAACTGTCTTAATCAACAGATGATAGGAGTTCCCTCTCTGAAACCATTGATTCTTTCTGTATTTTGAAGGATGGATTCAAGGAACCCAGATGAGCCAAAAGCAGGACACAGAACAAGGACCAAAGGCAGGCATAGAGAAACCAGAGCTAGAAAACTATTTGTTCTTCAAGTCAGAGTCTGAGTCACTTTGCTATTGCAAAGTTTATTTCTTTTGCTTTGGTAGATATTTTAAGGAGAGCAGGGTTCACTGAAGACAAGAGACAGGATGATGCAATAACTTCACCTTGGAAAGTGTAATCCATGTTGTTTGGGGGTGAAGACTTTCAACACCAAGAACCATTGGCTAAGCCCATGTGAAAATGGAAGAAATGGTTACAAACAGAGGCTGGAAGAGTGCATGTCCATAGAAGGTCCAGCTGGAATTTTGAACTGCCCATGAAAATATTGATTTCAGTCACAGACTGAGGAACGGATGAGGAGGAGGCTGATAGCCATCTGTGGAGGAAGCTTTGCTTGTTTCTCATGGGTTCCAAAGATCATGAAGTGCTGTTGAGGATGCCAGCTGGCCTGCTGCCATGAGGCTTCTCTGTTCCATCAAACAATCTCTGGGAAGCTTGCCTATGAAATTACAGCATATATGCCAAAACAAGTACCACTTGATATTTCTTCACTCTGAAAGCTGATGAGAAGCAGATTTTCTTTCCAAAGAAGCTCAGACTTCTAGGGCTTCTCTTGACTGGCCGTGCTGGGGGCACGGCAGGGTGACTCTCGGGAAAGTAGTTGACAGTAGTACCAGAAGTATTTACATAGGACTTTGTGACTTTTCTCCAGTCTTTTTGGCTTGTCTACATGAACAGTTCCGTATGACCCATTTGAAAGACTGTAGCTGAAGAATATCTACTGAGTTACATTTGTGTTCCTGATCCTGGAATCTCATCAGTACTGTGAGGACAGGTGATGGTTTCTCATGTTGACTTTTACCTTTCTGTTGTCTCAATCAAATAGGACTATTTCTCAGGTAGAGAGAAATGGAACCCTCTGCTTTCTTGAAGAGAGAACTGAATCTTGAGGCTCACTATCTATGGTTTACTCTTATAGTCACATTTAACGCTGCTGAATTTTCACTGAACTAACCAGATATGAATTTGCTTATAACTAAGCTGAATGTATTTTTTCTCCTTTCTCTACTTTGAAGAAAGTTACTGGAAAGGTCTCATTAGTGTAAAGAGGCACAGGACCCTAGTGTAGGCAGGTAGGCTTTAATCAGTTGATTAGGTGCAGTATCTACAAATTAGTTTCAAGAAAACCAAGTGGCAAGAAACCAGACGTTAAGAACTGCAGTATCTTATGATGAGGCCACGACAGTGCAAAAACACTGCTGAGAATATGATTACAGTGACATGAAATACATACAGGCTTCCATCACTGGTGCCTTAAATACCTGAACACTCCTTAAGTACTTCCAATACTGTATCTTGTTATTATGTGCACTGAATGGCAATACCATGCAGAGCTGAGAAAAAAAAAATAGTATCTGAAAACCTCAGACATGCAGGAAGCTACTTAGTGCTTTTAGACAGAGATGCTTTGGGATGCTTTCACAACAAGGAATTCTTACTTCATTTTATTTAGGTATTTATAATAAGCTTGAACATGGAGTTTAGAATGGGAGCTACATACCAGTCTTACATAATTATACATAATGTGTGCCTACAAACAAATGAGTACTCATTTTTACTGATCAATTTTGATTTTTATATCTCATATTACTATTATTTTGGTTGTGGTAGAATCCAAAAGCAATTCCCCACACCCAGATTATTCCCCACACCCTTTATACTATGGCAAATCTGAAGTAAAAATTGTGAGAATAGACTTAGTCCCGCAGACTCTAAATTTAGAACGAGAAATACCTACAGAACACGGTGAACTCAGTAGGTGATTCATTTCCTGTTGAAGATGATTACTAAAAGCTCAAGTATCTCCAGAAGGTCACTCCCACCTTCAGAAAACATACACAACAACTTATTTTTAGAGTTCTGTAGAAATGCCTTGCCCACACAGTATATTGGACATATGTTCTCGGATTTAGGTGCCAGTTTTGTGAAAGTTAAAAAATTCTGGGCTTACTGTTTTTACTAAATAAAATTTTTCATTTATTTCAGTCAAAGCAAAAACCAATTTTGCATAAAACTATTGCTCATGGACCTAGCAGTCAGAGCTAAGTCTGCTGTTGGCATTCTTATGCTTCATTGTGGGTTGCTGGTCCTCCCACAAGTACATTCCTAACTTTAGATGCAGCAGCTGGAAAGGATGTTGGATTAGGAACATGGTAAATTGCAGTGAAAACGATAACTCTCTTCTGTTGCTATCCTTTGCACAACATGGATATACTGTGCAAAACATCCTCTGTCTAAAACATCCTATTGTCTCTTTTGCTGAGCCCTAGTAGCTCTCTATTGTGTCTGCGCAGGAACACTGCAATGCTGCTTGGGTTTTAAATGAGAGAATCAAATACCCAAACTCCTGTGATCTTTTATCAAATGAACTCTTGCAGTAGATTCAATACTAGAAATATGTAGAGAATTTCTCATAGTGCACAACACTAAAGTTGGCATGTATTTTATTGGTGAAAGAAGAATCTGGCTGGTTTGATGTTTCCATGATTCATGTTGTGTTTGAAATTTAAAATCAGCTCAAATCCCCAATTCAGCTATGACTGAAAACATTGTTTTGGATACAATACTCTAGATTAAGCTTGTGCATTGCCATTTGAAAATACTTTAAAATAGTAATATGAGTATTCTAAAGGTACATGAACATAACTAGAGCTGTGCCTCACATACAGCCTGATACCCAAGCATGATGAAACTACAAAAAAGAACAGAGTAACAATTCTTTAGAAATCACGAGAAACAGGGTAAAAGTGCTAGACATTAGAAAACTCCAAGATAACCCATCTTTCTGTGTCTAAAAATAAGACAATAGGCTTTTCCCAACGTTGTTTGACTGATATTAATGTAGAATTACATACTATTATCCTGATTTCCTGTGGCTTATGTCTAGAAAACCAATTTTTAAAAGCGCAAATCCTTTCAGAATAATAGTCGCATAAAAACATAAAAAATCATAAAAGAATGCATAAATAAGGTGACTGGCTCTTGACAAGACAGTGCTGGAAAAAAGGTTGTGCATTCCAATGGTTGTTTCAATTCTCATAAGAAATTAAAAAAAAAAAAAACAAACCTGAAATTATTTGTGCATCTTCATGCAAAAATCTCATTTAGCATTCAAGGAGCAATTTATCCATCTCTACACATCATAAAAATCCATTGGATTAAGCTTTCTCTTGTAGTATAATTTACATCTGCTGTTCTTCAGCTACTAAATTAATTTCTACCATAGCTGTATTATTTCTGGTATTATATAAGAAATGCTATAGATAAACATTTTATATAGAAAAGATTTGAGTGTTAAATGTTAAAAAATATTTAAACTCTCTATAGATAGAGGTGTATATACACACGTGCACACGTGTCTGTATGCACCCCAGCTGGAGAGCTATGGAGTAAAGAAGGTGGTTCTGAAAAACCTACTTGAACAAACCCAGAAACCTAAGATCAGCATGAACAGAACAATAAACTGAAGACATTAGATGCTAGTGAAATTTAATATTGTGATCTCATTTTCTGGTCTTTGGTATTTTCATTTGCACTACACAGTAGCTGGGTCTGTTTGGAGGTTTTGGTTGTTTTAGAGGAAGGGAATACGAGAAGCAGAATTTGATCACTTATTAGGGCAATGCCTAAAGATACAGCTATTTCTGCTCCTCCTTTGGACCAGACAGGTTTGTGAGCTCCACCAGGTGGCTCAATGTTTCTGCTGAAGCAATGGGGCTCTCTGGCTGAAAAATCCAACTGAGCTCATGAAATGGCTAGACTAAAGTTTGACCATTTCTGTTAAGCTTATAGTGAATTCAGACTCTGGCAAAGAACAAACCTGGGCATTAGCTAAGACAGTCAATGAGGAGATACAAATATATTTGGGATCATGTCTATTCATAATATGAAATTCTTTATATATCTAACAGTTACTTTCATGCAAATTATGTCAGGGAGAGAATACAAAATAAAGTTGTACTGTGAGAAGATTACCCATAGCCATTCGGAGGTGAGGCACAGTATCATCTTGGAGTCACTGAAAATATCTATCACGAAGTGAAGAGGCAAGTTATGGAGTGAAAACACATACCAAATTTAGAGATTCTCTGAATAAGGACACTTGAATCTATTTCTGTTTGTTGAACTTCTGCTGTAAAAGGAAAGTACTTCACTGAAATATGAAATTGCCTGCATGTTTAACACTATGACATGGAGGACCTCTGTGCAGTTCAAGACAGTTTTAAAAGTCACATCAGTAAAAACTTGGTCACATAATCATAGAAGAATATGTACTGGGCTAGACAGCCCAATGCACTGTTTCTGACAGCAGATTTTGGCTATAAAAGCAAATACATCAAGCAACAGAACAGGCCATTTTGAGGGAAAATGGAGCTTTCCTTTACTGATACAAAAAAAGACAGAAGTTCTTGTGTCATTTCTTTTGCCTTTAGTACAGAAAAGCATTTACAGAAATGGTCATTTACTCTCTCTAGGGATAGCAAATGGCAGGGCTTTTGACAACTATTCTGTCTATAAAAGCAGCAGAATCATATAGAATGCAAAGAAGAACCCAGCACTCCCCCTCTGCACCCCAATCCCACAAACATAATGTTTGCAGACAGGTCACGCTACTAGATTTAGTGCACTGTTTCTCTGCAGAGGTAGATGTAATGCAGAGGCTATTTTCGTGTTTAGTACAGTTTGGGAAATGTCACTGTAGGTGTGTGATTGGTAAGCAAAAATACACCTTTAAAACACTTGTGAAAATATTTTCGTAGTAAAGACAGCTGACATTATTCCAACAGCTTTGTATTTAAAAGCCTGCAACTAAGAATCCCCTCTCCTCCAATTATGAACAGCACGCTCCACAAAATTCTTGCTGTAAATATATGGCCCAGCAACAGTATTATGTACTTAGTAGTTGAAGGTGTCTTTATGTACATTATGCATGAAAACCAATGCAAACTCATGTTGCGGAACAAGGTCAAGTAGGAAATTGAAAATTAAATGCCACTATGTCAGTAACAGCTTCCTGAAGGGCACATTAGAAACAGTTTACCAGAAATCTTCCCAGAAGGAGGCAAAAAAAAGAACACCTTTCACATGAACCCATTTCTTCCACCTACATCGCTTTAATGTCATATAACTTTCTCTGCATTTCCATTTAGTATGTGGTAGGGTTTGGGAGGCGGGGGTTAACTAATGCTTCAGTTATTTACCTCACTTTTAACCCGTAAGAGAATAGAGAGCACTTCCAGCGATGAAAGTTCTTTCTTAAAGATGATTTAGACACTTTCGAACTTTACAGTCAGAATTATGATGGTCTTCAGGCACTGAATGATACAGTAGGTGCCTCCTGGGATCTTCCTATCTTCTTGCCTAAGCAAGCTGGATGCCCAATTCCCAGGGCCTTTTGGGAAAAACTGTGTATCTTACGTGCTTTGCTCCTTTTTCTTGGCCAGTCATTTGCATCTTAAAGTACTTAAATAGAGTTTGTAGATCTGGTCATCAATTTTAAAAAGGCACTGGGACTTAAACTGCTAAACCAGTTCTGAAAGTGAAAACAGTTACAAAAAAAATATTCCGTGTTTCAGATTGGACTTTCTAAATCAATAAGTGTTGTTTATGAAACTGAGTAACTTTTTTGTTTTCAGTATTTTATAATATTAATGTTCTGCTGGAGTTCCTTCACATCTCTATCTTTACAATCTAGTGGTGTTGTAGGTAGAGTTTTGACACAAAAACCAGGCAAATGTGAAGTGCTTGTTATAGCTCATGGATACAAATAACATATGTACTCATGACTTGATGTAACATGCTGGGAGAATTTCATGTTATCTACTACAAATGTTACTCTGTAGCTCTCTGTCCTTCCTTAAGCCTGTATCTGTGTCTGCCCAAATGTACTATTAATTCATAGAAGGCTGTGAAAAGAGTAGTCACAGAATCAGCAACAAAGGAGAAACAATGGTAAGACAGAAGCCTGAGCATCATTAATACAACAGAGCTTCATGTCTTTCAATTCAGTGTAATTTTGCCACTGAATTAGTACTTTTCCTTTGGTCCTCTCAGAATTCCACTGTGGTCACACTGAGTTAGAGTTGTAGGAAGAGTCTCCTATCTCCGAGCACAACTCTTATCTACTTCACATCTGAACAAATAGATAATATTAATTTTCATCCTTTTTCCTTCTTAGTTATTCTTCTTACTTAAACTAAGCATAGGAGTTGCATGAAAAATACTGTAAAATAAGTTGGGATGCAGTATTTAGAAGTCTAAATGAATTTGCACTAGACAGTGTTCTTAACTGTGAAACTATATCCAAGCAGTTGACAGTGAGAAGAATGTGACTGGCCCTGAGACAGTGCCTGTTCAAGTCAAGAGGAAGGACTTCCATTGATTTCACCAGGCTCTGAGTAAGGCACTACCTTCTTACAGTTATACTCTCTAGAACTAACAAGCCGCAAGTCCTGCCACAAAGCAGTAAGCCCATAAACGTGAAATTACAATGAGCAATAAAATCTTGAGAGACTAGTTTCTCAATTACTTTAATTTATACTCCCGTTAACCAATTTTAAATGCACATTAACATACTGGGTAATTCTGAAGATGTCAGTATGTGGATAACAGAGCTTGCCAGGGCCACACGATGTAAGTGTTTCAGCCATATCCTATTTGACTTCAGTCATTTATTTCTTCGTTATTTTAAGAAAACCTAATTTAAGACTAGGAAGAAAAGCCATCTGGAGATGCCCAACTGCTGGGTAAGAAAAGCAAAGTGGAATCAGCACTCCTGGGAAATGGCCTGACATGCAATAGTAAATGGCTATTCTGTAGCCATGGCCTGCGTAGCCCAGTTTGAAAATACAGAAAGGTTGACTAGATTATCCGAGATGCTTTCTCCTATGTCATATGCTGTATCCTCTGAGTCACACAGAACAGTGCAGTTCTAAATTGGGACTAAAGCTGGGAATTAGCCATCATTCCTGTCTGTAAGTTGTATGAAGGGCAGCTGGCCCATGATACAGCTTTAACTGCATCTGACAGATTCAAAGGAGCAGCTCCTCTCAGAACTGAGTATCCTGTTCATCCCATACCTGTTAATGCTGTGGTAACGTTAGCACGATGCCAGGTACAAATTATTCCTTCCATTCAGTCCCTCCCCTCCGTGAGAAGAAAAGGATATAGTGTTCAAACTTGATATCCTCAAAAAGCACATTATCAATGCAATTGCAGTGTAAACACTCCAAAAGAAAAGAGATGGAGGATACACTGCACAGCTATGTAAATAAGTAATTTCACTCTAAATAAAGAAGTTATGGTTTTAAGAGATGTTTTTAAATAAAACCACTGTAAAAGGAATACAATCTCATAAATATTGAGTATTTTTTAAAGAATCAGATTCTGATGGACATATTCAAGGGATGTAGCACATGACTCACCAAGCAAATCCTGCTGTTTTCAATGGGACCTATTTTCAGATGAAAGTGATAACCCAGGTTTTTCAAAACTGGCAGTGGTTGGCTTTTGTAGGGACTACTTCAGCCAGACTCACTTTCTAATTATTCTAGTGTAGAAATAAAGTAACCCCTGGATTTCAGACACATTACTAAACTGAATGCGACCAAAGTATTTCTTGTAAGCAAGGAAGAAAAATTTCATCTTCTCACCATCTAACTGAAATATCATTGTTTAAATGCTAGTGCTTTTCAACGTTTGGGTTTCTTTTGAACTGAAACACAGTGGCTGTACAATCGGGTATTACTTGCCTGCATATGTCCAACCTTCCTTCCTCGCTTCTGAAGTTATAGTATGAGATAACGCCAAAATTTCACTGCAAATAATCATGTAACATTCTTCAGTGCTATTAAAATGTCCTTTTGAAATGGAAAATCTGGTAATGCACACGAAGGAGGTATGCCAAGTTCACAGTGGCCATCCTGTTGCCTAATGTTACTTCCCTGTTGGGGCAGCTGTACCACTTCATTTTAGTGAGCCAAAAGACACGAGTTTCTCCAAAGGATCTTCATGAACAGCTTTTTTTTTAGTGAACGGCATAGGGACACTAGGCAGACTAGCCTGATGACACAGGTTTCTAAACTGGTTGATTAATTCTCTCCCAGCCTCCATACGGTTGCCTTGAACTCACCTTATCCATCTTTCTTTACCTACATCTCATTTAATATTTGCAAAATGACCTCTCTTCTTCAAGACCTTTGTTCTTCACCTAAGCCCCCATAACTGAAGCTCCTAGATTTAAAGACAGAAAAAATTAGGGGGAGGTCATAAAAAGGTCCTAAAGAACCACCTCTGTGTTGGAGTAGAATACCTGTCAGCAATGTGCTCCAGTGTCAAGTGAACAACTTCCACTGTGACCTGGTTATTTTGTGCTACATACTTCGATATTTTTCTTTTTCGACCAGATACTGAAAGGCTGTAGGCTGTGAAGTTGTCTCCATGCTGCTGTGAATTATAGAAGTGCCATTTGCACAGCTGTAGTTAACGACCTGTCAGGTTTCCCATTATGATGTTATGCTGTTATTTTCAGGGTTTATGTCCTGACTATAAAGTTGGTGACTGCTTGGTCTGGAAACACTAATGCATTTTTGTACATTTTATAAATACAAAATGAAAAAGTGCCCTGATATAAACCTACACTCTATTCAGAAAGGAAAAACTGACAATTTTAAGTAGTATTTTCAGTAGTAGAAAAAAATAATCAATAACATTCAGGAAGCTTCCTTCTTTGGCCAGAGTCATTAACTATGATGTGATTTACAGCTCTGAGCAGGGTCAGCAGGTAGCCGGAAATGCATTAAGTAGGTGACTGTATTTTATGGTGAGTTTCTTTGTAGGAGATAGTAAATCTTTCAATGACCACAAACAGCATGTGCCCAGAAATACCACGACAGGGTGACGTTACACGATAGCTGTATTTTAGTGCGTGTAAGTAGCAGCTGTAAAACTTCTACGAATAACAATTCCATGTACTCGTAGGCAGGCAGACATGGTAAATGTGAGTTCAATGGATTCATGGTTCAGTGAATTCACAACTGGTCTTTTCAGAGAGGTGTTACAAGAGAAGGAAATTTTCACTGAGTACAAATCAGTGGTTTCAGACTATCAAGTCCCTAGCATCCCCTAACTGAAGAGCCTAAGTAGTGTCGTCGTCATGTCATGTGTTCCCCACCCCGCCCCGGTACTTCAGAAATAAAGTTCTTGCAAGCTACTGAATAAATACTACAACAATCCTCTGAATCCATATTCACAATTTAAATAATAGCAGTCTCTGAGGAAAGTACTTGCATGCTACATGATGTTTCAACCTTTAGGTAACAGCCTCATTTTCTTCTCTTTTTGACCTCTTTCTCCACTAGGCAGGGGACAGGATTTGACAGGGAAGTTCATGTGAGTAACAATAAAGCTTTCATTGACAAGAAAAAATAGGCAGAGTTATTCTACCTGTGATGTGATCTTATTTCACAGAAGTTTATTTTAACCACAGAAAAGGGTGTAGCTGCAATGACCATATTTTCCTCTGTATGAAGTGGCAAATTCTACCCTAATGACACTAAATTGTGCTAATGAGGTGTACGAATTGAAAACAGCATGCTGTATTACTATGAAGTCCTCAGTGGTGCTAGGTTCATCACCAATGTAACAGTTCGGAATAATCTCCCTGAAGTCACTACAATATCCTCATGTAAATAGTCTCAGTGAAATAAGAGGTGGATTCCTAATTGATAATTGCAAACTGTAATTGTAGTACTCTTAAAAATTAATTCTCTTCATCAAAGCATTTTACAAGACTGTTTTCTGTACGTAGGACAACAACAGGAAGAGTGGTGAGCCAGCCTCTTGGTGTCACTCGTTATCTCTATTTCCATTCTATACTGTGATGTCTTCCAATTCTATCTCATCCAATACAGATTCACAGAAGTACCTAAGCAAACATAAGCTGAAGCATTGTAGCCCTTCTCTGATTAAGTCCAATTACATGTCACTACAGAAGAACATTACTAGCACAGAAAAATACTACTCGTTATTCTCAGTGACTTCTTTTTCCACAAGACACTAACTTATTTTACACTGTATAACAAAAATCTGTAAAGAAAGGGGTTTTTTAATGCAGGGAGTGATGACTGCTACTATCTGTCACGTACAACAACACACGCACACACACAAAAAACCACCTACTACAATGAGGTAATTAATAGTCAAAGCTCCAAGTCCCCTCCTTACGTAATCAACCATGGCAGATGTCATTACTTGCTTTCAGTTTGAATTATTAGCTTAGAAAAGTTCCTTGGGTCTCTGAGCAGCTGCTAATTCTTCTATCAGATTTCTTTGTGCTTCAATTCTACTCCTCTAAGACATGGATACCACCAAAATGCCTATTGCCAAAGGATGACAAGAACTACTATGATATTGCGTGAAGATTACCCTGTCAAGGTGTAAGAGAAGATAAAATTCTTGAACATACCAATACATATACTCAGCAGCACCAACACGCAGGAGGCTTGCTGTCTGGCAGTTAGAACTATTCTGAATAATCCTTCAAAATAAGGATTTGCAAGCTTTCAGTTATTAATGACTTAGTCATAGACCACTGTTTCAACTGTTTTTATACTTAGCTTGTCAAGAATGCGATAAACCCTTTCCTGTATATACCAGTATCTATACTTGGAATTCCTTCCTTTGCTTTTAGGTCACAGTGAAGAACCTGAGAACAGAAAGATTCATAATTTAGCCATATTTTTTTATTCCAAACCCCAAACTTTTGATGATACATCTGAGGCCCTGAACAGGAATGATCCTTCTTTTTTTACGCAAAAGCTTAAGAGGATGTGCTCATCATGGAATGATGAACCCTGAAAGATCACATAGGTGGGCTTTCTGGATTTTCACTTTTAACAAGTTCAAAGTGGGTTGGGATAATATTAAAAAAAAATTGCATTACATGTGCAGAAAGCACAGTTACTTAACCAACAGTAACTGTAGGTCTTCAAGATTCTGTAATGACTGTAGACTGTGGACAGTGTGTAGGACAGCAGATGTTTTGGATACTGCTCCCTGTTCTCCTGTTTGAGGACATAAATGTCCAAATGGTAACCCCATCTCTTACACTTCCTCCAGCCAGAAGGCATCACCCATGCAGGTTGTGGTAGCCCTATCAAGTACAGCTGTCTCCAAGCATCAGTGTTGCTTAATTCTTTCTTCTTCTAACCTATACTACTGTCACTGCAAGGTAAACAGCAACCACTCCAGGACATGGGCAAAGAGGATTTTCAACCTCATCAAAAAGTCAGTGGAGCACTGCTGTCCCTAAAATTGGCATCTAACCTAACAGCAAAGTGTGAAGTACAATAATTGACATGGACTTGCAGATTACTGCCTTGAAGGTCTTCCATATTAGCATGTTGCTGAAGTAGAAGGGGGATGCTGCTTGCGTCTGAGCAGGAGGAACCTGCAGGTTCAGCAGGAGAGGTACTGGACAGCTGGTAACACAGCAAGATACAACATGCTATCCAGTGCAGTATTTGTTATAAAGAGAAAGCTTGACCTTTGCAGTGCCTGACTGTGGCTGGAAATAAACAGGAACACAACTTGAATCATTTGATCCTGTCAATATAATGAAGCAAAGTCCAAGATACATCTGTTACATGCAATATTCTTCTGTGGATATTAATCATAACTTAGGAGTGAAAAACACACCCAAGAAAGATAATTAGGCTGTTAAGGGAAAAGGGATCTGAGACCACTTTAGCAAAGAACTGTGGTCCAACCACAAGTCTGACAAGGTTTAAAATTTTAGACTTTCAAAGTCCTTTACTGTGGTTAGCCCACATTGCTTGCCCTCTAAAATTTATTTGATGTGTTGAAGGAATGAGGAAGCTTAGGGGGGAAAAAAGTATTCAGAGATCTGTTCGCAAAATGGTTGCAGCTACAGGCCATATGTAAGACAGTAGCTTACTCTATTCAAAAGGCCCCTGTAAAAAGGAGTGGGAAGGACCTGAAGACGATAACTTTTTGAGTTCCATGCCAGTAACAAAAGCAACTGTAAAGGATGATCCCCAGCCCTGGGTTCCTTAGTCAAGTGAGAAGCGGGCTGTGGGAACCAAAGGATAGTGCCACCAGGTGTTGTGCAGGGGAGAAGGTCCATGCTGCAGGCAGGCAGAGTTGCCCTCTTGTGAGTGTATTCCCCGGAGGCCACCTGCCAGGACACCTCCTCCACAGCCAGACTGCCCTGGAGAACCACACTGTGTCTGTGCATCTTCCTTTGCAATGACTTGAGGTTTTGTTACAGTCTTCTTTCATTGCTAAACAGAACTAATGGAGAAAGTGATAAAAAGCTGGTGCTATTTCTTTCCGATTAAGAAATATTCTACCTATTACTATCATAGAGGATCTACAAGGCAGTAGGTTGTCTTTGACTCTGCCTATGAACTGTGAGCTTAGACTACCCATTACTGGAACATTAGAGGTACACAGGCCATAAATAGTGGAAGGAAACTGATATGACTAGGCCTAACATAGTCTTTCACAGCTTTTATAATACAGTTTGGACAAGATAATGTGACTAACCTACTTCCTCCATGAATCTCCTGGTTTTGCTCCCTTTCCTCCTTTTTGTTCCCCCCTTTCATTCCCTCAGTGAGTTTCGAAAAATCTCTCCCTGACCATTACCTTTCCATCTCTCGATACGACACCATTCAGAAAGTTTTTCTTTCTGGCTTGAGACTGACCATCATTATTAATTCAGGAAACAGTTTCACAGAAAGCTTCTAGGTAATTCAAAGCTAGCTAGAACTAGGTACTAATTAGAAGAAAATTTCCTGTGCATGTTGGGAAGCCATTGCAGAAGTTGGATGCAGTTAAAACAAATTTAGCATATTGCTAGTAAATGCGGCCATCCTTGTTGGCACCTTCTTCTACGGGCTTGTCACTTGCAACAGAAATGGCCTAACTGAAATTACAGCAAAGAGGGCTGTCCTATCAGCCAAAGTGGTTTATGCCTTTGAAGTTAATTTTGTACTTCTTACAGGGTAAGATTTCCAGACAAAAGACCACTGGGCCACAGACAGATGAATGAACACTTTGTGTATTCTCACATGAACTTGCTAAGAACGTGTCCATGGCACAAGCAAGACGCCCCTAATGCATGTTCTAGAATATTATTAAATTGACACTTATGTTCAGCAGCCACTTGTAGCGTTTTCTTAAATGAATAAACAAATCCCATTTCACACACATGCATCTTCACAATCAATGTCAACTTTGATTCTTCTAACACTGCTGTGATCGCTATTGAAGGAGAACGTTACAGATCACCACTCAAACACAGTATCTTCTATTATTTCTCCATCTATTTCTGAAAGCAGGCAGATTCACATTTGTATTAAAATCAGGTAAATTCAAAAAACAACTCACAGTATTTATATTTGCTTAAAGCTTTTCACATGATCAGAAGTTCAGAGACATAGACTGAAACTGTTAAACAGACATCTTGCTATAAAGTAATACAGCATAGTTCTCCCAGTTATATCACTAAACTTGCCCAGGGACATTTCATCTCCCAGTAAAATGTGAGTATCCACATAACAGGAGCACTGGAATCTTTGTCAAGAAAATACAACCCATGAAATCATTAATCTGGAAAATGCAGTTTTAGTCAGACATAGTACCCATAAAACTCTTAATAAGACTAAAAGTTGTCTAAACCATGGAATTGTCCTTCCTTGTGAAGGTACAGGATTACGCTAAATTCCACTTTTTTCATATTTAAGTTCAGCAATAAATCAAACCTTTGAGGTGTGAGTCACTCTCTAACCAGCCTCTTTACGTTTTTATGGAAGACTCAAAATTACAGACTCATTCTGATAGTCTCCTTACGTTCAGCCCTACTACTAATGTGTTTCAAACTCAATGCTATAATTTGGTTATAATTCATATAAAGATGAGCAAATTTTGCCACATTTGTATTAGAACTGAGGCCATCAAATATCTCCCCTCAACAGTGTTCCTTTCATCTTCCAAATTAAAAGCAGTCAACTTCCCTGTTCCTTGTTATTTTAAAATAATGAATTGTATCAAGAATTCATTGAAAAGTGAGACAATGGATTTACATTTTAATTATATTTAACTACCATGCAAAGATATAAAATAAATCTAGTTTCCTTTCTGGTAACATGATTTGTAAACAGTCAGTTTTTGCAGAATCACCAAAGGAAGAAAGAAACCAAGAAAATATTTGGTACAAGATATATTTCCTTCAAGCTATCTTTAACAGACAACCAAAGCTGAAATATTATACATACTAACCTAATTTCCAATCAATAAGTGAATGATTTCCAGAATCTATGCTCTATCACCCTGAAAAAATGAAGTGTTCCAATATATTGCTTTCTAAAAGAAAAACTGCTATTATTGTTCCAATAAATAATTATATATGGCTGGTTAATTCTTCAGGGTTCGCACCCGACTGAATGATTTTGAAGTGTGTGTACAGCCTGTTTAAAACACTACTGTAGCTCAGACAGCACCACTGTTTTCACTGACAAGCAAAATGTATCAGATGGTGAGTGATGCTGCAGCCTCCTGAAGCCCCAAAATAAGACCACAAGGAAGAAATGAAGGAGGAGCAATCAGCAGGTTTATGTATTGTATTATTTAGGCAGCCAAGCTAAGTGATTGCTTGCTTCAATGTATGAAATAGACTTCTATGTAATTGGAGGATGGCATAATACACAAGCTTTTCAGAAAGTTCAAGATGTGTATGGGTTTGAAGTTTCATACCTCTCAGTTTCTGGCCATGGACAAACAGTTCATGGTTCTTACAGTGACCTGCCCATCAAAGGTTATTTTTGGACATGTACATAAAGAAATTTACAGTTTAAAAGAAATCTTAAAGCCCACACAGGAAAAACTAAGAACACTTGAACTGCCTGTGTGGCCATAACAAAAGCACATGGTGACAGCAGGAAGTTTAAACTCAAGTTTTGGCACTCAGGACCAAGATTGTAAATTGTTTTAGGCTTCTTTTTCCTTGTAAATTGTTATCAAATTCATGCATTTCGTCCTTGGAGGGAGTTTCTCTGTGCTTCACAAACACTGCCTCTGTGTTCCTTCTAAGCCAGTGCAGCTTTGTCAGCAGGTTTACGTTAGGGCATAATCCCATCAAAATGATCCTTGCAGAAGGCAGGAGAAGCATTATCTATCTCTAGCAGCCTTTTCCCTTCTACGGTAAAATGAGTTGTGAAAGGAACTAAGAACAGGGGAATTCTCATCTCAGGGAAATGGGAAGCCTTTGGTTTGATGATCTGTAGCCAATAACGAATCATAATGGATGTAGATCTTTATCTGGAATTGAAGTTGTTTTACAGCCTTTATTACAAGGAAGGAGAACATTACCTGCTCTGTCAGCAAAGTTCACTCGTTATTTGGTAGAGATGAACTTCCTCCTTTTAGCTAAGATTAGCCCTATCACGTTGTGAAGTAACTTTAGACATGGTATAATACAGTGAGGGTCATGAAGAAACTGTCTTCCTTGGGCAAAAAAACACTTATGCCCTTACATTAACATATAGTTCAGAGTTTCAGCAACAGGATGGAGTTACAGCAAGTGAACTCTGTGATCACAAATTAGATTTAACTACCTTTATATTTTATGCTTACCAAAGCCCACTTTTATGATGCTACGAAAAAACAGGAGCCATATGAAGAGAATCAATACAATCAGACACACAAGAGCATCAAAGGTTATGTGCATCTACTTGAAGTAAAAGAAATTGTATGGAATAGTTTGAAATACTGCGTTTGCCACCTTGAAAATGCTTGCACTACTTCAGTGATGCAACATATTCATAGTCACAGCAAAACTCAGCCAAACAAAAGATATAAAAAAGGTTATTTAAATGTCTTTTAACCCATCATGAACTACTTTTATATTCCATACCAGAAAAAGTCTATGTAGTGAAAGTATGTAATAATATAGATTATTTTATTATTATGCAAATTGACATCCATAAAGAAAAGTATTCATTCTTCATCCTTGAACATTCCCTGAAGTTTAATTTGGAACCTAATTTGCATTCAATTAACATTTTAAAGCACTACTTACTTTCTATTTTGTTTTCCTACATGATTTAAATCACACGAGCAATTCTTTGCTTTTAGAAATGGTGAGAGTGTTTTATGCATCATTAGTATATAGGCAGATTCAGCCACTGATGCATCTGACAGCTCTGCACCCTCACGTGCAAGGCTTGGCACTAAGACAGACCTGAGGCACAGGTACAGTAGTGAGAGAACCTCTCAGTTGCTGTTGCTCTCTTCTCTGTTGAGCAGTGCAAGAAGCGAAGTTGGGAAAGATGGTGTGATGGGCCCTGCACCTCATCTCTGTCTATAACCTCTCCTACCTGCGAGATACACATCAGTGATTGTAAGCCACTGGTTTACAACATGTGATTTAAGTTGTGAAACCCAGAATCTGGGAAAAAAAACCCGTGTCCAGGTGAACATATTACATTAGAAAGGGATTTATAATAACTTCTCTAAAATCCGTCCCAAAGCAAAGGGAGTCTGGGATTTGGGGAACGTAGTAAAGTATGGTTTGATTTTATGAGCTGCTCAAAGATAAATTTGCGCAGTATCCAGAGCATTAATTAGGACTTGACTTACACGCATCCAAAACAGAGTATTAAGCAGAAAAACTTATGAATAGCAAATTCTAACCTAGGCATATTGTGATACACTCCTAAATGCATTCTTACACAACTATACAGGAAAGAAGTGATAGTTCACAGAAGGACAGTGACTTCACTTTGAAGTAGGTGAAAAGTATTCACACAGCCAAAGCTGTGACAGACAAACTCTAGCAACTCATCTTTGAGTGTTTTACAATGCTGTTACCCCCAATTAGTCACCTCTGTGCTTGTGATTGCTCCCTCAAGCAGCTAAAGAGCAGTATTCATGTCAATCATATTAGCTTAGACGCCAGTTTTGGACTGCAGTGACAGAGTCTTGGAAAAATATTCCTTTCTAATATTTTTTGGGGTGGTAACTTCCAGCCCCGGGACAGGACAAACAGCTGTGGAAATGAAACATCTTTGCAGATGGCTATAGCTGTTTGCTTCAGTGCACATCAGTCAGCAACTTCAGCTATAGCTCCTCAAACTGCCTTGCAGCTATCACCTCTCAGGTGCTAATTAGCATCTCATGCGAGATCTGATATGTGACTGCTAACATTATGGATAAACTTAATATGCACTAATATATCCTTTATGATGTGTTAGTCTGAGATCATAATCATAAAATGCATGCTTGAAATGCTTTAAATATGGTTTTCAAAGTCTCCAAAATCTAGGTGCTGCTTAAAAAAATTAGTTGTTTGTTCTGTAAAAATTCATGGGATTTCTCTCTTCTGCTGAGGCTTACAGGTTGCGGAGCTGAATCTGAGAGAAAAATGACAGTCTGCAAGAAAGGTGCCCCCAAATTACCCTTACCTTCTTCATGGCTGCTTCAGTGAGCTGTTCATAATTGTTCTTCTGGGCCAACTCTTGAGGGCGTGTACTAGCTTAGTCCAATATGCAACATGAATTGGTAATTCAGGGTTCTCTCAGAAAGCAGGTCTCTCTCCACACTAATCTAGAAAGGCCTTCCATCTTGAAAGTTTGGGTTGTGACTGTTTCCTCCTTAAGCTTCTAGGGATGTTCCCAAGCCCCAGTTTCGCATGATATTACAATTAGAATAACACAAGCATTAGGTGAGCACACGCGTTCCTTTACATGCTCACAATTAAATTATTTTCTCAGTAACTTTAAGCTGAAATAATTAGAAGTTATGTTAAGCAAATTTTTTTTTTATTCATCTTCTACTGGGCATCCACCTGGTTCACGCAGACCAGGAAGGCTGAAATTTCTTCTTGAAAGCAGGTGATTATGTTCTCCAGGTTTCTTCCCCATCCGTTAATGTTAGGAACTAAACATGCATAACAATACACTGCAATGTCTTTGACAGCCCAAACCAATCCCAAGTAAATCTGAAAAGCTACTTTATGTTACGTCAAGATGTAATTAAGCTCCAGGCTTGTAGATGCTGATTTTCGTATGTGCTTTTCACAAGAACTTCTGTGCCAGATACTTGTGGTTTGAAATATTTAGTCTCATTTGCACTAGTACTCCTATTAAGATAATCATCATTTTGGATATTTTGAATGATTGGCAGATTGTAACTGTTCTCACAATAATAAAAATATTTGATGACAGAGCAAATCTACAGATTCTTAGAAATAGCTCACACAATGGCCAAGTAATATCTTCTAGTACTTTGAGGAAAAAAAGATGTAGCAATTTTCACAGCGCATTCACAATAGAACTTGAAGCACTACTTTAGCTTGTAATATATAGCTAATATACATAAATTAATGCATATTCATCTCAACTGCACTGAAAACATACTGAACAAAATAATCACTAAATGCTTCTGTGTATACCAAATGAGGAGCATACTGTCATATCAGCTCCACAACTGAGCAGAAAATGGAGGTTGCTAAAATTTCGTGACTCCCCTTCTAAGTGGAAACATCTAGTCAAACGGAACAGCGAAGACCCAAGAAAGTAATTCTGCTTGAAAGAAAGACTAGAATGATTTACACAAAGGAAGCCCAAAAAGATCAGGTGTCAAATGTACGTCAAAAACAAATAAAAAATTGTCAGTCTAAGAACTGCTAGCGTCTCAGGCAGCTTGAATCCTGAAACATGTTAGAGACATCCAGAGCTACAAAGAACAAGCTAAGGCCTACTCAGACCACAGGATACTTGAGGAGTATATAGCATCAGGACAACCAATACACATGTTTTGGAGGAGCTCTACCAACACTGACCAATGACAGGCTATTGCTAGCCTGAATTTCACTTTTGCCTATTCAGTTCAACTGGTGTTGCTTGGGATCCTTTTAGCTGCCTCGTGATTATTTACCATTTCCTAAATTTTACTGAAGTTAGGATTCCATCTTTTTTCACTCACTGTTTCTTGTTTCCGAAACAAAAATCAGTGAAACTTGCATGTTAGGTTCATGTTTCAGTTAGGTTCCTTTCCTAATATACTTTCAAATTTGTACAAATGAGATTATCTAGAAGTGCTGCATCAGATAAGTAAATTCATCCAATTGATAACACTGCTTTTCAGTCCTCCCCTTCTCTTTTCTATACACAAAACATACACATTCCCAAAGTAGCATCATGTTCGTTTTACTGAGAGAATAAAGGAATGTCATTAAAGCGATTTCCTTCACGGAAAACAGCCGTGGTCTTTGGATAACATATTACCAAAAAACCTTTCTATGCTTCACTACAATGTGATGTTGAGTACTTGTGTACTTCAGATCTTCACAATGGATAAAAAAAACAAAACCAAAAAATCTCCCCCAGATCCAACTATATTAATACCAATAAAACTTTATAATAATTTTATAATTTAATAAAAATTTTAGAATTACACTTACCTGGAACAAAGCTTCCCTGGACCACCTCTTTATAAGCCCACCAGCCTTCATGGATTTTTGGTGAATTTTGTTGGGCTAGAAAGAAATAACCAAAGAAACCATAAAATGAAAGCAAGGCATAGGAAATATTTAATTACATGAACTTTGGAAACTCTAAACAGGGCATCATCTACTACAGAAGAGCCATTTCTCAAGTTCCCAAGTGATGTTTATACAATTTATTGAGTTATGCTAAGCATCTGTATATTAGAGGACCTTGTCCCTGTTTCTCACACAGTAAAACATACTGAGCTTCTGAACAACTGATCACTAAACTCACAAATTCAGGTAGACACTGAAGATCTATAGCACTATTGATGGTTTCTGTGCCACCCATAAATTCAGTATGGGATAAAAATGCAAAGAAAAAGAATGCACTCATCTACAGTAGTGAATATCCGAGTCCAAGTTGGTGGACTGGAAAGTGGTTTCTCCCTTTCCTTTTCCCAGTTCTCTGATAACCTCTCACTTTGCATGGGAAGGAGTGACAGAGTGACTACAGGCAACAGCTATGTCTGTAAGTGCTTCTCTTCTCATCCCATGTGATCCGAGATCAAAGAACTGGAACAGAAGTGCATAGCCCATAGCTTTACAAATATCGGCTTACGCTATAATGCTGAGGCAGGAATACATTTTTTCTGCTACCTTCTCTGCCTGCAATGTAGCACTTGCTACTTATCCTGGTAGCTAGGCAAGATACTTGCTTCTGGTACATATACGCCATGCAACTCTGTTACAGTTGCACTTGATAGCACAGGGCAGTTACACAAGGAAAAGTTCCTTCGCCCAGTATTCTGAAGGCTGTAAGAATAAAACTCTCAGCTTTGCATAAGGTTTGACCCTGATGAGCTTGTTGATTAAATGACTTCTCTAAATTCCTGAAAAGCCAAGAGCAGAAAGGTCTTGATCAGTCAGTTTGCTACTTATAAGGTCATTACTTCTCTTTGTCTTGAAGGAAATGAGAACCGGAGCAAATTTTGCGGTCAAAATGTAAAACCTCAGTTAATTGGAAATACTTTCAAAGGGCATACAGACACACAGCAAGACAAACGTGCAGTTGATTTCCATAAGATAGCAGATCAGAGCTGATAATGCAAATATGTTCCACCTTCACTTCTATTTTGCTTGGTATTTTCATATTTAGAGCATCTCTTTCACTGAGCTACAGGAAGCTCAGCTACCTCGTGTATAATTAACTTAAATTTTGTATTGGTTTTGGTTTATGAGATACTTTCAATCTCTTGCATGAGGTCCAAGAATTTCTTAACACAAACACAGAGCTACAGAAGATGCTATATTTAGCAGCTTTCTGCTGCAGTTTCATTTCTAGTTCACATATTATATACAAAAGACACAATTACCTGGGGAAAAGTTCCAGCAATACAATAAAAATCGTTATTGTCATTAAAAATTACAAAGACAATGTGACATTTAGACTAAGAAGGATACAAGATGAGGACCATTACATACTGTTCTATCACTCACAAAACAATATTTATGATTTAACGGACTGCAAATTGCAGAAACAAAAGTAAAGCTGAAATTAATTAAACACACTGACAGAAGGACCAACACTGCTTCACCAGAAATCAAGACACGCTAGTGGAATGGGGTATGGGTGGACACAGATTTCTCCTTGCAGTACTGGTGCTTGTTCCATTAGTTGAATGGTGACATGTTAGACTGAAAGGACTGTTCAACTGTGCACACTTTACAGCTTGTAGATATATTATCTGCATTGTTTTAGCTTTTATATCATTGCCTAGAGAACTCAAACTGTGCATGGTTTTGTTGTGCTGGACTGCACTATACAAACATTTGGAAAATGGCAAATCCCAACCCACAATCTCAATATCTGAGCAGCAAAATATTCATATCCACTCTGAACTGCAGTTTTTTGGATCTTAGCACTGGTTTATGCAGGTTGCTTTTATGCCTCTATGCTCTGCAACAGAAGTCCTTAAACACTTCAGGATGCTTCAGTAATAGGAAAGGATACTAGTAAGTGAGTCTCAACAAAGCACAGCAATCATTCTTCTGCTTAAAATTTCCCAGAAAACTACATTGCATTAAAGTGGACCTTGTAGTAATACACACAGTTAAAGCTGGTTCAGCCAACCAGAGGCAGCTGCATTTTAAAAGTGGGTGAAAAAAAGTATGTATGTAGATAGAGGCAAGTTAAGCAGACTTCAGGGAGAATGGGTATTTTCAAATGCAACTGCTTACTGTAAGCATTCATAGAAACATATACAATTGAAAAACGTGTTGCTTTTGCCCATTCTGTGGTCAATCTAAATGATACATACCAGGTTCAGAAGAAAAATAGAATCCATTTTTCAGAGTTTAAATTAAACCAAAACCAAAAGATGCTGGCTCTGCAGCTCTACTTCAGTGTGTTGCCCCAACACTTAGCAAAGCTAATTCCAAAAGGAATATCAGGAAAACTAAGATTTTTCTAATATTTTTTTCAAATCTGCTGCATTAGTATGGAACAGACTGCATGAGATGAGCAAGAAAATTAGATTATCAAAGCTTGGCACTAAATAATTGGATGTCTGTGCAGTTGCTTCAGCTATCACAGAAGTGCATGACCTGGCATCACTCTGCACAGTCCACAGATACCAATCCATATCTCTTCAATACACAGAAAATGAAACACATAAAAAGGAGTACAATAAGCAAAACAAGATGTTGTACCATAGCAATAAAAAAATATCTAAGATAGGGCAAGAGCAATGCTGGAAGTACTGCTGATTTACAGAAAACTGAGGCCACTGAGGAAATCAAGAGTAAAGGCAGGTGCTTGTTCTGAGAGAGCAGCTAGGGAGACAATCCCCAGTGCCATGCTCTTTCTTGAACCCTGAAAACCTCAATGCTTTGTACCAGTTCAAGCAAAACATCCTGCAAAATAGTGCAGAGAGTGACTGAACACAGATTGCCACTCTGCTGTGCATATGAAATCTAGCTTGGTGCCAAAGATTTACTCTGATGGATTCTACAGGGACTTTGCTCAGAAAGCAAAAAGATTCATAAAGCTCTAATTTCTCTGAATGCAGAAGGAGGGGGTCTGGTAAGGCCAGGGAGGAAAGTTTGTCTTCCAAAAACTTCTCCTAAACCATTACTCCAATCTATGTTATGCAAGTGGGCAAGAGGTCTTATTAAAGGAGAAAAAAGCTGTTCTCTGTTATTGAAACATAATCAGACCCATACCCAGATTAGTAATGGAACAAGGGAATATAAAATTAGAATGAACAGACATATGGACAATGCTTGCTGGGAATCCTATCTGGGACACTTACACCTGATGCATGTACAACACAGGGTCTCTACAATTGGTGTATCAACGCCCATCTGACAGAATGGCACTATGCCTGAGTAAACAGGTTCAACCTTATGGCTCAGGAATTGTTGCCAAGGAAAAGGATTCTTCATATGTGCCACCTCGTGACACTGGAAATAGCAAAATTCTCTCAGCATCCTTCTTATTTCAGTTAAACTATTGTACCTCTCATTGCAATTCTCCCACCTGAGGACCATAAAAAGAGACGTGTGCTTGCTTTGTGGATTGTGATACTCCTGTGTTCCTACCAGAACACTGCAGCTCCTCCACGGCAGCTCCTTTTTTCAGCATGACCTGTCACATAAGATACTGAGGAGACAAAAGGTCTAAAAAGCAATTCTATATTCCTAAAGAGGGTTAAATATCTAAAAAAAAAAAATATCACTTCTGATACGTCAGAGACTTCTGCTTTTATCACTAAAACCTAGAGTATGCCTTTTGCTTCCAAGAAATATCATTGCTTCTGCAAGGCACCACAATAAACAGGCCCATCTGAACAGACGCTCAGCTGTTGGGAGCAGATTACCTGCACGAGTAGCTCTGCAGTAGCAATGTTAGCATCAGCACTGTATTCTGCCATTAGCTGAACAGTCCAAAATGCCACGTTTGTCCAGAGTGCTAGAGGATATTGAATGACCTCCATTTGCTACAGCGTTCTCTCCCTCGGTACTGCAATCGCTAGTATCTGAGATTAGTAGCTCTGCTGATGTAACACCATTATGTCAGATCTCTTTCAATGCAGCTGCTGTAGAGGAGACCGGATATTTATTTGGAGCTGATATGACACGTGTTGCTTTCATTTTGTCAGATTATTGTAGGTATGTCTCATTGCGGAGCATACAATTACAGGCTAAGTTCTGCAAGATGTTGTGCATTTTTGTTTCCTAGTGACTTCCATGTGTAGGGAAACAGCATTGTACAGGATCATAAAAATATACAGTAAATGCAAACAGCAAAAGATGCCAATGCCTCATAAAGTCATCAGTTAACTATATCTAGCTTAGAGGTTAAAATGAGTGGGCTTATGTTTCAGAAAGAAGCTGTTGCTCAGTCAGTAAAAAACTATTTTAAAATCATCAGATAACACTGTACCAGATACCAGGTACCATGATGTAGATGCTCAAATATCTGCATATAATTTGCAGTGCAAAGAGGTCTTCATCTTGTTGGAGTGCTAATGCTGACGTAATATAAAATGCTGTAATTAATACAAAATACCCCTTAGTAAATATGCTTATTTGCAAGATATAAACAATTACAATTAATTTCTACAATTATTTACTTTCTATATGTAATAAAAGATAAAAACACTTGTATCTGATGCCATCGTTTATGTCATTCATATCTGAGCATAAGCCAAGAGTAGAATCCTGCCAGATCAGAATTCTCCGTGCACTTTACTGCCATTTCACGCAGATGAAAAATGCTAGGCCGTTGAGAATCAGGCTCACAGCAGCTAGGAAAAAAAATCTTTTTTCATCTGAATTTTATTGATCTGAGCTCTTCTGATTGCTATATTAATCACTCTGCATGCTTATCTCTACTCAACTTACATCCTAAGAGTCTTGCTTGTGATAACCTGGGTAGCATTGCCCTAGCATTAAATACACGATAACATTTTTATCACTGTTACCTCTTCTGCATAGTTATGAGATTAAAAAGAAAACCTGATGCAACTATGAGCCATATAGTTTCATAATAAACTTAGTGCAAAGCATTAATTAATTGCTAATACTCTGAAATGCAACTCATAGAAAAATGGCATAGTGCTTACTAGAAGAAAAATAAATCCTTAAATCTGCTATTACAATGGTGAACACTGAAAATGAAAGATATATTTACAAGGTATTAGATGGCTGGTGTGATCTTCACTTTTATCCACCCTTCACGTCCCACAGACTATTGGCTTTCTAGGCTTTATCCTGATTCTCTCTCAGCTAGCAGGAGCTCTTGCTTAACTATGTAATACTATTTGACTTTCTACTCAGAGTTACATAGTTCCCTCTGAGTAGCTTCATCACCCTCTTCTTCAGTCATTGAGAAGTAATCCCAAGATGGCTGTGCCTTGTGGCAGAAATTAAAATTAGAGGAATTTTCCTGTAGTGTTTCAGAAGGTCTGGTGTTGCAATAGAGAAGGAGCCCTTACAAAGAACAATGCAGAATGGTTTAAAAAAAAAAAAAGCAGGCTGTAAGAAAAAATTTAATCTTTTTTTTGCTAAACTCCATTTCCAGATTCTTAGGTAATGTACATACTTTGTAATTAGTTTAAATATTTTTAGTTGCTACATTTTATATGGACATTTTGCACACAATTAAACCCAAGGATGTGTTGCCTAAACTTTGGAGGGAACACAGACTTACTCAATTTAAAATCAGTTTCAACATTTTCAGTCACACAAGTACCAGCTTTTGGCTCACACAAACAAACATCTCTTAAAGCAAATGGAATACACATGTATAAAGTGGACCTGACAGCAGGGGAACTAAGCAGAGGCAATTAGCTGAAGATCAGCCCTCTATAATTAATGTTCAGTTTGTTTAAAACAAGTCTGTACATATTTGCAGCTATTATTTAAGATGTTTTTATGTAGCCTTTTTATATTAAAAGAACCTAACAACACAGACTTCAGGCACTATATAAAGCATCATTTATAAGTGAATAGTTACAGGACAAGAAAGGTTAGCCTGCCTATGAGTATGACAGCCTACATTGCATTCATCACCATATGATGAGGGAGGAAAAAGAAAACAAAGGATTATAAAGGGATCAATAAATAAAATGCTTTCATCAGCTATGACAGATTTCTCCTCTTTTTTTTTTTTGGATAACATTTTGCTCAGAAAACATGCAAATGCTCTTTCATTAAGTTAATACTTTCCTATTCCATAAATCCTTCTTCCACTACCCCCATGTGTAAAAGCTCTCACTGCTGCTGTGAATTCCAAACAGTATTCAACCCAGGCAAAACTGACGTGACCTCTTTTTATCATGTCAGAAGGCAAAAGTAAGGCACTATCATGGGAACTCTGCTATGGCACAAAGACTTGACTGTTCTGTGTATTTTCTATTTATTGTAATTTTGTTTCCTGATAATATTCCAATTTAAAACCTGGGCCAAATGGTGAGATTTCATACAGACTCATACGTATGCTTGTAGTAGTGACAAACAATGTGGCCTAACATTACAACGTAGCTAACAGCTGCATCTACTGTCCCTATGTAGTTGGCTTTTGATGAGAGCCACAATGTGTCCCGAGTCACTAAATGCTGCTTGAAGAACAACCAACTAAGTTGTTTACAAGTACTTGTAAGCCCAAGTGCATTACGATGCACATTCTTCTTACAGCACTCTCTCACTGTAACTCTGCAAGACTTTGGTAGTATCTAGCCATAACTCAGTTTGCAGGAAATACAAGGTGTGTATAAGGCTCAGGTCTGTCCAGCAGAGAGAAGGATCTTGTGCAGATATTATTCTCAGCCCCTCCAGTCAAATATATTTGTGAATGTTTTCACTAAAGAATTTCTAAACTTAGAAGACGAGGAAAGAGACAAAGGCAAGGGATAGCCAATCTGAAAGCCACTGCACAAAACTGGCAGGCAGGACTCCAGAGCATCATTTCTTCCTCTGCTATTAATCTTGCAGGTGCCTGTGCACTTCCATCTATCTACCTGTAAAATAGGTACCTACCTACCTGCTTGTAATACCAGTTATCACCCCATTGTTCAAGAAAGGAAATAGCAAGATTTAGTAGAATAGATCCCATGAAACTGTGCTCATTAGGCGCTTATAAGTTGTGCTTCACTCAGCTGTAGAAATACAATTAGTTAACAAATTCCTTGCTTTTTGACCTCTGAATACTATCAAAACAGTTTAAATAAGCTTACGTGTAAGCAGATATGATTCCCAATAATGTTTATGAAGAACATGAGATGAACATGCTAGGTAACTGCATGTGATTATGCTGTTAAAGGAAGCTGTTATATAGTTTTGGGTAGTGGGTCCCAACTTTATTACTAATAAGCACTTTTCCGTAATGCATACATGCCCAATCATGCATCTGTTATTTAAGTTCTAATATAAATTAACAAAAGCATGGGTTCTATCTAAAGCTTTTAGCCAGAAAAAGTTAAAACCATTTTGACTCACTCTTCCCTGAGTACCTAAGTACACCAATGTAAATGATGGACTGCACTGCAGGGTGAATTACTTTATGTCACTGCACCCAATTTAACATGAAACTCTGCATACTGTTCCTGACTCAATTTGTAGAACATTAAATGTCCTTATAAAGCTGCTGTCCTTTTAATGTGACTAACACACACGTACAAGAGTTAGACCACGTAATGTAAAAGATAGTATGATCACCCTCTCCAAGCATTTTTTTGCTAAAATGGCTGGAATACTAAGGCAGTGTTACACTTCATGTAATTTGCTTTAATTTTTGAATTAATACTTTTTTTGTAATTTCTTCTTCAGCAAAATTTCATTTCTGAAATGACTGAGAGGCAGGGAACGTCTACATATCTCTCTAGCTGTCTGGGAAAGCTCAGCAACTTCTTTCGATATGAAAGAATGCTGAAGGTTCTACCGACAAATTACTATCAGCTAGGGGTGTGAGCCTCTGCTTCCTCAGACCTCATACGTGTCTATGGGATTCACGTTACTTTTGAATGAGGTACAGTTCTTTTCATTTTCTGGCACAAGTCAAAACTGCATCAAAGATGAACTACTGCAGGAAATCAAAGCAGTTAAATTAATGTAGGAGAAAAAGACATTGTTGTATTGCAGTAATTAGAACACAATACTGATTGCAAGCAGTGTGGGAAATTCAAAGGGTAATGCCAGAGACTCAGCACCTTTCATCTCAGTCGGTGATGGCATGCTTAGGGTTTCATGGTCCTAAACCACATTAATACAATTTGGCTGTCTCGGTGGTTTCCAGAGTCTCCGATAGGAGTGTCAGCATACACAACAGACAACTCTGTGTTGTGTTAGATGGAGAAGTTCCTCTGCAATGAGTTGTTTAATCCTGTCTAGATATAAAGGCTGAAGAGCTCTATAAAATAATGCAATAAGAAGCAAGATATCCTGTGATATTAACTTCAGAATAGCTCTTACTTTACATCGCACTGCATGCCCTCCACTCCCATTAATTTCAATGCGGTTTGGGGACACTCAGCAACTTCAAAGAAATGGCCTCAGTATCCTTGAGCCTTTAAAGTTCAATACATTATTAATGCTAAATTAATAGGGCTTCCTTTAAAAGGAAACCGCTGAGTACCTTCCTCAGAAGCAGATATGATATTGACGTCCCATCGGGTTTCTGACCCTAGTTGCTTTCTATATTCTCTAAACAGAAAGTTACTGATCAGTAATAGCACAAACTGTCGGGGACTGTCCTGTTAGCTTCTTTTTTTCTTTCCCAAATCTTTGGCTCCAGGAAAGAGAAATTATTTCTTCAGCAGTCTTCCCATGAGGGAGCTGTGCCTCGAATTTAAGTATGCGTCACTGCTTAAACAAACTCAAGAGGAAAAAATAAAGGTCTTCCAATTAACCTCAAGGCTTACAGCAGGGCATCAATACTAGGTACTTGATCTTACAAAATACACAGCAGCCTCAAATCCCACTGAATTCTACAGCACATGAAAACTTGCCATCCAGAACGTGATATGGAAACATCATATGCAGAGAATTCATATTGCTTAAGCAATACTATTATGAGCATTTTCCACAATCTTAACACAGGGACATGTGAAAAAGAGGGAAGAAGGCTGCCTTCCATCTCCCTTGGAAACTCAGCAGAACTATGAATGGCAATCTGTAGGTCTTGTACATTCTAACTTCAGTCAACACAAAATGATGCACTTCCCTGAGACAGGAAGAGTCGTTCTCTCCTCGCTAACACAGCTACATATAAACAATCACAACAAACGACACAAAATCATACAAAAGCTAATGGTAAAGAGAAGGCAAAATTATTTGGTTATACTGAATTGGATTCAGAGACCTAGATTTCTAGTCATCATGGTGTTGACAATCCGGGCACTAATCCAGATCATCTCACAGCTCACTGGACTACCTAAATCCTCAGCTCTTAAACCTTATGTCCTGGCACTTTCTGAGATCGCAAAGTCAAAAAATGTTTTTCTGGCCATATAATAACAGCTTTGCTAGCGTCAAGAAGAAATCTAATGTCAGAGGATAAGCCAAGATATGGATCCATTTCAGGCAGTTTCATCATGACACAAAATTGAACCCATCATAATATGGCTTTCTTGCAATTGCTCTTCACCATTGCCACTGCAGTTTATCAGTTTCTTACTAATAGGTGGTTCTTGGTTACTAGACATTTCTAACAGAATGGTGGGAAAAATAAACTTTCTAGCTAATTTTTCTGAATTGATGTGACAGCCTTTGTTCCAGTAGGTAGTAGTACTTTCAGTGGTGTTAAGAAGACTGTGATGTATTTTTCAACATGAAGTATGGTTTCAGACTAAAGCAGATCTTGACTTTCTCAAAATAATGATTCTACAGCGTGCAGATTTTGAAAAGAGCCCAGTTCATCCATATTCCCATTACTATACATGGAAAGCATAGAAAAATAGCAATGACCTCATTAAATTCCATTTAAACTGCCAAAAAATGTTAGGATCATCGGGTTTATTTCGGCGTGCTACCAAACAATGAGATGCCATGGGCTATCAAAAATTCCAAAGTCCATGTTAACAATACAGGGTTTTTACATATGTTTCCTTCACTCACATTCCTGGAGAAACTGTGGAAAATAAATGTATATTACTGGAGGCAAGAAAGCGGACTAAAGAAGGATATTTGCTTCTGAGATATTTGGGGCAAGTCAGAGCAACTCCCAGCACAAAATGATTCTTAAGAGTCCCCAAAAAGCAAGCAGACATTCTGGCCCTGCATCATAAAAAGCTATCCAAGGTTGCAAAGTGCCATTATACTTACCCACTATGTCATTAATGAACCCCAAATCATTTAATAAAACAAAGTGCACAGCTCAGAATCCCATTAGTATTAAACTGGCCACAAGACAAACATGAACTACCTGTGTACCCTAAGTAACCATCAACGTTAAGGTGAAAGCTTATCCAAACCTGGAAACAGTGAAGAAAAGCAGCTTTTTTTTCAGACTTCTAAAATCACAAATGGGAAGTAATTATAGAAAAGTTGAACTGCAGTGGAGGAACTGAGGAGCAGTAAGAAGGAGAAGTAATTCTAGTCAGATCAGCTGCCAGGATAAGACAAGACAGATAAGAACAGAATATGTCTTATTCATCTGAGTTGCCAGCCATGTTGTATTATATTAATATCCCAATTCATTAATTACTGCTTAGATATTACAGTGATGACAGCCATATAGATATCTGAATGTAGAGCTTTTACTGGTTTATTTTGGACTGTTTTCAAAATACATCCCTAAAGATTTTACTAGTTTGGAAGCATTGCTTGTTTATTCCACTTGACAGTGGAAGATGGGGAAGAACTTTTTTTTTTTTTTACTTTGTCATGCTCCCAGTCTCAGCAAGAGACAAATCACCCTCCATACTTTACTCCACCATTTTTGCTTCCCTGAAGTTCTGTGGAATATCCCTCAGAGATTACTTCTATCGTTCATCTGTCCGTAGTTGTGTTTATCCACTGATTCTGGAAGAAGTCATACTCTTCCCCCTCTCTGGACTGATTCCCGAGACAGCAGTGCTGTTCTGGCACCCTGCTGCTGTTCTGTTATTCCTACCCCAACCAACAATATTCTTGGTTAGAAACGATGCAGCTCTGTCTACCTTGGGTGACTGGAGAGAGCAGCTTATTCTTCTGAACCCTACTCAAATTCTTGGCTTCTTTGTTCTTGCAAAGGTGTCCCCTATTCATCCTTCTCAGCCACTTCTTCAGCCATTAGTCAAAAGCAGAGATATATTTCTTTCCTTTCTCTTGTTCAGTTTTGAAGTTAAAATGGAAGATATTTCACACTGGCTGTGGTGTCTGTACCTGCTTCATTTTGCTGCTCTAGAATTTTAATCTCTTTCTAAATTATTGATGCAGAAATTCCAGGCAGAAAAAAAAAATAAACAAAACACCTTGATTTTGGTGTCTGTTGTTCATAGCTTTCTCTCCCTGTCTTTGAGAGATGAGACTTTGGGCACAGATAAAAGAAAAATAAAAAAACCACCAAAGGTAAGAATTTAAAAAATGTATTTAGTTCAAGGGAACTGTATGAAGAAATATGCCATTGCACAGATTTCATCAGGGATTTCCTAGCTCTCCTTCTTTTCATCTGTGTGGTCCTGTTTCTTACAAGTCAAAATCCACAGAAGTTTCAGACAGTCTTTTATTCTTGCCTGTAGCAAGAGGAAAATATTATTTTTTAGTGAGGGCAAAACCAACTCAGAACTGGAAATGGAAGTTGTAGATTTTAAATGTGTATGTTTCCCTCCTTATCAGCCTGGTATATCTAAAGCAGAGACAACTGGTAATTTCCGGTGTCCTTTGAAAATCAGACAGCATTGCACCTGCTATGCAGGTTTCTTCCATATTTTATTTATATTTACCTCTGTTCTAAAGAACTCTAAAGGTCTACTTCTCTTCTAACCCTTTTTATTGTTCAGTGTTCCATCTTTGGCGAAGACATTGACTTAAAAAAATAAATGAAATCCTGGGAGCTGACAGCCCTGCCTCCTGCACACTCTATGGGGCAGAACTTCTGGAGACAAGCTGTGGATAGGCTCATTCCAGTAGCTTAGCCATAAAGACTAGCTGCCTACCAACTATAGTATGAACTACTGAATATGACAGCAGTACAGAAAAACCTGTCCATCAATAATACTCATTGCCTACATAATTTAATTTATAAAAATGCTAAACAATTGTCCATCTACTGATATGTATAGATATTCAACTTTACAAACACAACCACAATGCAATAGTACAAAGTAATATACTCCAACAGCAGTAAGACCAAGAGCACCAGTACACCAGCTTTAAAAATTATCAGAAATAGGGGGAAATGTTCTTGAATTCAGGTCACAGAAGCTTTGTTTCTTTCAGTTAAGATTCTTATTGTATTCTATTTTGAATGCTTCAAAGAACAATTCAGGATAACTCTGGCAAATTCACTGCTGTGCAGCTGCCTGAAGAACACACTACATACCCTGGAGACACAGACATCCCATACCTGATTATCCACAAATAAATGCCTGCTGAGTCTTCCACATATGATGAGCGCTGTAGATGGGAACAGAGAACAGTGGGATATGCAGACCTATAGATCTATTCCATAAACACAGCATCTAACAAAAATCACGCCCTCTTGTCATGTACCTGCCTCCTTCCCTGTATTTCAGCCCTTGTCGCTTAATCCTTTGATTTATGTATGCAGAAAGGGTTGCAGGTACAGACGAAAAAGGCACGACCAACGGGACGGCCCACTTCAAAGCATCTGCAGTCCTGCAAGGAAAGTATCAACCCCATTCTGCTGACAACTGACTTGTCATTTCCTTTCCTACGATTTGCCTGAAGTCACACGTGGCATATATATCCAAGCAGATACGGACTGCTCTGTCTCTCAGCAGGTCATACAAGCTACAGTACACAGTACCAGGCTAACTCTGCTTTGTGGCTGCAGGATAAGATCTGGTTTGTGTCTGGGTGCTGAGGAGCACAAGTAGATAAGGAACGGGTGGAAAGGCATGCAGAAGTCAATGACAACGCTGATGGGAGAAGTCAGACGCTGTAGGAAGTTACTTCCAGTCCTTTGATCTTTCCACTGGAACACATTGAATTTTATGCATAACATCTCAGCTACTCTATAAACTCTAAGTCCACTTAAAATAACCTCCCAAATGTTAGGCATTCAGGAGATTGACATTTTTTTAAAAAATATTTGGAATACTGAAATTAATCTAAAGCAAACAAACTTTTGTTTGTGTCCAAAAAAAAATAAGACAGTTTGACATTATTCTCATAGATATTAAAATTGTCACAGTAGTAGCCAAAAGAAATTGACTGAATTCTGCACATTTTACTTCTCCCCTTCACATAAATGCCTACCTGGCTGTTCATGAAACTCCACACTAACCACCAGGGAAACACAGTGAGGGCTGATGAATAATGCACACAAAGTCCACTATATCTGGCTGGCTGACCATACAGTTCTGCAATGAACAATACTACTGACTCTGTAACTTGCTTTTGAGCCCTGTTAGACAGATGCTTAGGATCAAAATCGGATGACAAACCTAGATGCATGGAAAGGATCTTACACCAGAACCCTTTATTCAGCTTTCAACTTCATACCAGGCCAGGTTCACTGCAACTGGCATGCTACAATGCCAGATTTTCACTTAGCTACACAGGAAACTAAGCTCAGTACCCAAAGATGCCAACTTCTTTTATGTTAGTCAGACTGATCCCCACCCTTCCACACGTGCTTGGAGTTGATCCAGCCACATACCTAAAAGGAATCATGTGTTTTCTTCAATCCTTATGGTACTGTGTATGTGGCATCTGTTTGTTTTTTCCCTGACACAACTTTGTGCAGCAGTATGTTGATAAGACTGCTCTTATTTATTTTTTGTACTTTTTGCAGCACCAAAAAGTTGTATAGGTCATATGCTAGAAACTGTACAAAATACAGAAGATCATCTCTATTCAAGAGCTTGAGAGACCCCATTATTTAGTGGGAGAACAAACAGTTTAACCATGGCTGCACCTGCTTCAAACTATTCTACTGATCTTCAGACCTTAGGCAAGATCCTTTCTGTATGTGTCTCCATTTTGCAATGATTGACTGTCCTGCCTTCACCTCCTGGTTCTCGAATTCATGCATGCTTATGGTCTTCTTATTGGTACCTCATCCTACATCAGGAGCTTGAGTCTATAACTCTTCATCATGCAAGCAGTCTATGTAACTCAAAGAGTCTTCCTGTGTGAGTGAAGATTAGTAAGACTTCAGAAGGCTGACGCAGCACTCCACAGAACACAAAATTTTTATAAATGGTGCTCGCATAGCAGCTTACGTTAGGCACATTCTAAAACATTTAAACTGATAGGAATTATTCTGATGACTTATAATATGCACTGAATATGGTTCCAGAACAAATACAAGGGGTTTTTTTTGTGATGGATCTATCACAGTCTTTTTTTTTGAGTAAGGATTTCTTTAAAAGTGATTTCCACAACTGCAACCCAAGGTAGATATGAAGTTTCTGGCACTGGACTTGTACTATTGCTACACAGCTTAGCTGTTAGATATGGGGCTATGCCATCAGCAGGTTCACCCAATGATGATAACATTTACTTTACAAACACTTACCATTTATTTTCATTATTTTCTGCCATTAGAAAGCAGCCTGAGTGTGTGGGAGACGTCAGGACAGTAAACAAAATGGTAATCTCTGATATTAAGGGAGTAAGGTCTGTTTGCTCCCAAAAAACCAGAAGACTACTCAAACAAAAATAATCAATTTTGGGTTCATGGTTTCTTAAAATATGTTTTTCTTCAAAGACAATCCAATAATACTCAGTATTTATCCTAGCATTCATAGAGCAATATTTATTCTAACAGTCTTTGGAGGGATAACAGCAGATTGGATTTGAGTTGAAAGGAGATCTACACCTTTCCCTCTCCCCTACCCCAGAAACAGCTCATAGTAAAAGGACAAATTTTCTCCTTTGAGTGGTCTTTAATTAATACAATTGCAAAACATTTTGGTGAATTTGGTATGAGCAAAATGACACTTTGGCACAATTGGCATTTAGCAAATTATATCTTTACCACATAAGGACATCAACATTTTTCCTTTAATTCTTTTGGTAGCTATTCTGTGAGAAACAGTAAAACAGCAGGTACAGTTTTGTGGACCATCAAGCCACATTACTGAGTATTAAAACAAATAAAACACCTAAAAGACTAGGCATTCCATTTTGGAAATTATGTCAACAATGTAAAAGTGATCACTAACCACTTATCATCATACATCTTTAAAGAATTTTCAATACATGAGTAAAGACTTGTCACAGATCAGAGGCTAAGTACACATTAAAATGTTAGGCATTAACCATTCTGTTGCTATTAAAGATAGCTGTAATCCACAGATAACACTGCTGTAATTTGAGTAAGCGTCAAGGTGATCCAGGAGTTTAGCAAATTTTAACTGTCTAAAAAAGCACAACAATTCTGAAATCATGTCACCTCCAATCTCAAGTGCCAATCTTTCTCTTTTCTCCCCTGAACAACTCTTCATTCAACTCAAGTTTAAAAGAATGACAAAGAAATGCTAGAGACAGACTAACTAAGGAAAATCTCCAACCCTAAACTCCAAATGCCTGCTTAAACAATAGCACCACCTTCCTTCCATCTGCATTCTGCCACGTTCTTGAATTTAGTGTGGCATCATGTGCACAAATGCTGTGGCGAAATGGGGCTGACAGCACTATGTGACATGAGGGACATACACTGGCCTATTTACCTAGGACAATTACCACCCTGAACAGGCCTTTTGTATTAAAGCTGCTGCTTCATTACCTAACACACCCTACCCTTCTCCCTGGCACTGTTTCCCAAAGAAGTCAAAGTCTTGTCTGCAAACCCAGAGGCTCCATCAATTCAAGTGAAGTCAGTCAACAGAAATTAGTACAGTACTAACTAGACAGGTTAGTGTCATAACTGTAAATACAATTCCAACACAGATCAACATAAATGAGGTCAGAATCCACTTAAAACTCTAACACAGACATTTTCATTGGGTTTAACTAATGTTATAAAAATCTGGCATCATTTACACTATTTCAACTTTGTTTATCAACTAGCTGTAAGCCGCCCTGCCTCACATAAAACTGCATGAAGAGCGATACAAGATTTGGACATATAAGCCTCAAGGCCCTCAGGGCAGCTTTTTCATTGCTTTGTAGTTTGTCTGGGCAATTATCTTTGTGAAATGCAGTGCAAACCCTACTATTCTGATTTGGCGGTGAGCTATGAGTCAACTGTTTTGACCTACCCAAAGAGGGTTCTACACACTCAGCAGCACCATCTCTTTATTTCTGTATAACAATTAGGGGAAAACGTTTTGAGATATTTGAGTAAAAGGTACTATAGAAATAGAAAGTACTGTTTAAATAAATCACATTTATCTAGGCTTTGAATTAAGAACCACAGTCACTCCTAATGGATTAAAACATGACATGTTTTACTTACCTCCTACGCATGCTTGTATCCTTTTATAAAAGGCTAATATAGAGATTCTTTCATAGTCTTCCATGCACTAGAAGAGCTAGATGGTCTATGATCATCAATACACAGATTAAGAAGCACCTTGGGGGCTGGACGAAGCCAGCCACCTCATTACATATGGCCCACAGTCACATTAGCATTATCCTATAGTAATATGAAAAAAAATAAGATTAATATTAATGTTTGCTCTTTCCCCTCCAAAATCTATCAAAAAGACCTGTCTGGACTTTCGGAAGGAAAAGGTTTCCGAACTCTAGTCTAAGCCACAGAAGACAAGAGAACTACTGTCATTACAAAGCTATGATATCTCTTGGCATTGCTTACTTCTGTACAAATAGCCAAAGCTGTCTTTCTAAGGGTCTGATCTTCTTTCTCCTCCACTGCATCTGGTCAAATTGTACAATGACTTCAACAGAACATGATCTGAACCCAGACCTGCACCTAACAAGTATCTAAGAACCTAATGGTTCTTAGATTAGATAAGGTGGGGCCAACACTTGGAAGCAGAAAGCTGAGTAAAAAGAGAGGCCTGGTTTTGCCTTACGCTTTCCTTTAGATGACCATTTGGGTATTTTTATTCCTCAACACTTGGGACCAAGACAGAGAGAAAGAGTTGCTGCTTAGACCCTCAGTGCAGAAGTAAACCCTCAAAGGCTCATTAATTGAAGCCAAGCAGGCAGTGTCATGGCAGGCCACTTCAGTCAGTCTTCCTAGCACTTCAAGGTAAAAGTATCACCGATTTTTAGCACATGATTCAAACTCCCAAAATGTTTGATTCCCGAGCGATCCTGAAGAGGTGGTGTCCTTTTTCTACAAATGTGCAAATGAATGCCAGAGTCAGAGAAAGATATTCTCTACCTTTTATTAGCCAATTTGTAGTCCCAGTGTACAATTTTTACAGTATTGAGACTTGCAGAGCATTTGGTACATACAAAATATTTCTCCCATTGACCTGTTTTAGTTGCAACTGTTCAGCACTTCTGCAAATCAGGCCTCGGGGGAAATAAGAAAGATGAAATTAGTTGACCACCCTTGAAAAGTTTGATCAAAGTATGTTGCCAAGCAACACAAATTCTGGTAGAGACAGTGATAAAATTCTGTTCTCTAAAGAAGCCTTAAATTCCTTTGTGACTATCTTCTCCTCGTCCTGCAATCCTCTCCTTTATTCACTGTGTCCCTCAACCTCTGCAATAAAATGAGACTGTGCTAAATTAGTGTCTTTTCCCACACAATCCTTGCACAGGCTATCACACTTCTGGTATTTCTAAAGTGTTAGCATAACTTTAGACTGTGAGTGTGTATCAATTCCTCGCTTCGCTCTCCCTTACTCTTACTTATTAATAAAACTAAAAATAGTTCTACCAAATGAGGTAATTCTTGTACTTACCAAAGTGATTACAAGGTTAGGTCTTTCCTCTCTTTTTTCCCATACCTAACTCATGCTCGGACCTAATTTTCTCCTCTCTTTCTGTGTCTCCACCATTCCACAGCACATCATTTGGGCGCAGTCTCCTCCGCACCAACTGTCTGCTCATCTTCCCACCCCAGCACCTAGAACATCTGTCTTCACCCAGCCAGCCTGTCCCAGTTATAGCAGATATCAAAATCCAGCCCAAAGATTTGATAAAGATGTAGGCTTTGTAACTTATTTCAAGCTTATCAAGGAAATCTGTTTCTCTCAGATGCTGATTCCATTTTTATCACGCTTATATATGCAAATATATGTATGTGTGTGATGTGGTATACATCTGTGTACAAATGTGCATATTTGCAATGATAATAAATGTGAATGTAATTTATATGAAAGAACAACAGCAGATCAGATCAAACAACGTCGGAAGAGCCCAGTAGATAAGACATGAGTGCTTCGTTTAAGAGTGGGTTATGGAAGAGCTTCTGGGAGTAGGAGTGGGGATATGCCTGGGAAAGTGAGTACCTGGACCAGCAGTTGCAGCAGTAAAAAGATACTTGAGGAAAGGGGCATGCACTGCACTCAGCAAGGACAGAACCAGGGGCCACAGGCACTAAGCTGAGGCTCTGCTTTTTAGCAAAGGTCCTGAAAGAAAGTAATCCCAATGGGGGAAGACTGTGAAGCAGTGATTAAGCTTTAGTCTCCTAACACCCATGGATGCTTCTTGTTCCAGATCTTTCACACTCTTCTCCCTTCTCTGGCAAGGGATTCTCAGAGCTGCTCCATCCCCCCATTATCGCATACCCTGGATGCAGGGGCAAACAAGTTTAGAAACTGTTGATCTGCAGCAATAGTCAGCAGCAAAAGTGTTGGAAAAAAAGAATACAAAAATAGGCAGCAAAGATAGATCCTTCATCTAAAACCTTCCAGTCAGTACAGCTAGAGGTTTAGGAGTCTCCTGAGCCAGAGATTCCACTGTATTAACCTGGCAACAACTGAGAATAATAATAATGCCTTCTCACACTTGCTTCATGTTCCTTTAGTACCTGCAGAGCAAAATAAGGCCCACAGCTCTCGTCTCTGGGAAGAGACAGCCTACAGCCTGTGCAAGTCAGATGTATATTTAGCAAGATCAGTGAAGCTCTGCTGACTTACTGTGCACAATATCATTTAGGTTGGAGTAGCATCCAAAAGCTCCAGTTAGGAGGAGAGTTCCATCCTGTCAGGCAGCAGATGAATACCTACAGTCATGCATGCCCTATCCCAGGGAGACAGGCCAGGCTGCCTTCATATGCTTCTAATTGGGCTCTCCTTGAAACTGATCCTGAATCTGCAACATTTGCAGAACGTAGCTGTTTGTTGACTCCGCTGGACTGAACATGAGAATTACTTTAGTCCACCCCTTGTGAAACGCAGGCCTTGCCAGTATAACAAAGGATAGAATCATAGAATGCTTTGTGTTGCAAGGGATGTTTCGAGGTCATCTAGCCCAACCCCCGTGCAATGACCAGGGACATCTTCAACTAGACCAGGTTGCCAGAGCCCCATCCAACCTGGCCTGGAATGTTTCCAGGGATGGGGCCTCCACTACTTCTCTGGGCAATCTGTTCCAGCGTTTCACCACCCCTATTGTAAAAAATTTCTTCCTCATATCTAGTCTAAATCTATTCTCTCTTAGTTTAAAGCCATTGTTCCTTGTCCAATCACAACAAGTCCTGCTGAAAATATTGTCCCCATCTTTCCTATAGGCCCCTTCAGGTACTGAAAGGCTCCTCTAAGGTCTCCCCACAGCCTTCTCTTCTCCAGGCTGAACAGCCCCAACTCTCTCAGCCTTTCCTCACAGGAGAGGTGCTCCAGCCCCCAGATCATCTTTGTGGCCCTCCTCTGGACCTGCTCCAACAGCTCCATGTCCTTCTTGTGCTGGGTCTCCAGAGCTGGACACAGTACTCCAGGTGGGGTCTCACCAGAGCGGAGTAGAGGGGCAGAATCACCTCCCTCGACCCACTGGCCACACTTCTCTTGATGCAGCCCAGGAACTCAAAGTCTAATGATAAGGTACAAAACATACCTTCATCCTCCAGGCTCGAAGTATTTGACAGGCTTATCAATTTCTGTCTATCATAAAAAAATTGATCTCAGCCCTGTAGGCTCAATAAATAGGACATTTATAGTTCAGACATCTTTAACTGCCTATAGGAAGTTGTTAGCTCCATCCAGCTTTTTCAGGTGACATTCTGACCTTCCTTTCCTTTTGGGGAGAAAAAAAGGGGAAGAAGAAAAAGAAAGAAGAGGTAGTACACACCCATCTTCCTCCTTTTTTATCCTGCATCACAAAGAAATTGACATTTTGCTGGTGACCACTGGTAGTTATCTGCTCTCAAGTCAGCACTTTCTGATACAGCCTTTCCTCATGCTTTTTTCTCCGTGATATTTACATGCTGTTTTAGACAGCTTGTATAAGTGTTTTCAACAATGCAAAAATGTTGAGCACCTAAATATGATACGAGATCCATACTGTCATTTACATCATAACTAATCAACTCTATGCGAGAGATCATTAAGCTCAACATCTTCAGAAAAACTGTTTTGAGGCTCAGAAAAGAAGGAAAGCAAAGTCCAAGTCCCAAGTTCAAATGATGTATAAATTCCATCCCGTAAATAACAAGTAGAACATTTTCTTGCCCGCAGTGGGAATTAAAACTAACTGCTGTCCTTCTTCAGGAGCAGCTAAGTTAGGTAAGGCACAAGGGAAGGGAGGCCACATGAAACACTTGTAATACTTCAGCATCACCAGAGTTTAACCTGGGAAGGCTTTTACTGGAAAGCTTCCAGCTCTGACAGCTCTTTGTTACATAGTGGATTTTATTCCACAGCTGAAGACCTTCAAAATAACAAAACCATGCAAAGGAAAAGCAGATTGACTTTTTGGCAGGAAGTCAATGTGCAAATACTAATGAAATAATCTCAGTAAGTGGTCAGACTCCTCAAAGGTCAATAGCTACGTAGTGAAGAACTTCAGCATTTAAGTTATTAACAATTTTGTCTTCAAGGATTCTGACAGTTTCTGTGCTCTAAGTTAAGGGTTTAAAAAAAAATAAAAACAAGATCTGATGACTGAACAGTCAAGCTCTCTATATCTCTATCTCTGTCATTCTTCAGACAAAAAGATTTTCTTGTTCCTGTGGAAGTTACCAACCCAATTCCTACCTATGTAGGACCAGAACCAAAAGCAACTAGGAAAGTGGACTGTCATCAGCGCTCTTTCTCATTTTTTTCTGGCAAAGTGCACTATGAAACACCCAGTCTCATTTCCACCTTCCATTGCCAGCATCCTCCCTGTTAGTCTATATCCTCATTCTTGTATCTGTTCCTCCACTTTTATTCCACCCCTCACAACCAAATACTTTTTATCCCCCGTAGTGGTCTACTGTCCTTTTTCTCTCCTAACTCAGAACTAAGGACACACTAATGGGTGCAAGCAATGAAAGAGGGTGAATAGGAGAAGAAAATTATCCTCAGGGAAGAAAGTGAATGACCTCAAACTGCCTAAGCTTTGAAACACCTTAGGTGAAAGTCATTTGCTGTCCCCGCAGTCCAGTTTTGGTAGAGTGAAAGTTAGTGGTAAAACCTTCAGCAGTTTTAATGAGATTAGAAGCAAGACTACAAGAAGAATTAAGCACAGCTTAAGTCTTCCAGTTACTCTGTGAAGCAGCTTCAGTTCTCACTTGTACCACTTTAAATTATGGAGCACTGATAAATTTACTGTCTTACACCTTTATGGATCAGGATCAGTCCTACTGTGCTACTGAGAAATATAGTATCCCTGGCACGGTGATAATTAACACAATGACATATTTTCATGGTTAAGGACACCACTTCTATTAATTGTACATGAAAAAACATTTTGTCCCGCTCTTGACTGTATTACTTTCCATTTTCTTAAGCTGGGAACTTAAAAAAATCTCTCACTTTCTTGATGCTACTTTAGATGGCCCCTTCATTTTGCAAATCTCCACAAGTACAATATTTGCCTCTTGTAAATCACAAGGAAAAAATTTGCATGTAGGGTAGACAATCATCTTGCCTATGCTCAGAAATTGTATTGGATAAATTTAAACTGGGTTTACTAGGTTCACTTTAGCCTCTTCCAAATAAACAATCTAAATGAATACAAACCAGGTTAATTTCATCTTATGAGTGTCTATACAGCTTTTTGTAGCCTTTTATTGAAATGGATTTATTTAAAATCACTTTTTATTTAGAGTTTGCTTTTAGAACATTAAGTATCCCTAGCCAACAGAAAATCATAAACATAAACACAAAATACTAGGAGAGATTACTGAATTTCCACTCCTCACTGTGTGTGTTTAGACCAGTTCAAACATGGAAGGGTTGAAGTTTTTCTTCTTGTAAAAACAGTAGGGGTAGATCTCATTTCCACTTAATGTACTATCCATTTATTAGCTTCCTTATCCCTAACACAGGTCAACTATGAAAGAAATGTGAACTAAATCCTAACCTTCCTTGAACCACGGAATCAGCAAAAACTTAACCTTTCTGATCCAACTCTTTACTAAATAAAACAAAAGCTTAAGAGAATCTGGCTATATTGACATGTTTGGGATTGTTAGTCAGATCCCATCAGTTCCAAATCAGAATAATAAAGAAGCTGAAATGAGAACTCTGATCTGCTAGTTGGATTTCTGCATCTCTCACCACCAATTTGAAACATATGGAAAGTGAATTCCACACTGGCACAACGCCCTTTCGACTCGCACATCAAAGCACTGCCTCTTCAGACAAAGATACACTGAAGTTGAGAAAGCCTAAAAGTAACATCTATATATAAAAGAGTGTCACCACTACAGACAGGACGAAAAGCAGAGCTAAGCATTACAGAGAAAGTGATCTCAAGGAAAAGCAAAGGCACCGCAGGTGACACACATAAACGGAGGTGGGAAATTAAGTGTTACAGATATACAGGTTTAACGTCCAGCATTAAGACATTTATATACAAGGGAATAGCTGTTGACTATGACACTACCAAAGTGCAAATGCAGCAATATGAAAGAAACACAGACATTTTACCCAGTTTGTAAGTGGCACGTACCTGGACTTGGATAAATCAGAAATATTTCACCAATGTATTTGCAATTCTACTGCTATAGCACTCATAACACACTGACAGTGAAAACTGCTCATGAACAGTGCAGTAAGTTCCAAGCTTCTAAGCGCTTACTGCAGTAACATGGTCTGTTTCCCAACATCTTTGCAGTCCTTGGAGAGGTGTAGATGGAAATTTAATGAGCAATGCATACCATCTGTTAATACTGCCTTTAAGAGCAACTGAGAAAAAAACAGCAATACCAAGAGTGCAAGAGATGGCAGAAGCTTTAAAAAAATGGACCATCAATAATATGATTCTCTGTGTATGACTGCCGTAAAAACAAATCCCCAAAAATGAGCAGACTACATGTGTACTTTGCAACTGTTAATGTATTTAATTCAGTCTTAAACCTGGATTAGAACCATGCAACAAACATTCAGGTTAACAGATCTAGTGGGCATATTTCTTCTGATCAAAAGACAAACTAACCAAAATGATGCATCCCAGGACCTGATCCTGCAGTACCCATGCTCTGGGCTAGCTCCTTTCTCTAACAAACTAGAACAGATCTTTTGAGTTATGTTGATTTACATAAATACAGGATCTGGATGCTTATTAGTTTGCACTCAAGCCAAGCAGGTAAACACTGCTAACATTCTGATAAGGTCGTATTTCTCACTTACTCCGTGGGGTTATAAATAACTGCCTTGTATGCTAGACAGTGGACAGTGAAGTCCCTGGTCCCTGAAGTGTCTCAACAGAGAAAGCTAAGTCTGACAGTACAATATATTTTCAGCTACTAGCTAGGGCAATTCAACTTAACTCTATGAAGCCATGCAGTAGATAGTCACAAATGCATTACAGGGATAGGGACAAACTACTTGGTGTCTCTCCACTTGACAAATGCTTCATTTGTTTGCAACGTGAACCTGATTAGGTAGGAAGAACTGCCCAGGGCCTGGCCTAAGTGCTAGCTCAAGATCAAGGTACTGTTTGCCACCCTACCATGGGCTTATAACTTAGACCCAAATCTAAATCACTTTCAACATGCAGCCGAAGCTTCAAAGCCTGCCTATGAAGCTGCAAACATTAACTCCCTTATGTAGCGGGTTTAGTGTCTAGTTCTCACAAATTAGCGTTCTATAGAAGGAAGGAGGACAGGCCTCGTGTTTAGCTGGTATCAGGTATTTCTACCATAAATAAGAAAGAGGTCACTTTTTCTCTTCAGTTTCACAATAACTATTCTCATTGACCTCTTCACCTCAGTAAGTGTGACTTGTTTTCGCTTAGATGGCGAACTCTGATTTCCTATAGTACAAGTAATGGATTTCCGAATAGCTGGCAGGGCATCAACTTCATCTTTTTCATCCGGTCACATACATTCCAGCCTCACATTAATATTTTCTTCTTCCTCATAAGAGCTTTGAGAAATTGCATTTAAATGCTTTGGGTTTACTTTCACAGCCCCAGTTTTATTTGAACATAATATTAAATCTGGAGGGAAAGAAATAACTGGAGGTCCATAGTTTGCATGATGAGATATCTTTGGACTGCTTTATCCTACATAGCCTTGTGACAAGAACAGATGTAAAAGCTCTTTGCAGTCCTTAATCAAGACATCCATAACTGTGATAACCAGAAGGCAGAAGAATAAGCCAAGTCACCAGGGTTCAGAAACAGAGATGATTGCACGAAATAAAGGGTCTCTTTTAATGACTAGAATTCTCTGACAGAGTTGGGAGTCAATTATAAAGTTGAGGCCATGTTACCTTGCTGTATTTTAGTATAAACATGTAGAACACATTTTTAGTAATTTAAAAATAATAAAATTTTATGACATATTGACCCTTTAAATCAGAAATGCATTGTTTTTCAATGATTTTAATGGGTTATTAAACTATACAAATTACAAATACAGCTTACTCCCCTCTCCCAAGCAGATCAATGCAAGTGCAGTTAAAATGCAAAAGTATACTTTCCTATGACTTTTCTGCATCTTCTGTGGTGAACACAAGAGCAAAAAATTTCTGCTTGTTTTCAGTATATGATGATAGGAATGAAAAACACATTCAGAGCAAGACATAGATAGATCATAATTTAAGCATGCTTCCTATGAAAGAAAGATTTACACTGAAGTTTAAACAAGCACCAAAACCTAGTTGTTTAGAGCTAGAGTGTTGTCCTTATTTATTCAATCAAAACCAATCTCATCTTCTGTGTGTCATGTAGACATTGCATATGTCCATGCCAATCTGGCAGGCACCAGGTACTCAACTGCTTTCATCTAAGGCAATAATTTTTAAAAGAATATATTTTACTATCTTCTAGAACTCAAAATCAAACTCTTATTTTTTTAATTACACTTTTAGAATGGAGTATTTCACAAAATAACAAACACTTGAAAGCCAGAACAATTCCAATTCGCAACCTTCAGCACAGACGCAGTAATCGGGGCCCAAAACACGTATGTGAAAGGCTCCATCCCTCTCCTTGCCTAAAGCTATCCACTCAGATTAAATGCTCCAGAACTCTCCCAGCCACAATCACGGTCTGATTTCTTCCACACACTATTCCTTCTCCCTTAACTCCTGTCTCTCCCATACTGTGCTGATGGAGACCTGTTAAAGCTCTCTTCATGCATTTTGTTTACAGATCCCTGCTGAATCCAAACCACTACACTGTTGTGCCCAAAGTTTCCTTGTGTCTCAGTAGATGGATAAACGGTTTCCTCATTTCTTTCCTCTTTTTTTTTTTTTACATTATTTTTCAGCTGAGAAAAACTTCTTACACCTGCACAGAAATTAAGTATTGAATTCAAGTGCAGAAATTATGTCTAATTATGCTAGATCTCTGGGAATAGCCCTGAGCTCTGATACTCCAAATACTGTGCTGGTTTAGAAAACACAATTTCCTGAAAGCTTGAACAGCCATTTTGCTTTTGGCCACATCTTCAAATGTCAGTAAAACCCACTTGAGGGGACAACCACCACTGTTAATGGCAGACAGACTGCAGGGAGATAGTGGCTATTTTGACAGTTGAGGACAGTGACCACCATTTGTAATCACAAAGTAAAAGCAAGATCTAATTTCTATTGTTCTTATTTGAGCTTCTACTGATGCCAGTTCATATCTAAACATAGTAAAGCTTTCTTCCTCCCCAGTCATTTAAAATGATACACACTTTTACTGTGCTATAGACTAGTATAAACAAAAAAAGTATAAAAATCACTTCCATTCAAGAACAGGCAAGATCACTGTCTCAAAGAGCAATAAACAATAGGATACTGCTAACACCAAACATCAAGATAGTTAAAACCATTACAAATCCATATCTCTCAGTAATTTAACAATCTATAGGTTCAGTCAATTTAAAAGATCTAGGAACAGTGGTTTAGTGGATTAGTAACAACAGACCGTTAATCTCCGCAGCCTCAATTTTAATCCAGCAATGACCAAAGTGATTGAAAATCATTCTGACCACATGACTAGTAAAGCTCCTAAGCACAGTTCTCTCACATACCTGAATCCCAGCAGCAGAGGTCACAGTATGTTTCTAATGGGACTATTTACCAAAAGACCCCTGCTTAATACTTAACTCGTTGCCAACATTTTTGACAGAGTAATTCCACTGCACACTGCCTCTGTGAACTAAGAGCTGATTTGAAGATTTTATTTTACGCTTTATTTCAGCCTATATTAGCAATAAAGCTTGCTTTTTTCCCTGGCAAAATATCCAAAACAAACTTGTGTAAAACTAATACTTCTTTTGTTTCTACATAAGATTTTACATAAATGTGTAGGAATTGATGACTGTCATTCCAAGCAAATGCCAGGAGATTATTTCTGTGCAGTTTATATAACATCAGTCAAAGCTATATTCAAAACACTTAAGAGTTTTAAAAATAATGCAATAGTATGATGTCATATACTCGGCTTTTATACATAAGAATGCTATATATCAAAGATTTTAAGTTCTGGAGAATGCAATGACTAGAATCAATTACTAGGTGTCCAGTAATCCGATGATATTATGTGATCAAGAGACACTTCATCCCTTGGTCCTCCACAACAGTTATCAGGATATAAGTAAAGCAGCCATTGAAAGGGAGACCTTTCAAAAAGCATTTACATTCAACAGTTATTTGCTGTGGTCTGAAATCTGAGTCACAGGCTCTTTTTCAGGAGCATTAAAAGAAAGATGCTGACTACCTTGTCAGCTATGCTCTTTTATTACTGCAAAGTATGTCAGTATTTAAAAACCACAGTAGATGCAGAAGGTCCCAGTTACATACAGTAAGGAACTAAAAATGGGAGAGTTACTAGCATGAGTAATGAGAGTTGCTTGCTGCTGTTTGTGAAGCTTCAAGTAGAGCCAAGCAGGAAAACGGCTGGAGGAAGAACAGAGGAGGTTTGCAGGTTCTGTGCCCTTTGGTAGATATAGCCCAAATACATATATATGATGTAAATGTATTGTAGAGCTTTGTCCAGCCATTTTTTTAAATAGTGCCATACTTACACTGACCTTTTTGCCAACGGTAGAAATGTATTCATAATACCATATATGAAGCCTTACCTCATTTAAAACATGAGGAATTTTTTTACTGATACATACTGAATATGCGACCACCTTCTCTCAGCAGTAGAGAGGACGTGTTTGACTTGTTTTAGTCCCAGACAGAGGGACAGACAGAACCTCAAGTATTTTTACATATTCCCCACAAGAAGTTTCCTATATTGGTCTGACTAAACTCTGCTTATGCAATCTAGACTGCGCCAGCTGCTTGCACAAAACAGGCATGAGGTTTCCCAAGCACCACTTGGTAGCGTGGGTCTTCCCCCGTCAGAGTCCCTCCACCAGTCCTGACCCACAGCCCCGCAGCCCAGGTCAGTACGTGTCCTCTTTGTATCAGGACTTGAGGTCTGATCAAAATAAAATTAAAATTTGTGCTGGAAAAAAGGTGGAACGGAAATTCACAGTTGAAAAGCATTGTGTGTTACCACTCATCTCTTGTTCTTTCACTTTTTAGTTTTTTTTGTTTTGTTTACCATAGTGCAGAGGAAGTCTGTCTATTATTGTGAAAAACTGAGTCTGTTTCATTCAAGGCATCCATAAAGTGAGAATTAACAAACGGTAATCAAGAGTATTTTCATTCTGTTTGTACAGTTTCTCTTGCTATGCTAGTCATACCAGAAAAGTCCCTATCTTCACTTTACCACACAAAGCACCGATATGATTTTACCTGGATAAAAAAATATTTTCTACACAACTGTATAATTTAACCAGAAATTATGAAAATTTCTGCTCATCTTAGCTGGGCTTTTACAAAGATTTTGTATCATTAATGTGTTATACCACTACTACTCCTTGCTTCAGCAAAGCACTTAAGCACATCCTTAATCTAAGTTGTTTTATACAATTATATATTAAGACTCAGACACAGCAAAACACTTCAGCATGTCTTTTAAGTTTTGCCTTTTGTTGAATCTGTGTATTAATGTGTCATGATAAAATCTAAAGAGGATGACTAAGTTTTCAGCTCGTAAGTATGAAAACATACTTACACTACCTAATAAAAATAAATCATATTATTTATTACTCTGTTTTGCATCCTGTTCCACAGTGAGCTAAATACCTGTGACTCTAGAGTAAAGGCACAATTACAGACTGGCGAAGATGAATTGTTAACAACTTGAAGAGAGTGCCAGAGGGGCTACTGCAGATAAATTTATGCATCTGCAGATAACTTTGAATCCCACTTGCAATTAGTAACTGCCACATAGTAGCCTCAGGTTCATCTGGGCAAACCAGAGGAGACTGTTGAGTCCTTGTAGATTACTTTGTTTTCCAGCAGGCACAAAAAAATACTATAACAATAAGATACTGCTTATAAATATGAATGTGAACAAAAAACCCCGCACAAATGGTGAAGCCAGGTGAATATACTGGAAAATAAAAACTGGGACTTACAGACATCATGGGTGAAATGCCCTGGGGTGAGGATTTCACTCCCCAAAATAAATTCACATGTGTATACACAGCACATCCAAAAACTGCATCAGTATGTAAAGGAACCTGTTGGGCTGCTGAGGGAGTAAATGTCAAAGACAAAATTTAGGGGCAAAACCTCTGGTGCCCTTAACTTTCTGTTGTTACCCACATCTGCACCAAGTGGATGCGAAAACTGAGGCAGGCAAAGTGCTGCACTTTGAGGAACCTGTTTGTTACTCACAGTTGCAATAAAAACATACAGGCCAACTGAATGAATGTTAATAATTTAACATTAATAGAATTTAACAGAATTTAAATAACACACATTTATGGAGGATCCTTGTGTGGGTCTGAATTTTACCTTAACATTACACTGACTCCTGGAAACCACTTTAAGTTAAACTCTTATTGACGTAATTATTAAATATACCATAATTATACCTCACAGGAACTTCACTGCTATTACTATGTAGAGGAAAAATACCTTGTAATGCACAGGCAGAGAGAGCAGGAGGGTTCAGCCTCTGCGAAGGCACACCAAGGCCCCAGTCTGTGACCCTTCACTCCTGGGGAAGCCACGCAAGTTTAAACACTGAGGATAAATCTAGCTGAAGCAAACTGCACAAGTCCAGAGGCAAGTGAGCAGAAATGACCACGAACTTGCTTCTCAGCTGGGCTTCAGATTCTAGAGGTTTAAAAACGGTCGCTTTATGCTGCTTGGGGCCAGATTGCCAGGTCTCACCATCCACTGAATTTGTCGAGTGTGCCCAGCTGCAGCTGTCCCCCCTCCAGTCAGAAATCGAAAGGCGGTGCTAGCATGTAGCTCACAGAAACCATCTTCAGATGTTTCTAGAAGGAGGTTGCCAGGGCAGGCAGTGCCACGAGGGCGTGGGGCTCAGCCTCCCAGCCCCCCGCCATGAGGAGCAGGCACAGGGAGAGCCACACGGGTCAGCCACCCTCCCGCCATCGCCGGGCATGCCTGTGGTGAGGAAACCCGTCCCCGGCGAGGAGGCAGGTCCATGGAGAAGCTGATTATTCCAGTCCGCAAGGCGAGGTGAGGTGAGGAGCAGCAGGGCGCAAGGCTGAGGGCAGGCCCGAGGGCTGAGGTTAAAGGTGGCTCAGAGCTGCCAAGGCACCAGACATGGCTTCTCACAGTTCTCTCCACAGCCTGACCGATGGCTACTCAGCCATGTAGGATCAGAGCTGACACAGACAAAGCAGCTGGACCCCAGCGGTGGGGGATGAGGCTGTAGAGCCCATGGGCTTGTCCCAGGGCCTGTTACTGCCTTCCCTCCTGACCCTGGCGCCAGCCTCATGCCACGGAGCCCTCGTGCTCCCTCACTGCCCTGAGGTGATCCACTGTCTCAGTGAGGTGGTTCAGTGTTATACCCTGACCAGAAACAAGGTGTAAGAGTAATTCTAGTGCTGCAAGGCAGAAATGAGAAAGAAATTGGACTGTAATTACTTAAATTGCTGCTGGGTGACCTTTCACATGACATTTTACCTCAGTTTCTCCATCTGTGAAAGTGTGGCCAATACTGCATGCTCCCTGCAAACTGTGCCAAGCTCTGCCACGAAAACTTGTCTATTTTTCTTTCGTTTTAACTGAAATGTAACTCGAAGCTCTTCTGATTCATACCTTTCACTCTTAGAAAAAAAAAACCAGACCACACAACCCCCATTCAGAGCAATCTCCTGTCAGTAGCTGTTCACACGCTCCCAAGCAGCAGGACTAGGACCAGCACAGTATCCATCAAACACCTTTCCTAGCCAGCAGCAGCCCTTCCCTGCCATGACTGCCGCTTCCCACCTGGGAAATCACACACCTCCGCTGCAAATGTCGTGGCTTTCCACCTATGCAGGAACAAAGAGCTCATTCTCTGTAAAATTTCACATTCAGGGGATGCTACAAAGGTATTGTTACCCTCTTCTGCCAGCAAGCACAAATCTTCAGCACCACCTTTTTGCTGGAGAGAGAGAGTTTCTTTTCCTCTACCATGATCACAAATGCAAACTAATGCCCTTTGTAGCTGCCCAAGTATGTCACCTTGCTGAACAAGATTTAGCTGTGGCAGTAGCAAGCTTTCCTGACCCCCTCCTTCAGTTACCCCACTAAAATCCTACCAGGAGGACAGCTATCAGGCAGGGTTCACTGGGGGACATGGTCATTCCAACATCCCTTCAAAAAGTGCAGGTTTCCATAGTCACACATACCAAAAGACTTTTATCACTCATTATCTTTTTCCTTAGCATTAATAGAGCAAAATCTGTAGGAGTCCTGCTGTGTTAGTCTTTCTACCCATGGCAGAAAAGAACTCCATTCTGATGACTGTTCTTGAAGCAGAACAGGGCACTATAGTAGTTAACAGTAGGAAAGAACTTAAATTGGAAACAACCCACAAAACTGACAAGAAGACGATTTTTCAAAAAACATGTTTTCCCTCTAAATCTCTAAGCTACTCAGACATTACTTCCAAAAGCTAGAGATGTCAACACATTTAGAGGGGGGAAAAAAAAGCATAATGTGGCTTAGCTTCCTCCTCCGTGCATGTGCACTTTGGACCAGTCGGTGCACATCTCTATCTATTCCATACTTAAAAGCCAGATGACAACCATACAGTATTCTGAGCTTGATGACAGGGGGGAAGAAAGAATGTCAAAATGAACAGATAATGGATAATATCTCATCTATCTTTATATTTTAGCATCTTGTTAAAAAGTATATTCTAATCTGTTATTTGTGAATTACAGCTGCTGTGATATTTTTCTGGTGATAACATTACAAAAGATAAAACTGTGGAGCATTTAAGTTTAACACTAATTTTACAACCGAAATACAAATGTTACAGATCCATGAATCTAAACCATAAATGGTTTAATATGGAAAAATATATCAAACAATGAAAACATTTCTTTTCTTTAGTTCTGACGATTGCTTTCAGTATGCTGTTTATGTGGGAACAGATTACCCTTCATTTTTCAAGGTGAAAGAAAAAAGGAAAAAGAACATCAAGTATTTTAGGTGTGATATCCTGGACAGGCTGTACCTGGCACCCAACAGTACCACAGAGACCTGCCATCTAAAGCTCTTCTCATTGTCAAGCTTTAAGTTTTTGCAATTTGTAAGGCCCAAATCTCATTAACACCAAAGCCATTTATAACATTCTCGGAGTTTGAAGGTCTTTTAAGGTGTGTGTAAATACAGGTTTCCTTATGCCTTCTTACCTCAACTGTCAACTCCTAAGCACTGTGTGAAAATGTTTCCCATATTGACAAATAAGAAGTTTACACTTATGGCCACCCATGTGCCTGTGAGGCACCCAGTACTTGTCTACATCACCAGAAAGGCTACTGTACTATGCAGAATATAGATGTAAAATGTTTCAGTTCTCTATTTTTATGACAATAATAACTTGCTATTTTATCTTCAAGAAATTCCATTGAAATTTCCTTTACAGATTTTTAACCATCAATGGTTAAACCAGGGATAAAACATTCTACTATTTTGAATTCAGCTGTAAACAGGTTAGGCTGTAAATTCTCCTAAATGCTAGATTATTATCCATTTAAAATTTTTTTTTCCTATTTATTTGTCATTAATATTTCAATTTATCGATCACAATGGAATTTTTTTTTGGTAACTGCTATTCTCCAATGTACGGACAGGCACTTTTGCACTTTCTGATGGCATTACAATGGAAATGCAGTCACACTACACAGTGTTGCCTCTAAACAAGTAATTTAAAATTTGATTCCTCTTTTCTGTTCCCTCCAACATGATGTATAGTTAGGATAAAAACAAGATAGGAGCAAAATAACACTTATCACAGTACGTCAGTGTTGTCCATAACTAACTGTCATCTAGTTTCGTCTGCTGCTTGAGCTGCTAATGAGATAATGATAAACCAGTTTTATATAGTCTTCTATTAACAGCCCAGATGGGCCAATCATCCACTTCAGTCTTTGCCATGTTAAGTTTAGCTGTAAACAATCAGTAGCGATGAAAACAGCAGCTCTCTCCTCAGCTAAATTACAACCTTTCAACCAAGTAAGAAAGCGATACTTTGACCAACAGCAACAAGTAAGCAAACCAGCCTTTTAGGGTAAGCAGGAATTCCTTGTTCATTGGTATATAAGGAATATTCACAATGCAAATGGAAAGCCATTTCAATCCTCGATGAATTTAGCATCTAGCTGTTGCAGACTTAAAAACTGGAACCTTTCCAAGAACATCAAGGGCAAAACTTCTTTATAACATCAGTTGTATCTTAAAGACTTACAGAATACCCTTAAATTGAGAGTGCTCATTTGAGTACGGGTTTATTCCTGTTTTCAATAGTTCTGTCTTGGAGGCTTGGTATCTAGTTCAATTGCATTAACAATGAGGCAACACAACAAGGCAAAGAGGGCCCGTTGAAAACTGGGTATCTCCATCTCTGAGATTTGGAAAAGAATAGTTTCTTTCCATCAGTTTATTGGATGGAAAATAGTTCAGCATAATATGTGCAAAACTATTCATAAACGTTCCCTTCTACTACCTTTACATAAGCTAAAAATACGTGTGTTGTTTTGGCACTTTAGCGCCTATCCGGTCACGCTCTAGCTGTAAAACTAACAACAAAAATAGAACGACGAAAAATACAGGACACGCAAAAAAAAGTAAAGCAGACATATATAGGAGACTACGGGGCTATTTCCATAGAATTTTAAAGCAGAAACATCTTCACACCTTTTGAAAAGGCGGCAACATCTCTGAAGTGAGAAATTGTTCCAGTGCTAAGGAACTGAGAGTCTTCGGATCCAACATATGGCCTCCATCCTGTGTTTGAATGTGAGCAGGAGGGTTGAATACACGTGGATTTTCAGTAACATCAACAAACTCTGTGCAGGCATGAAGATTTGCCCACACACATGAAGCTGTGGAGATGGGACAAAGCAGGAAAGAATACTATAATGGACTGGATGCCAAAACCACTTAGTTACCAGATGCACCAGGCTGCCTGTTCTACCTTCCTATATGCCTAGTGATTACTTTCTCTCATATACATCAATGTATCTGTGCTATGAATAATTCCTTCCCCTAGGATATTACATTTCTTACTTAAAAGTGCCAGAAAAAGCTACTTCTGTGACACTATTTGAGAATAATTAACTTGGTTTCAACATCTTTGTCCAAACATAATGACAAACCATGCACTGTTAGTTACTAATGGACATTAGAGCCTTGATACTCTTCTCTTCTACAAGACTGCTTTAGCTTCAGTTATCTCAGGTTGTACAATACTAAGAGAAGAAGAGTTATCTGACCTTACAGACCATCATTCAACAGATAATTCAAGCCCTGGCATAATTTAGAGTTCCTATAGGACAGCTCTGTGTTATGCCAGGTAATAAGAGCTCAGAGACTGCAGAAGCAGCAAGACAGAAAATCAAGTGCAGCTGTGCTCCGAACAGACCCCTAGCTGTCAATGCATGGAGATGCTACATCAGATGCTCAATACACAGTGGAATTCCTTGACACACAGGAATACAGGAATTTTTTTATACCATCTTAGTTGTTCATGACACATGATTTATGACCCCTGCGTGCTGCCAAACAGGCCAAAGAATTTATATCATAAAAGGGATCTGCCCCTACATGACCAGAGGACGACAGCAAAGGCTGAAAATACTTCCAAATAATGAGAGCTGTAGGACTTGCATGAATTTCATCCATAATAACTCCCGCAAGCCAAAACAAGAAGAGGTAATACATCAATTCACAGGAAGCCACAAAGATGTTGAACGTGCAGGTTCTATAAATCATTTTATTGATAGATTAACAGAAAACACACATAGAAACCTTTCTAATCAATGCCCGTGACAGTAGGATTTCCTTACTTAAATGAAGTATCCTGCAAGAGTTTGAAAACAGCATCCTGATTTTTTTATTGAAATTGATTGGCAATACCTAGAATCACAAAAAAATTGCTCATGATTTATACAAATGGCTATGCAAGCAAAGGTGGCAGCCATTAGGGGATCAACAACCCACCTGAGAACACTGATGCTAATTAATCTTTGGTGGCATTCATGCCGAGCAAGGAAATTTAGGACGTCATACCAACAACTATTACCCTCTTTCTATATAAACAGAATAACCCCGTGCCATGATTATCTGCATCTTCAAAGGAACAACAACCAGACAGGTCTTATTGCAGCATTCTATCTACAGGACATCTTCACTTCCGCTACTCTGTGTTCCTTCTATGTATCATTAAAAGGAACAAAACCTCAAAAGTCATAATACAAGCAATGGCTGTTTTTCCTTGGAGACTACTACTCAAAGGTACAAATATGCATCCTAGCTTAGAAGCCAAGAGAGGGCTTTCGTTTCTTTCCAAAGTATAGAAATTGTTTTTGTGGTCCTTCAGTCTGTTCTTGTTTCTCATTTGCATCTGCAGAAAGAAACTAGATTCTCCTTTCAAACAAGCAATTTCAAGTAGCAAAAGCCTTAATTCAGTATGTCAAGAAAACAAAAATATTCAGTTTAAAAAGCTCACAGATAAACTATTTCACAAACACAAGGGCCAGTAATTAAAAACATATATATTCCTTAATCTCGGTGTAATTTCTTCCAAACCAAGCAATCTATCAAACACACAGGTATGATAAAAAATATGTTAGGTATAAAATATTTTGAAAATATATATGCCTCTTTTTAATAGATTAAATTAATTTCCATATACTAAGTCTCACAAAAATTCCTGCATGTGGGAGACACCAAAAAGCCAATTGGATAACTTCATTATTTATTTCAAATAAGAAGCACAGCATAAGTGCTACATTCAGCATAATTTATATTTAAACATCACGTAAATACATAGCAAAAGACAATGTGACATAACATTGAACCTATGTTTACTAAATAAGTTTACTAATAATGATAAACTAACTCAATAGCCTGTTCAACTCAGTGACTGACATCATCCCCTTGAACAGCAGCCCTTAATAGGCCCTAATCCAAATAACCACTGGAACTAGTAGGAGGGCCATCAGAGCTTTAAATCGACAGTGAATCAAGCGTTTGCTAATGTTCAGGAAAGATCCATGCACAGGAGAGCAGTTTTGTTTCTTCACTGCTGAAACAATTAAGTTAATAAGAAAGAAAAAAAAAAAAAAAGCAAAAAAGAATACTACCACACTCCTTAATTCACATTCCTGTAATTCAGAGCTGTGTGCTCAACTAGAGGGTTTTTATAAGTAACATGTTGAATGAATGACCAGTGCCGAACTGCTAAAAATACACAGTTTCTGGAATCCAGTGCTGAGGCAAACCTTAAGTCTTCATTACACCTTCTCTTACTTACACTGTTATCCAGACATCCCAGCTAGATAATATGCTACAAAACACAGTGTAAAAAGGATGACAGAGGAAAGATACAAAGCATTAGTGCCAGACAGCTATCTACAGATCTTAATCCCCTTTACCAAGATGACAAATCCTAAGGATTCCTGGGAAAAAAAAATCCCTAGCAAGGAGAAAAAAAAAAAAAAAGAACGCCTAGATGCATGCACACGTCCTCTATGTGGTTAAAATTAACTATTCGAAATCACAGCTTTAACCATGCAGCAAAAGCATCCCACCATTCATTTATTCACTTTATTCCCCAAAAAAAGAACATAAAAAAGGGAAAAACAGAGACGGATATCAGTCTGTTCTTAGTGCTAGAGGGAGATGGCGAGCAACGAGAGCCCCTGCAGGGCTGATCCCACTATCAGTTTCAGAAGCCTGGGTTCCCATGTCTGAAGATGAGGAAGGGAGGGGGGAAGATTAGGAAACGCTGGCAGCTAAATGCGTGGCATAAGGACCTGCACAGAATGGGACAGCTTCTTTCTGTCTCAGGATATTACCGTCAGAGTGGCCAAGAAAGCGATGAGCTTCATTTTTCCTTTCTCACTGTGATAGTTTAACAAGTGCCTAATTTGAAGGGAACTGGACAGGTGGCATATCATGCTGAGCTAAATAGATAAGTGTGAGATTTAAATGACAAGAGGCAGCAGGTTTTGCTGTTCTAAAGAGTGCAAAGAGTGAATTATTCTGATGGTACCAATGGGCACAAGTGGAAGGTCAGCCTGGGGTGCTGCCAGTGTCACCCGGGCGCCTGGTAGCAGATGGTACCAGTCTGTAGGGATAAAAGCAGGGCTGACGTACCCCGCAGGCCCACAGCAACACTGTTTGCTCAGGAACAAAAAAGTTTTGGGGCGGGTGCAGGCAATACAAGTTAACATAGATGCTGCCACCCCAAATGTTAGTGTAATCGTCGCCAGCCCAAGAGCTGCGAGGGTGGATCCGTCAGGAAGCGCTGCAGAAGGCGCAGTGGGCGCAGGCACTGCCGAGGTGAGATACTGCAGGGGCTGCTGGCTGGCTGGGGGCTGGGAGCTGGCCCGGGCCAGTCTCGGCAGGGTCCCACAGCAGCTTTGGAGCTCCCACTCCCTGAGCACTGCCAGGCTGGACACTGAGATGTCCACCAGGACCCCCTACCTCCCCCCTGCAGTGCCTCGCCTGTGTTGCTTGCATTCCCATTTCCAGACTTACGCAACAACTCGAGGGCAGAAGCAGCCTGCAGAGAAGAGGAACAGCAGGCGACACAGGCAGCCAGGATCCCCATGGGGCTCCCTGAAGTGTCCCAAACTAGAAAACTGGCCACCTCCCCCTCCTGCCTCCTGCAACATAATTATTCCAGCATGACTGACATGACAAATTAACAAGGCAGCCAGGGCTTTTGCAGTAGAAGGGAGTGTTTTCCCCCAGAATAAATTGCTCAAATCCTTTACGCTAGACACCCAGCCGTGCCTATTCATTAATTGGACAAGCTCTGGTGACAACTGAAATTACCCAACTTCTACATACTGGAGGGGAGAGAGATCTTTGCAAGCTTAAAATGAGAAGCCTAAAGCTGCAATACCAGCCACCACGCAGTTCTCTGAACAGGGCTTTCTTTTTTTTTTTTTTTAAATTCATTTTCAGAGCACAGCTACAGTAAAGCTCCGTTCAAAAGCAGAGGCACGTTCTTCAGTGTCATTCCTCCCTTTGCAGACCCTGAACTGTGGCACCAGGACATGACAGCTCTGCCAATGAACTGCAAACCTTTTAAGATCTGCAGATCAGCAGAGTTTAAGAACTTCAGGAGCTATGAAATTCTGGGATCACTGCAATGTTGCGATTAATTATCACAATCAGGTACATTAGGAATTGTAAGCATCTGCTTCATCAGAACACTGTGGTTATTTATTGCAACCAATGTATCGTAGTTACAACACAGGTATTGGAATTAAGGGGAGGGGGACCAATGTCTGTTGATAACTCTCACAACCCACTCACGATACATTGTTCATAAATTTTTCAACTATTATTTCGATTTAATTTTAACTGTTCTTCTTGCCCCTTGCTAAGGGGAAGCCTGGGAACCCTGGATGGTATTTCTTCTCCCTTTCCCCCCTCCCCCCCCCGCCCTTTCTGTGCTAGCTGCGTACCTGAAATGCAGACGATGAAATTCGCTTGCAGAAGAAAAAGCACCTCCCAAACAATTTCCATCCTCCGATTCTCATGCCAAGTGCATCCCTCGGCGAAAAAAAATAACAAAGATCAATATCGCAGTTTGAATGATCCCAGCAAATTTCCTTTCGGACTTGCAGCCTGTATTCCCCAGATGTGCTGACAACACATGTCCGAGCTCTCTCTCCGCACGGCTCAAGCGAGATCCCGTCCCTTCCTTCGCCCTCCAAAATAGACCACGAAGCCAAATGCCAGCACCGGGCTCTTCCTCCACGAGCGAGAAAAAAATCCACCAGATTTCCCAACCAGACATAGACAACAAACCCCAACTGGTCCGGTCCGGAGCGTCTCTATTCCAGGGCGGGCAGGTGCCGGCGAACCCCGAACTCCGCGCGTCTCAGCGGGGCAGCGCCGGCATGCCCGGGGCAGGGGGGGGGGGGGCTCCTCTCTTGCTGCTACAAAACGAGCGGAAAGAGATTAACAGCCGCTGCAACGCATTCACCCCCACACACCCCCCCCCCCCCCCGCACGCTCCCGCACCTCCCCGGCGCGCAGCACGCAGCAGCCGGCTCTCCCCAGCCCTGCCGGGGCTGCTGCAGTCCCCGCCGAGCCGCGGCGGCTTTCCGCCCGGCGACTGCAGGGGTCGGGCTTGCCCCGCGCACGGAGCGGCGCTGCCCCGGCGGGGATGGCCCCGCCGCCCCCCCCCGGCCCCCGCCGCTCCGGCCCCGCAGCGCCGAAGCGCGCCGGGAGCGGGGCTGGGGGCTGTGTGACGTTGGTGCTCGTCCCCCAGAGCTGAACCGCAGGAGCCCGCAGCCTGCAAGCAGCCGGGGCTGGGGCGCATCGCCGGCCGCCTCCGCTAAGAACGCCAGGGCTTTAAAACTTACTGAAACAGGGACGGAAAGAGAAACAAACACCAACTTCTCGCGGCTGTGGTGGTGGGAAGGGCGGCAAGAGGAGAGCGCCAAGAGTTAGCGGAGTGCTTGCGCTGCAATGCCTGTCTCACAGCATTCCCCAGTCCACAGGACTTCTGCATAGATTTTGCACCTCTCTGCCCCCCCCCCCCCAAAAAAAAAAGCAGTGTCAGTTTCGGGGCAATCTCTTACTTACCCCCAAATCCTCCTGCCTTTTTTTTTTTTTTTTCAGCTCATCGGCTTTGCCGCTCCTGCCCGCAGTCCCAGAAACTGATCGAGGTCAAGCTCCGAGCCGCTGGTGCAGCCACCCGCCAGCCCCTTCGCTGTGAGGCGGTACCCGGCCGCGCCGGATTGCCCCCCTCCGCCCCTAACGCCGACTACTTCGCCATTTCCCCGAGTAGGAGCCCGTGCTGCGGGGTGCCGCGGGCCGGCGGGCGGCAGCGCCGGGCACGGCGGGGGCTCGGCGCGGCGGCGCGCACGGGCGGGGGAGCGCACGGGCGCGGAGGCGGTGCCTGGGCGGGCGGCGGCGGGGCCGCACCGCGGCACGGGGGTCTGCGGCTGGGACCGGGCCGGCGAGAGCCGGGGGGGTGCAAGGCAGAGGGGGAAAAACCTCCCTCCCGCGCGGCCGGCTGGGCTGTCTGTCCTCTCAGGCACATTCCAGGAGCTGCTGCTCACTTTGTTTAAAATGTGGGTCCGGTTTTATTATCCTCCCCTCCCCCCCCCAAAAAAAAAGAGGTGCACCTGCGCGGGGACAGGTCGGGTTTCCCTTTCTGCGCAACGAGAAGCCGGGCGCAGAAAGGCAGCGTTGGCAGAGCCGAGGGGCTGCGGGCTGGGGAGCAGCGCGGGTAGGTGGGCAGGGGGCTGCCCCGGTCTGCCGTGAAGGAAGGGAGGGGGCAGGGGCTTCGGGCTGCAAACGAAAATCCGGGCTCGGGGCAGGTGTGAAAAGGTGATCCTGCAACTGCTTCGACTGCGGATGCCTTCACTGATCACTGTAAGGCAGAGGGAAGGGGGAGGGAGAGAGATGCTCTGGGTTTCAAACTGATATCCCAGCTCTTGGCAGGTATGCAGAGGTCATATTACAAATACTCCAGCGGGGGATGCATGCATAATAGATTGAACATAGGTTGGTTTATAAACAGTTCTCCAGCCCAGGGCATACTTGTGAAATGCACCTTTGTCTGGATTCTGGCAAAATGAGGACGCCTGGATCTCTGAATGGGGAAGGAGATGATCTTTAAGAGAAGAAACCACAGGCTAGGTTGTTATTTTCATCAGCTCTGAGAAATGTGTAGGAGTCATAGGTTTCAAGCCATCCTGATGGTATTTAATTGTGGTAGATCAGATTTGTTGAGTGCTTCAAAGCAACTGGATGGGACAAAATCGTTAGAATTTGAAAGGAAGAATTGGACTGCAGGCACTTAGTAGTCAATGTGATTCTTGTATTCGTTTTGCTAGTTCTCAGGGTAGTGTAAGTGCTTTTTGCACTGCTGCAGTCTCTGCTGATGTTTAGTCCAATGCTTCTCATGGGTTATAAAGAGACTCAGGATTTTAACAAACTAATTGCCATTATCTGCCCAGTAAGAACAGCGACGCCAGACACGAGGCACAGTCATTCAAGGCTTTAGGGACAATGTCTTTACTTAAAGAATTCCCATATTTTATGATAGATTTTCATTAAACGGTGGGACTGTACAGCAAGAGGGGATTCTTTCCTTGACTGGACTGCAGAATGCAGAGTGTCATTTGAATACTTGTGTTTAGGCAATTGAGAATTACGCCTCGGGCAGAATGAAATGCATAGGATTTAGGGAACTAAGGCAGCCACAGGGTGAACAGGCATTTGTCAGGCATCTCATTATATAGATACACCTTTGGACACTGAACGAGTTGTCCAGAAGCACCAAACTAGTATGGATTTTTAAAGAGGTTGAAATATGATTTGCATCTGCTTCTTGAAAAGTTAATGAAACAAGGACTGCAAGGAGCCCTTCTAAATCATTCCTTTATGATCATGTTGTCAAATGAGCGCTCAGATCAGTGGAAGAAACAATTATTATTGAACCTGAGACCTTGTTTGCTGAGTGTTCTGTGTTTTCAGAGTCATGCAAAATAGGATATGCAGTTCTTTTCTTTATGCCTTTTTAAAATTCAGGTTAATATCTCCTACTCTGGTATTACAAAAGGCAAGAGTGGCATCCTCTATGTAGATGTATTATCCAGATAGATAGAGCCTCTGTCTAGATGTATCTAGATGTATTTCAGCACGATTTAGGAAATGCTCAGTAGATGTTTCCATTGATGTTTACTAAACTCCTTTACTCAAACAGATGAATGTTTTCCATGGATTTGACAGTAAATTCTCTTTTGGGGTTTCCCAACTAATGTCTTACAATAATATCCCAATCCAGAACATAATAAACCTCCAAAGAGACCATTATCTTTTATACTCATATTTACCTAGACATCCTTGTTCCTAAACTAGTCTCTTTGAAATTATGGCATTGCATGTGGGAGAATGAATGTCTCAAGCGAGTGAGTGAGATGACCTGTCGTAAAAAGGTGTGTTGTCCATTAAGCCAGCAAAGAACTGATCTGGCGACAAGAGAACGACAAAGCCTAAGCAGCAAGCTCGTGTTTAATTCCTGTTGATGTCAGTGGAACTTTAATATGAGTTTAATGGCAGGAAAACAACTAGCTATTTCATGCTGGCTGCCAGCAGATAGCTAAAACTCCCAAACATACTAACTTCTGTGCAGCTTTTTAGTATGGTATGTTTATCATACTCATGCAAACCTTCTTTCAGTGGCCTGTGATAAATAGGTAGTTTGTGATTTGGACTGAAAAATCTGTGAGGGATCAGTGGCAAACAAAGTTTTCTTCACTTGGAAAATACAGCAGTGAGCTCAGAAAACATGCATTTTTTTTAATCTAGATACATGATAAGGAGTTCATTCTGTTGTCATTTACTTGCTGTGATGTTATTTGACTGGCAGTGGCCTTAAAGCTTGGTTTTGAAGTCATTATGGCCATATTGGCTGCTGCAGTTCCACAGGAAAGCTTAATTCAATAAAGTTGAATGGATGTCAATACGGGCCTATTCCAAAGCCCACTGAGATCAATTTGAATATTTCTGCAGACTCCAGTGAGCTTTGGATCAGTCTTGCACTGTAGATTTTGGCACAGTATATTTGATCCCAAGGGAAATGGTCTAATATAGTAGGGTGTATTTGGGGTAGAAGCAGAACATGATTCTCCTGTGTACATTGGTGTAGTTTTAAGTTCAAAACAGACAAAAATGCCGGCTGCAGCATCAGTTTTTTGTTGTATGAGTTTCCATTCAAAACTCCTTCTGTAACTCACTAAAATGAAGGGGTTTGACATTTCCTGCATTTATTTGAGTTCCATTCGTATTTATACAGTTGGCTAAACTTCTGAAACTTAATTTTGCCAGCCTCTAAGCTGTACTGAAGTCATTGGACTACTCATGTGCCTAGAGGTAAAAATAACTGCAAAGTGGTTTTAAGACAGGTCTCTGAAGTGTGTTTGTATATTTTAGTTGTAAGGATTTTACTATCTCGAAGCTGTGGCCAGGATTTCTGCCAGAGTTGAAGAGTACCTATTGTACTAATTATAAGCTGGACACCTAGTTACTTCAGGGCAGATTTACAGAGAAAGACTTTTTTGCTTAGCTATGCAAACAGAGTTCAAAAAGTACTTGCAAAATCCACATGCTTAAAGGTTTTTTTACCAACAAAACAAATTCCAATTCAGTAAAGTAGAGTTAGTGTTCGTACCTTCTCAGAGGAGCCACTCATTTGACTCAAAATTAGCTTGGATCAGAAAAGATCAGTTGTAGAAATTGTTTTGAACTGGGCAACCTCTGACCAAACTGGGTTGAGCTGTGGCTTACCCTGTGTCGACGGAAGAGGTTGCTGCCATTCATCACTACTGCGCTGCTGAAGGTTCCCACTGACGTGGTACAGCAGCTTGCCTGTGCACTCCGTAGCTCATTTCTGTCAAAACAAGTCAGATCAGCAAAGGCCTGCTGTTGGAGTTGTCTGAAGCTTCTGGCATGTTTCCAGCAATTAAGCTGGCAGAGCTGGAGCAGTTCCTGCTCTTACTTGTTTTCCCCTGTCCCAGGGGCTGCTGGCCCCATGGCAGGGATGATGGAAGAACTTGTGAGTCAGCTTCCGAATTGCCACTGGGAGCAGCCCAGGATGTAAGCACAAACCAAAATCAATGTTAAATCAAAACGAAAGAAAAGGCCAGTGCTGCAGTTCACTCAGGTGGAAGAAAGCTCAAGAGTCTCCAAATCCAAACAGGGATTTGAAGATCATCCAAAACCAGCAGTCTGTTAGTGTCCAGCTCAGGGAACTTTACCAATCCGTTTACCAGAACTGGACCCTAACCACTACTGAAATGCAAGTGGTTGGTTGCAATAAATTGTCATAGTGATAGCATTGAACTGTTGTAAAGCATTTGCTGTTGTAAATCGCATCAATATGACACTGTTTCTCCTTCTCTCAAGTTTATTCTATATTTACACTTATATTCCAGGTAGAACTTACACTGGCAGTTTTTTATTGCAATTAACTGAAATGTTCGTAGAAGACAAAAAGGACTTTTGTGTTTACTCTGTACATTCAAATGTCTTTCCATGCAAGTTCAAAGTGACTTTAGATGAGGCAGTAAAATATCATAATAAATTACAAAAACATACCAGACAAATTCTGTGCATTCTCTGCAAACATTTGAAGCTATGATCAAGAATTACATACACATTTCTTTTAAAAGAAGAAGTAGAAATTTGTCTACTCAAACCTTTGGTACTTACTGATTTCCTATATGAGGGACTCTAATCTCAGGGAATAAGTATGGGATTAGGAAAGAATTTATAGTCCTGATTCTGCCAGCACTGACTATGAGGCTTCTGACAAACTGTGTCTTATTACCTTGCATTTATTAAATGGGCTACAATTCCACAAGCAATTCAGTAAGACCAGGTTAATAATTTGCAGTAAGAAAGGCACTTGATTTTCGCCACTTCAAGAGTAAGAATAGCTCCCAAGTGCCCCGGCTCCTTTGGGGCTGTATAACACCACTGGACAGCAAGTGGTGAGGCAACGCAGGACTCAGCCAGCTTCCCATCCTCCCTTGCTCAGCTCTATCGATGTGTGGGGCGTGCTGCGTTCGTGGTCCAAGGCAACCAGGGACTGTGGGGCTCAAAGGCTCCGCTTTAGCATTGTTGGGATTTCACCATTGTCAGCAGTCTGCTGCCCATAACAATTTCACAGAATCACAGAATGTTAGGGGTTGGAAGGGACCTCTGTGGGTCATCCAGTCCAATCCCCCTGCTGAGGCACGGTCACCCAGAGCAGGGGGCACAGGACCTTGTCCAGGCGGGTCTGGAATATCTCCAGAGAAGGAGACTCCACAGCCTCCCTGGGCAGCCTGGGCCAGGGCTCCGTCACCCTCAGAGGGAAGAAGTTTCCTATTTGTCTGTGCCTGAACTCAATCCCCATAGCCATGTGTCTCATTTTAAGCTTTTAGGTAGCCTCACTCAAATTACAAAGATGCTTAAGTACCTTCTTGGTTCAGAGATTAAGCAAGTTAATATTAGAAAGCCACTAGCAACAGGTGAGTTGCTGAGAATGTAACTATAAATACTGAGTGATAATACTGCCATTTAATTTCTAGTACTTCTGTTCCATATATTGTTACTGCCATGCTTTCTTGTATTTTCTGAGAATATCTTCAGTGCTTATAAATAGTCCTGACCTCAGTAAGGAAACTGATAAAAAATTTAACACACCATTGTAAGAATACAGCCTCTAAGAATCCATCAGTGCAATGGACATTAAGGTAATACTTTTGTGGTATTTATGGTCTTTATCAAAACTGAGATGGAATTTACATGTTACTGGCAGAGATAATGATGCAATTTATTTGAAGTTAAAAACACCCCCAACAAAGGAACAAGGAAGATGACTGGCAGTTAACTATTAAGTCAATCAATGTGTTTTTCCTGTGAGTCAGTCTATTCATTATCATAAGGACTTATTTTCAGTCCAAATCCCTTTTTCATGTCTGAACTCCAGCAAACAGTGTTAAGACATCAAGTATTTGTGAAATAACATTCTTCTAATTCAAAAAGACATATATAAACTGCAGTGATTTAGTTCTTCTGGAAGTGAGAAATTAGTCACAAAAGTGTTTAAAACGTCATGCTATCTTGCATTTCCTCAATAAACCTCAATAGGTTCTTTGGGAGTCTTCACAGCTTTGCGCCCCCAGAATTAGGTTTTTCTGAGTAGGCATGTAGAGTGGGAAAACTGATTTTTTTGCTAGTATCAAAGTCACCAGATAAAATTGACTTCAGGTGGTGCAGTGATTACAGTTCTTGTAATATTCTTATTTCTCACAGCCAGGGAGTTTATTAGTGAACCTGCCTGTTAAAAATCATTAAAAAGATAAAAGGACAGGATTTGGAGGGAGGGTTGTTTTTGTAATAACTGACTGCGGTGTAGTCCAGGAGTGGTGGATGATGAGAAGGGACAGTCTTTTAATCCAGCTCTCTGGACTGATGGAAGTTGTGCCAGGCTCCTAGTGTTCCAGCAGGGCCACTCTGGGAAACGGACATGTTTGGTCCCTGCTGATGGCCTCTTCTGTGTCCCCTTCCGTTTATCTGCACACCTGGCCTAACAACCACAGGTGGGCTGGTTTAGCACACTGCTTGCAATTAGACCTTGCCCCAGAATCCATGCAAGACCTTTTTCTGACACATTCAATGCAACTTTGCTTGGTAAAAAGGAGACAAAGTTGCTGTCATGTACCTCAGCATGTCAGGCTGTGTTTCAGACTTTTTCTAAACCCACTTGCAGTAGCAACAAAGCAGGAAAGAGAACTTTCTGCTTTCTGGTTTTCTGCCTCCATCCTTCTCTCTTGCAAGTTCAAATTAATTAAAAGATCAAAAGAAATATATATTTTTTGATATTAAGGTTCTTTGTCATCTCATTCTAAAAGAAAAGAACCCACATCTTGAAAATTATTCTAATATGGATCTTATTGGTTCCTCATTACAGATTTTGACAGCTAACTGTCACCTGGTGCCTGTTTAATATAATTTCTTATGCCACATAGAGTAACGGTGATTGCAATATCAGGTTAGCATTATGTATGTGTGAGTGAAGGCAGCTATGCTGTACAGTTTTTGGTGATGCTGTTCTCCGAGTGGATGGAGTTGGAAACACATGTTCCCACTAGGATGTGATAGGTTTCTGCCTGCAGAGCACTGTTCTTGTTGTGTTAAGGTTTGCCACCGGGGCATTTGGTAGGAAAGAGGTGAACTCTGAGCGTACGTTGCTGCCTGCGTGACTGCCCAGTCAGAAGTGCAGGGACTCAGTACAAGTTGTTCTCTCCCGAGCTTTGTGCTTGAACTTAAAGGATGTATGTCTAGGAAAAAACTCATCTTCCCTGGCTTCTTTGTCTGTGGATACAGTTTAGGTTTGTGCACACATGGACAATGAGCCACAAGCTGGTTAAAATTGTTGCCTGTTTCCATTCACTATTTTTCTGTCTTAATGCGTGAACCATTTTGCTTTTTCTGGGAAACATGTTGTTGTATTTTTCTGCAATTATGAGTAGCAGTTAAGAAGGAAGAGGAAGCACGCATAGTAAGTAGTATTGTTCTTGTCTCTCCCCCTAGATTTTTTATGTTTTGTAATCAAGTTTTTCTTTAAACAAGTCTTTATTCTGCAAGAAATTACCTCACTTCTCCAGTATTGTTTTAGGCAAAATCGGTTAATATGAGATTTTGAAACCAGGGATTAATATGCTTATTTTAGCATTAGATGTTGTTCCCTGCAACTTCTCACATGTTGCAAATGTCCATAAAGCATCAGTTATGAGCCTGAGCCTGTTCCATCAATGTGAATGGGAGTTTCACCCTTTGATTTTTAACACATTTCCTTTGGAACTAAGCCTCAATTCATCCTTTCGCCAGCTGGATAACTTTCATCACAAAAGTAATTCAGCAAATGGAATTATTCATGTGCTTAAAACAGACCATGCACTCAGGTTTTTTGTAGGAGGCTTCCAGAGGCACAGTGTCTCAGACAGCAGTACAGTTTATAGTCAACAGACTGCAATAGCCGCAGTCTGAATGGCACTTCCTCAGCTACAGTGTGAACTTTTGTGTTCGTTTGCAACAGTTCAGAAAAAAACAACCCTCTCCTAACCCCCTCCTCTAAATCTTCCAAATTCCAAGAAGAAATGCTTGTACTGATGCCCAGTTTTAAATTGATTTCATATCCCTCAGTTTTCCTCTGTAAAATGGGGATACTTCTCACAGGAATGCAAAAATATAACAGCTAATGCTTGCAGGAAGCTCTGAAGATAAATACCATGTAAGTCCTAAGAAAAGCTGTTACTCAAAAAAAGGCCACGATGGCTGATCTGCAAGTGCTATCAGTAGATTTATGGGACATGTGAAACAACGCTTTGTATTTTTCTTGAAAGAGAGTGGAGGAATTGGCATGTAACACAATTCAAAAGGATGAGAACAAGCCCTCAGACAGAAAATAAGGCTCTTCTGACTTTTAGAAATCTTTATAAACGTCATTTAGTGTCATTTTCAAATACCTTGAAGGGATCATAAAACTTTGCTCTTCTCTGATCATTGTACCACTTAGAAGAGGAAAGGTATGAACAGCCATAACCCAGGCACATTTTTAACAATACTCAGGACCAAAGGGGATTGTAAGATGGAAGCTTTGATAACAAAAACATAAAGATGTCATTGTCAACTATCCCAAAATATACACGCTTGTTGTAAATGTCACATAAGCCTACAGCTAAGTGATGGATCCGAATTTGCCGTTTTCAAAGTGCTTCTGTTGATGAATACTTTAACTCCTTCATGAACAAGTTATTGTGTCCCACAATTTGCTTTCTCTCTTTGTTCTTGATATCGCTAAACCAAAAAAACTCATTTAATATGAGTCAGGTGAAAATACAGGCTAGAATTTCAGTTCTACTCTGCATAGAGAAAATCCTCACTGGGAAAGTGGAAAAAACATGCATAACATTGCAAATCACTTTATTAGCAATAGGATGAAATTTTTCCTCTTCATTAAAATAATAAAAGTGGTAATAAGTGGTAAGCTAAACTAAATATTGGAAATGTAAGGACAAACTTGTGCCCCAGTAGAGGTCTTCATTCAGCAAAGTAATTAAGCATGTGATTAAAATTAAGCATTTGATTGTAATCATCTTGGTTCAGCTCAGCACACAATAGAGCACTGTGCTGGGGAAAAAAAAAAAGCGTATGACACTATTAAGAATATTAGGTATGTCAGGATAGATTTTGACCTCTTAGGCCCTGACCTTGTGATCACGCATATTTGCTTGTGTCTGCCACCAAGGGAAACTGCTTCTGACAGCGACGTTCATGGTTGCAGAGTCAGGCCCTTCCGGGAGCTGGAGGTCTCAGAGGTTTGAATGCTTGAGGAATGCCATCTTCTGGTGCGACAATCCCCGCTGCACGCAGTCTCTCACTGTGTGATACGGAGTGCATGCTGCTTGTTTTTCTGTGTGATTAGGTAGGGACAGGAAGTGATTTTTTGTATCTATCCACACTATTTCTGGACTTTGCTATTACTTCATCACTCAGTCATCTCTTCTGCACTTACCTTAACCAAAACCAAGAGCCACCTATCCACTCTTCTTGTATAGTTTGCTCAGATAAATTCACGTATTTTTTGGCAGAACCATTGGCAGCTTTTTTGAGTTTAGAGTTTACACTATTTAAGTGACCTGCTACTGAGTGGAATCAAAATAATAATTTCTCAGTAGAGCTGCAGATGCAGAATACAGGAACCATATATTGCCAAAATTTATGAAGTGCATTAGGTGTTTGGAAAGAAACTTCAACACGTATTAAAATCTGTAATCCCGGTAAATTAAAAGATGATTTGAAAATTACAGGCTGGTGGGTAGCCTAACTCAACTGTTAAAAATCTGTTCTACAAATTGCAAGTCATTAATAATTAGTATTACAAAGCCTATTACATCTTTGATTGGGGAGAAATGGACTGAGGCTAGTATTACATTATTCAATTAGATTTAATTCCATTTGGTATGTGTTTTACTTTTTTCAAATGCAATCTGTAAAAGGATCATGGTAGCAACCGTCCAAAATGTTAATTAATTTGTGTATAGAGCAAATAGCACACATAATAATTTCATCGTATACTGCAGCTCTGTTGACTGGCAGTGGAAGTGCTGTTAGACTCACTATGGTTAATTAGATTTCTTTATGCATCGTACAGTAGCATTACAGACAATCATTTATAGATGAGTTTATTAAAATTTCTATATTCATATGGTGAAAGTACGTTGAACTCTGTTTCTTTAATGTTTATGATATCACCTTTGCATACTTTGCCTCTTCACTATGAAAATGTAAAACGTCTCTAGGAAAATGTAAAGTGAAGTAAAATCCTAAGTCAAAGCAGCCTCATGGATCAGAGTGGCCTGCTAACTGGTAAAGAGGTTACTAAAAGCCTTGTCTTTTCTAGGTTTTTATCTTCTGCTAGCTAACTGGAATCGCATACATTCCCAATTTGTAAATATTAGTCATACCTATCTGAGCAGCTGAGAAGTTCAATATTTATTTCCCAATTTGTTGCATTTTCCACCACATTTCATTCAATCTGTTAGCACTGCAATAAATCTATCTTTGCATTTATTTCCCAGTTTTTCTCATCTGTTTCTTCTGTTTGCTGTACACTCATAAGGAATTCCTTGGTATTACAGTCTCGCCATTGTGTGAATTTCTTTCTCTTTCTGAAACACTGCTTGCCACCATGAAGAATGTGGCAATATGTGTATTTATATGGCAATGTTGCTATATGAAATACCATGTAGAACGTATTCTGTATTGCTTGCATATTATACAGAAATCATCCATTTTTGAACTCTGATCACTAGACAAGTCCCTTTATCAATGTAAACGTCAATGAAAAAGTAAACGTTGAGATTAGGAGGGATATCTTTAAGGTATCGAGCAGAGAGTTCTCCTTGAAAATTCTGCCTGCAACTGCTGTCCTGTCTGAGCTGAACAGTTCAGACACATAAAACAAAAAGGAATTGACCAACAAATTTAAGTTGCATCTATTTGTTTGAGTCATTTTCCCATGTGCAAAGCATTCTTACGTAAACTCGCTTGTTACTTTCCCCCAGAGATCTAGGAGCTTGTGTAGTGGTTGGTAATTTATGGATGTAGTCAGGCATTACTTAGAAATCACAGTATTATGGGGAAAGCTATGTAACAATTGAACTGAGCTGTGATGACAAGAATTGGTAAGGAAGGGGACAACTGCAGGATCCAGGCAAGGAGGTAGCTTGTTGCTATTCTAGCCACGCATATTAATAGTGCTACAGTAAGCGAAGCATTTCTGTATTTTGTCTGTTAGGGGGAAAAAAAAAGGCAATAGAGGATTTAGTAACCATAATAGAACCATTTTTCAGTATGATTCATGCATCCAAATCCTTTGGCTCCTGTTCAGCTCTCCTGTCTTTCTTTTGTCCCACATATTAAATGTTTCATGCATGGCGTGGTTCAGCAAACTGTGAAGTCATCCTTGTAGACAGTCTTCTGAAAGAGAATTGGTAACGTATTTTTATTACTAGATTTGTTTTAAAGAGTTGAAACATGTAGCAAATCTTTTGAACTTAAGTCCTCTACTCTGTTAGATGATAAATGTCTACACCAGTATAGCACAGTAGAGCACCACAGCCTTGATGCTCAGAAGTCGTTCAAGATGACCGATCTCCTAAGTGGAATAGGAAATTCTAGAATTAACGTGCTAATTCCTTACAAATTCCTATTAGCCTAAGAAGGAATGACCAGGAGTTCAAACTCCTGTTGAAATGTCTACAATGAAGACCATTGTTCATGATTTTTCTGCACTGAGAAACAGTTTAGTTGTGAGAACAGTGTTCAGGACACACCACAAACTGGATTCATACAGACACTTCAGCACTTAAATCTTACTGGGTAAGGGAGCTGGCTCGCTGTGGCTACTAAAGCTCACACCCCTTTTTCACTCAGCATCAAAACCCAGCTTTCCAGAAATTCAAATCTGAATCCAATGTACCATCTTCCTGCCTTAGACTAGATGTTGTTATAATGTTATAGCACAAGTACAGAGATTGGTCCTTTATTATTTTGCATATGCAAATACAGCCTTACACACACAAAATGCACTTGGAAAAGAGGGTATTTTTTACTACCTACTTAAGATGTAGTTGTAAAATATATATACTATGTGTAGAAGTTATATTCACTTTGAGATAAATCTGAATAGAATTTTTTTTTTGATTTGCCAATTCCTAACCAGATTACTTCATAGACATGCTTTCAGGGATGGTGTAGTATTAAAAGATGTACCTACAAATTCATATAGCATTTCCATACTTTAATGTACTATGAGACCTAAGGCCAATTAGAATAAGAAACTACTAATATGTGAAAAACAGAGAGATTTCGGTGATGTTCCATGAGCCTAGATCTGTTTGCTTGCTCATAAAATGGAACATATATAGATATTTTTACAAAAATAGGGTATCAGAACTCTCCTTCTGAAAGTGTTGTGCGCTCTTAGCTCTAGCTATGTGGACAGCTGCATCTTAGAAGACAACTCCAGGTGTGGAGGAAATTCATGCCCAGAAAGCAGCTAGCAAGTGTTGGAAAAGGGAACCTGTAGTGAACTGGGACACGGCAAAAAGATTTTTATCTCTTCATACAGTATGAGGTTAACCTTAATACTCCATTTTACCCTGAAATCTCTTTTAAACAGCTCAGATTTTAATTTTAATCTGAAATATTCATTTATATTTGGGGGCACACTTTCAAAAAGTCAAATATTACATAGGGACAACTGGAACAACTGGTGTGGAACTGCCTACATACAGAAGCTGCAGAAGGGGAGTGCCACTACAATATTTTCTGGCATGATAATTAATTACCCTATTCTTTAGCAGAATTGTCAGATATGAGCCCTTAGAAGCTGCAGGGAACAAAGCTTTCACATGCATTATATTTTCATCAAAAAATACGTTTATATGAATATGCCTTGTAGAATTCATTCCTGAATCTGAGTCCTGTTTCCTGCAGACATTTAAATCACAGTTGCTACTAATAGGCTTCTAGCACAGGGTCTTATTCTTCTTTAGAAAGCAATGGCAAATAGGATGGAAAAGAACTCTGATTTTTTTCATAAAATATCCCAGATTTGCAGAACCAACCGGACTTTTCCTACCATGGCATTTTTGCTCTGCTTGTTTGAAGGCAGTCCTTTCACCTATGCTTTATTTCCTCTGTCTGCATCGAAGTCTCTCTGGGTGACAGGAACTAGATGATCTTTAAGGTTCCTTCCAACCCAACCAATTCTATGATTCCATAATGATTTTATGTACAAAGTGCTGAAATTGGAAGTTCCATTGCTTTGAGCTGTATGTCCCTGACAGCTTTGAGCTGTATGTCCCACACCAAATGCTTGGTGTACGTCCTGTCTTCTGGCATCGTTAGTTCTTACTCATGAACTTTTCCTGTGAAAATAGAGATAAACTGTGTTCGTATGGGCTTCTTTGTATGAACCTGCAGGGGGGAGGACAAAAGCAAGGAATATTACCAGAAAGGAGAATCAAATCAGTTCAAGAACTATGAGATGTCACAGTAGCTGAGTTAAGAACATCTCCACCATGCAGTGAGTATGGAGTTGCTGTTGATTAAAATAAAATTAAATAAAGTACTGAGAACAGACCTGTAGTCAGAGCAGAACCACAAGCACATCTGAAAGGATGAAAATGGCAGAAGGTCAAAACACATTGGCTTTCATTCCCCTGTCACTCAGTATGTGACTTGAATTAAGAGCTTACTCTTCAACCCTAACATTCTCCTATGTTATTGAAGATGCAATACTCCAAGACGACTGAGTATAGTATCAAGCAATAGAAGTAACGCACAAAAGCACAGGAGAGAACTGAGATATATAGACAGAATTGAAGATAAAACACAACCCTATTAAAGTCACTGTATTAAAAAATAAGTAGACCTGATTTTCTTCTGCATCGGAGCTTTCTTACGCCACTTTGTCAGAATAATGGGGCCATGAAGTGTGCATAACTGTAATTTCTCCTACTGCAAAGGTCCTTTAAGCTGACAGACTGGTATAAATGGAGCATTGTGTAAATGAGAATTGAGTTCAGTGTGGAGTAGATTGCATGTTCTTCTGAATTCCAAATGCATTCTAAAATTTTAAGTAAGAAAAGTGGCAGGGATATCTCCCTCTATGGAAAGCATGCATATGTAAGAGTCAACATTTTATGTGCAGGAGAATTTCATTGGGCTGCACTGTACATTTTTACCCCTCATACAGGTATGGTCATCTGTGCAAATGTGGTGAAAGTGCTGCAAAATTGTGCTGTTAAAATTTTGCACCAACTCTGTTCAGCTAGGACTGCAAAAGAGACTCACACTGTGATATCTTACATGGTATAGATCAATTCAGGGGAATGTCCCAAGATGCTAGAGGAAACTAAGCAAAGAAAGGAGAAACATAGTCCCAAAATAACGTTAATCCTTTTGTCTTGCAAAGGGTGTATGGCTACTATTCCAACTGATTCATCCAACAGTTGTACTGAGACTAAAGGATGCTTTAAAGAGGGATTCTCTCTACAATTACTTTCTAGATTGAAAGGCTGGCCTTCTGTGGCAGCAATTCTTAGGTATCAGAAGCATCAAATACTGTGTGGAGTACGTTCTCTATTTACATAATAAATAGATGGCCAGCCTAGAAAGATGCTTTTAAAATCATAAGATTTCTCTAGGGGTAGGATGAGGTCAGAGGAGCTGGGGATGTAATATGAGTTTCTAACAAGGAAATTGAAAAACAAGTGAGAGAAACTGCCTTTCAAGGTTGTCCTTTATTATTTCCCTTTCTTCGCTGAAATTCATATCAGGACAAGACCCACACAACACTTTGACAATCTCGTAAGTCTGCTACAGCATGAAATGTACTGCTCTACTCAGGTGAATTGTACCTACCGTGTCTGTATAGGTTAATGAAATCTGATCCTCCATTCCTGATAAAATCCATTAAGCAGTGACCAGCTGATTCATTTGGAATCTGAGCTCTGCTGTATCTCCGCTTCTGTGCCATCTGTCAGTCAACAAGGTTTCTCAGGGAAGGTTTTCCATTTATCAGGTTGACTTCTGCAGCCCTGCTGCCTTTGGATCACTTTGGAAAAGAATTGCTTTAAAATGCAATGATAAGGAATATCTCTGGGACCTGCCTGTCTCTTTATTTTGGATTGTTTTATTCTGGGAGCAGGCTCCCTAGAGTGTATTTGATAAATTTAAACAGGGTTATACTAATTATATACTGTGTTGTTGGGAAATATTTGCTGGCTAGCTAGAGCTCTTCTAGCCTTGCTGTCTTCTCAGTCTAAGTATATGAATTGCTGCCCTAGAATATTTAACTGCAAACTTCACTAGGTAAATTATCGTGATAAAAATACATCTGGGGATCCAGACTTCTGGCCAAATACAAACTTCTATGAGAAGAGTTAACTAGCTCTGGTAGTGTTTATGGAATTTTGTGAAATGACTGCTGAGCCAAGATTCACCCACCAAAATGCTGGTTCTGCAAAGCACTTAATTGTGATCTTAAGTTCTTTAGCCTGAGGCTAAACAAGTTTTAAATGGAAACAACCTTGACTGCCACATATAAATTGTTAAGCTATATAGAGAAACATTCATTATTATATTTTCATTCAGAAAATTCGGTGGAATTAGTCAAGAGAAATAAACCTGCGGTCATTGACAGGCCTAGAGGATAAACCTTGATTAGAAATGTCCTCCAAGGCACATCTTCTGGTACTAGCCTAATTTTAAAAGAGGAGGGTTTGTGCTACTGAGAAATGTGTGTTCTTAACAACAAAAGTGAAACTGAATCACATCCTGCAAAGAAGTAGTCCTACCTAGTTAGAAATATATTACACAATTGTGGTGTCTCAAAAGGCAGTGTTCATCTGCAAAACAGAGACAGCAGGAACAAGGACCGATACTTGAAAGTACTTCTGTGAGGGGGGAAAAAAAAAGGAAGTGATAAAGAAAATCCAGTCACTTTTTCTCTTTCTGCTGGAGAAATAGTGATGCTGTGATCTCTGACCTTTTATTAACAAGCTAGTCACTTCCAGAGGACAGTGATTCATTGCAGGCCACCTTATCTGCATTTGAACAGACTCACCCCCAAGGCATTCTTTTGTCATATACTGTAACTACAGATGGCAATAGATTCCCTGTACTAGCGGAAATAGATTTATAAAGTTTAAAGTGCTACTTTATCCTATCTGCAATATGAAAGAACCTTTAATGAGATTTAGAAAATTATGGATAAAGCCTAGTTTGACTTTTGTAATAAAAGGTACATTGACATCTCTAACCAATGTGTATTGTTGCAGTGTAAGCCTGTAGAGAAGAAAGGGTGCCTTATTTGAATTATGAATTGATAAAAGGAGTATGATACTGTATTCGAAAGTGGTACAAAGGCTGGAATTTTCCATAGGAATACGAAAGAATACAATGTCTTTCTTGATCTGCCCAACTGTATTTTGCAAATCAAATTGCATAAAAATTCCTGCTTTAAATTAAACATTGGACAGTCGATGAGAGGTAAGAAATATTCTTTATACAGAATGGGTAAACGGTTCCACCTGATTACCCTTTCAGACAAAGTTTGGTATATGCCCTTACTAACCATGATTCTTTGAATTATCACAATGAGAAGTAATCAAGAGACTGAGACACTGTTCATTTAAAAATCTTCTTAGGAAATGCGCAGTATCAACATACAATCCTTTCCAATATAAGCAAAACAAATAATTGTGTCTGTGTGGTTGCAATTTGAAGGGGAACTTCTAATCTTGTAATATAGGGTTACTTTCTTTTATTTTTATGACATTTGTCTAGTGCCTTAAATTCTGGATGACTTTCATTCCCACCTATGCCTGTATATATTGCTTCAGAATTAAGTGTTGGATATAAACACAAATGCCCAGTGATCCTATCTGCAGCTAACAGCTTTGCTATTTCCCAATCCTGATTTACAAATAATCAGAATGTATGTAAATTACATAAATGCCATTGCTGTTTCTTCCTTAGTACAGGCTATTTTCCCTTTGTTCCTAGTCACAGCTGGTTAATTGTCACTATACAATCTGGACGATTCACTTCAAACTCTCCACATGTAATTAGGGTTTCTAGTACAGTCATATTAAATATTTTATCAGACATAAGTTATACATGCATGCTTTTAATGCTTGTGACCTATGATGCATTGTCATTAGCTGCAACTAAACTGAAAGACCTGGGAGTATCTCATTACTTGAAGGTCCAGGTGTGCTTCCACACTCTCTTACTTGCTTTCCACTCCATGACCTTGTTTTCATCAGGGGAAAATGCAGACACACAAATAGAGCAAGAGCCATGACTGACTTCAGAAATTTTCCAGTTTGGCTATGGGAAGAATACTTCTTGTTGTGAAGTGTGCCTTTTTTGTCATTAAGACGTGGTGCCTAGAGAACGGATATGACATGTTATCAGCCAGGAAGACAGGCCAGCAGCATGCCACTTTCTCTACATTGTCCCCTCTCACACTTCACTTTCCTGTAGGTACTTCACTAGTGGTTGCTCAGATTCAAAGGAGCTTGGTAATGAGCAAAATCTGTAAAAAATATTTTGTGATCATTGTATCTCGGATTCAGTACGTGTCCCAGTAATCCAACTACAAGGTCAGTTTGTAGACTTTGACTTTCAACAAAGCTATGAAGGATTGAAATGCAACTACCCTAACATCCTTTTTCTTATTCTAATCCCCTTACCACTTGTCAAAGAATATCCTCTTACAGGACACATTTCCAGCATCTGCAGGACTTACTTTCTGTGACTTTTTCCATGCCACGTAGACTAATGTAACATCTGTGGACCTGATTGATTTGACGAGCTTAATTTTTATTGTCTGCTATACCTGTCAGGCTTTTTAGCATTCTGTTTTGATGATTCACATATTGTCATAATACAATACCAAATTCTGAAATTTACTAGGTAAATTTATGTCATGCAAGTGGCAATCACTCAGTGTGAAGTCCGTTTAAAGTCGTATAAGAAGTGTACTGGGAATTTTCCTAATTAAGAGAAAATCTCTGCCAACAGAAAGCTGCTGAAAGTAGCTGTTTGCACCTACCCCTTCACCTACTTCTAATACGTATGTAAGGAGATAGCTTGTGTCTGGAGGTCTTCTGCAGGGGACAAGGCATGAGAGCATAGGATAGTCCTAATAGAGCAATAATCTGACTTTCTTACTGGCAGCATGTAAAGCTTTTTCCATGTAGACAGCTGAGAATGTGGGAGGTGCAGTTTACTCTACTACCAACTCTTCTCCAGCTCCAAATATCTGCCCTGTTTACTCTTCTTCTGTTCTGCTCATTGTAATATATTCCTTTTTGGTTTTGAGTCTATGTTTTGATTTAGTGGTCTCCTTGGGCACCTTCTGCCCTTGTGAGTAATCCTTATTCATAAAGAGCTCAGTTACAGGCAATAGGACCTTAAATCTAATTTTTTGGCATCTCTACTTGTACTTATGAAGAACTATTCTTGTGAATAAAGTTTTAACTTGTGGTAAACAATGGTAAATAACGCCAACAGCTACAGTCTGGTTCCAGCTATATCAGCCCAAATGAGCTGAAAACTCAGCCCTCTGTCAGATGTGTCAGTTTTCTAATGTGGAAAACTAAATAATTCCATGATATTTGGAAACATTTCTTCCCCTAGCAGATTATGGATTTTCAAGGTGATGTTTAATTAGTCTTATTATTTGTTAAGGAACTATGGAGAGATATCATGGAACTGCTAAAGAAGGATAAATGTGGATCTCAGAAACTACCTGGTAGCTGGGAAGCAGATAAAACAAACCCTCCCTGCTTTATCTTTGTACGACAAAATGCTTTCATCCCATTTGCACTGCATACCCGATGTCAATATAGCACTATTCAGGTAACAGGGGACACTGCAGCTAACAAAGAATGCGACTGGAAGATCATAAGGAGTACACATATTCCTTATTGTTGTTTGAAAAATATTAATTAAAACTGTTGTTTATGGTAACTTTTGATGTGACATAATACAGAAGCACATTGTCATTAGGCTATAGCCCTTTTCTTTAACTATATATATATATATATATAGAGAGAGAGATAGATAGATAGATAGATAGATAATTAGATAGATATTTGATAATTTGTGTTTTCTACCTCTCCTACTAGTAAGATAGAGGGTTTGGTTCTGGTAATTACTGGCTGCCTTCTCTCCATTTTTGGCCTTCTGAAGTCTGCCAAGTTCAGGTGACAAGCAACTGAAGAATGGAACAAGCTATGTTATTATATTAACAACATAGATCATGAAGCTGTCTAGGAGAGAGGAAATGTAACAGACAGGTTTGTTTTTTCTTAGGTTTTTTTTTCTTCTGGTGTAGATTGTTCTCCCATTTCCAAGAAATAGACACAAGAATGAAGCCCCGAAATCTGCCATTTCGTCATAACTTCCCATAACCTTTCACTGCTCTTAGGCCATTAATATCACATTTAAGAAAGGAGTCTCATTAGCAGGATGGTGTGATAGACAATTAATACACTCCAGAATTCTTATTTTTTTAAGGATTATTGGGTGGTGTGATATATCGTATTTTAGCATGCTTATTTTCCTCTGGCCTACCCTTCTTTCCATGCATAGCTTCCCGTTCAGGGCAAATGCTTAGGTGCAAGAAAGCGATGGTACAGCACTGTTGGACAGCTGTTCAGCCCTTCCCCTTCTCCTTAGTTCTGCATCCCACTTCAGGGGAACATGCCATGTAAATGGAGGGTCTTCTCTTCACAATTATTTTAAAGATGTTCACAGACTGCATGTAAGCACTTATAGGGCTTTGTAATTTAAGAGTAGCAGCATTACTTCAGTAGTATTTTTAAAAGTTTTCAGATGGGTGTCTTGAAAAGGAGAACTGATTTCGTTCCTAACTCTGTTATGGCCTTGGTGTGTGACCTTGGGCAAACCACTTAACACCTGTGTTCCCCTATTCCCTGCTGTGTAAAATATTGCTGATGCTTATCTAGATTAAAGAAGAGCAGTGAGGCGATGTTCATTAATTATTGTTGGAGAGTGTTCTGAAATCCAGTCCAATGAAAGTGTAGGATACAATGCTTTGCCCTTCTAGAATACATTCATCTGAGGAGGGTAAAGCATTATATCTTCCACTTTTACATGAAAAGAAAGAAAACTAAAACACCACTTGGAAGCCTTATTTTAATTGGCTTTGTTTTTTGTTTTGGTTTGTTGTTTTTTTTTCTGTACTGTACCCAAGGCTAAAATCACAGAGGCATTTATAAAACATGAAAAGATACAGACAGGCACCTTATGCAATTTGCATAAATAGTCTGGGAATCTGCTCCCAGTGGAGTCAAGCACCTAACACGCTTGGGTGGCTTCATCAGTCCCAAGGGAATGCCCACCTACATCCCTAGGAGGCTAATTTTCTCTGGCAATCTAAGCTGCAAGTTCACCATTTGCAATGCTTAAAGATACAGAGCAGATTTTCAAAAAATATTGTGAAGCCATTTTACAATATAGCCCTCCCTGTCATATAAGATTTTTCAAATCATTTGCAATATGAAGTTTTGGGATGAGTCATTATTAAAATTTTGACCTTATTTCCTTCTGCATATTAGTCCCATTTAATTTCTGAACTGAGTTACTGTTAAAGGAGAATGCCTTAACTGGCTCCTCAGATGTAGATCCTTTCAGTGCTGCGAATGCTGAGCAGGTTGGAGAGCTCGCTCCTGGGTTCCGTGGAAGATAGAAAATGGTTATTCCCGATGGAGGGGGTTTGCCCCGTTGCAGCTGCTCTGAGGATGACTGTAACAACTTTGGAAGCCCTGACATGGCAGAGGGAGTAGTTGGGTGATGCTACACTGGACTTTACTTAGCATAAGCTGTTATTAGAAGTTTTCATTTTAGGCGTGTGTTTAAAATAACTCCTGCTTACTCAACTGCTTATCAGTGCACAGAGAAGTCCTACAGAAGAGGCCCAGATCAATAACTATAAAATCAGATTTGGTTTTCTGTCTACTTTGTGGACCTGTTGTAAGCTTTGTAACCATTCTTCTCACTACATATCCCTCAGCTGATGTTTTCTCTTGACAAATTGAATTTTTGGCTATGTTATGAGGCATAAGGACAGAGACATGGCCATTCAGTTTGTCGTTGTCTTATCACTAGTGTGAAAACCACTCCAAGAATGAATCAGAATAGCCCAATCTCTATATTTCAGAAGAAAGTATAGATCTTTGATGTATTATTTATGAAATAGGTAGGTGCATCCTTTGGATGTGCTGGAAGGAAATTTAGATTCTTTGTATATTTTAAACTTTAAGGCAATAGTTTGACAAGTATTTTTGTATTTGGAAAAGAGAGTGTATCAATTGAACTGAGTTCTATTTTTTTTCCACTCCACAACATCATAAGGAAAAAATAGAGGCTAATGTCACAGGGAGGTGTAAAACTCTCCTTCCAAAACAGACCAAGGAGAGTGGAACTGCAAGTCCTACATAGCCTTCTGCACAATGGGAAATGAGGCACTTCTTAATAAAACAGAAGGTTTTGACAAAAGCTGGTGCCACAGTCTTTTCTAAGTAGCGTGGCAGTTACAGAGTTAATTTTCTGGGGCAGTATTTCCCCAGGTGAAACCTATCAGAGAGTACTCACAGAAAAGGCATTGGGTAGCTGCCTTAAAGCTCTGATTGTATTCAGGTGGGTCCTGAATGCTGTATCATATCAGTGAGTAAAGCAGAAAGTGGAAACTGAGAGATGTTTGGGTCTGTATTTTATTTTTTTTAAACTCTATTGAAAACCTTATGTATGGAATACATGATATTTCTTTTTGTTTCTTCTGTTGAAGTCCTGGCATGGTTTTCTACTGCTCTGCTTTTGAATTGCTCAATGGGTAACCAGAAATAAGAAGTGAATTAGTGGTTGAAGAATGCAAGCTGTTAAGCAGGATGTTTTCACTGGGAGGGAGGAGGAAACAATGCTTCTTCTTAATATTTTGTTGTTACAGATATTTCAAAAACTGCTATTCAGGAGACAATGCTATTTTACAAGAAATCTGTCTTAGTAATTGTGATGTCCCATTAAATGTGGTTTCCTCTGTAAATATGTATTTTTCTATTTTAAAAATGGTAAGCAAAATCTGACAGTGCATGATTCAAATGGAGAACTCTGAATTCTGGTGTAGTGCGTCAGACAACTGAGTGTCTTCTTTGCATACAGCTGCATACTGCCCTATGGTTGATTCTGGGGGGAAGTCCTTGCTGGTGCTCATGGAGGCTTTGCTGTGTGGGCAGTTCACTGCAATGCTCTCTGATTCTTCTACAGAGAGCTTGTCCTACTTGAAATAGGAGAAAAAAAAAAAAGGAAGAAAATCTTGAGGAGGGCACAGGAAGAGAGAGGTTAGATTATGAGGACTGCAAAGACTTGTGTAGAAGAGTAAGCAAGCTTTAATATTTGTGTGCATATATACATCCACATACATAAAAAGGCTGTTGTGTCTTCCAGTCCCATGAAGGTAAGAAGAGCTTCACAATAGTTGCACTGCTACTTTACATCCATTTTTGCTTTGATGATTATGGGTTCCTGCTCTGATGTTACATTTTGGCACTCAGTGAGTATGTGCATTTTCTCTTCTCCCACAATGTGCTCGCTTGGTTTTTTTTGCTTTGCGAGTTGTGCTGGGAGGACAGTGTTTGGTATCCTCCTGAATACTTAGTACCAAATTAGATGCTTTTTTCCCAGTCATTGCTCTGAGCAGCAGCTGTCTTGGATAATAGCTTACTTTGTTTGATAAAGTTGGAAGAAAATGAAACAAACAAGGGAAAAATCAATAATTCTCCTTGTAATGGAAGGGATGTGTACCTAGCATAGATTTTGTTGATATACCTACTGAATCATGTTATGTACAACCAAATATTAGATAAATTCCTTCTATTCTTACTCAGAGGTGTAGTTCCAGGTAGCCAGGACGAGTAGCTAGAAAACAGAGTTTCATTTTCCTTACTGTGCTAGAGCTCCCCAAAATAGGCACCGCTAAATTTTTTAAATGGCTGCAGATGTTTGGATACCTGGTCTAAAAGAGGCTTTATTTTTTCTGAAAGTAATACTACTCAAAATGGCATGGTCTGCACACCATATTAAATTTGGAAGTGTTAGTTATTAAAATATGAAGGTCATGTCTTATACTGATTCCCAAAGAAATTGGTGTGTACCTTTTTTTTTAACTCCTGATTTTATATTTGAAATTCTTTCCTTGCCTGGGATATAGTCAAGATCCTTTGGGAAGGAGAGAGGGAGAGAATCTTTCTGCAGGAAAAAACTGATAGAAAATGTTAACCTTCTCTGTCGTTCCCTTCCTTCCACAGACAAGGGAACTGAGTTCCCCTAGTGTTCTGCTTTGCTGCTTCTGAGGCTAAGTGAGATAAACAGAGAGGTCAGGGTGGCTTTCTGCTGAACTAATGCTGTGTGCCTACAGGAGATGTCTGATGTGTGAACCCAGTGGGTCAACACGAGTGAACGTATGAATTCTAAAACCTTTAAAAAGAGGCAGTAAAAATAATAAAAATATCTTGGCAAATATCAAGGAGGAAGAAGGTTATTTAAAAATACACAGAAATCCAAGAGATGCTTAATAATTGCATTAGGTGTGGTAAGCTATGGAGTGGCTTTTCCTTTCTAGAAGAGGTGTCCTGACTTCTGGGATTAACCTGGACAAGATGCACTGCATTGAACCATCCTGCATTAACAAGCAGATGGCTCAAATGGGCTGCTCTAAATAGTCTTATGAAGTTTTTTCTTTGAGTAGTGAATTTTTCTTGCCTTAAAGAAATAAAATGTAGGATCTTTAGTTCAAGTGACACTCAATTCTTCTGGAATCTTCAGTGTTGCTGCCGTCATTCATCTATCTGAGAACCAGTCCCTGCAATCTGTTTCTTCTTTGTCCATCTTATTTTATTTAAAATTTATTTTAAAACCTGTTGAAGCATCAACTTCTGTAACAAATCCTAGAGGCACATCACTTTGACAGAATTTGGTGCCTACACTATGATGTGGAATAAGGACGATTTCTTTGTTCTTAGTTTTTTTTAAACTGAGGAGAGAGAGAAAAAAAAAGCCTTGAGATTAACAAGAGATCTTGAAAGAGAAGTATGTGAAATCTTTCTATTTCTCTTGTCCTTTAGTATTCGTCCTCCATGCTGAGGCTAAACTAATCAAGAGGACGAATCAACAAGACCAATATTATGAGTATCCACCAAGTCATTAAAGATAGTATGTTTTTTTCCAAGCCCTTTTTTCTGTGGGTCTACTTCTGTTTTAATAGTACAAATTGTGAGATCTGAAGGCACCTTTTTTCTTTTTTTTTTCTTTTTTTTTCCCCTTTTAGAAATCTATTGCAGATTGCCTCCTTTAAATCACGCTTAGAGGCTTCTGATCTCTGCAACATACGCTACAGTGGCTTGTGACACTGCTTTCTATTGTAATATAGTAAGTCGTTTAACACATGATAGTCCCTCCAGCAAGCTGGTGGAAAGTCTTCTTTAGCTTACAGTGTTTGGGAGCTTGAGGTCTTGACTCTGAATGAAGGGATGATTCTAGTATGCAGAAAGCAATTACCAGCCTTGGAACCTGTCCAGAGCAGTGAGGCTAACAACGCTTCTCTTTTCAGCAGTGGCCTGGTAATACTAATAACCAAAAGCTCGCTGTTAATATATTTGCTGTGAGACATGCATTCTAATAGGCAGTCATGGTCATATACTTGCTTTTCTCAGTTTTCCTTTGAATATGTATGAACACATTTAACATCAGACAGAGCAGGTTGAACAGTGAATTTGCAAATAGACATTCAGTATGGAGACTTATAGAATGCTTGCCTGGGTAAAATTGCAACAGGTAAATTATGTGCTGTAGCGTATAACCTGCACTATTATCATAATTGCTATCTGCATTATCTTTTCAATGGAGATGAAAATATTTTATATAACGGAATTAAATACAAGTGTTTGTTGTACTGTATTTAATACTTTGATACCTTTTAAGTACGTTATGCTGTAAAGAATAACTCAAGTGGAATTTAGATTAGTGATTACTTATAAAATGCCTGAGATGAAATGTCTGAAGATTGAGTGTAGCTGAGGCTTCTAGAATACTTCGTGAATGTAAGACCTGGCAATTGAATACAAGTTCCTCAAAGAACACTGCTAAAGAAATAACAGGATTATTATTACTGTCTTTTGCAAAACTGTTCAAAACTAAGACTGTATTCTGCTGTCTGGGTGTTTTCTGTGATTAAATGATTTATTGCTAATTAGCTCCTAAGACTCTGTATTGCCATCCTGCTATAAACCATTTTCTTGTTAGTGTACTGGCATGGTTTTCAGCTCTATTGCATTTAGCAGTAGTCAAAGGAGGTATGTTTCGGCTTTCTGCTCCTGAAGACCTCTATGCCTTTGGCTTCACAACAGGCACTTGGTATTCACAGTTATGGGCTCTAAAATGAAGTGTAGTGGGAGATGAAGCTACATGTGTGGGATTTGCAGCTGCTGACAAACAAGTCCTGCTGCATTTATCTGGCAATTTTTAGAAAGTCTTCTCCTGCAGTTATATTTCAGTCCTTTCTAATATCCAACCCAAATGTTAATGCATTTCACTAAAGGATTTGATAACACTGTAAAGACTGTATCTAGGGTTGTGGCCTTTCTGTATGGACAACTTCAGGCTCCTCTACCGGTGTGTTTTCTCTGTAATTTTTGCAAGGTGTACCAACAGCACAGGGGTTCTTGGGTGTGGAAGACTGAGGCAGGATAAAAATTAAATGATCATGGAAGCTTAAATGTTTTTACCTGAGCTGCAATACCTGGGGATGAGTTTTATCTTTTGCCTTTGTTAGCAAGGTTCTCATGTTCATTTTGCATCAACTGGAAAAAAAAATTGAGAGGTTAAGCATTTTATTAGCTACAACTGTCAGATGTTCGATCAAGTTCTGATGCCCTGTGCGCTTCATCTGATACCACGAATGTCTCTGCCATTGGTTTTACTCATTCATTTGATGCTGTTCAGATGAATACATTTTAAATTGGAGTAATAGAGGATATGGGAGAGAAATGTCTCACGCTCCATGTAACCATCCAATAAAGATAAGAACAATTAAGATAGACTCATGGCAGCATGTGATAGTGTTGAGATATTGTTAGAAGAGCAGCACAAACTCTGTTTTGTTCACAGCCACTCTTTCTGTGCAATCCCAACAGTAAAAGGCAGAGTACAGAGTTTCTTGTGGAGTATTAAATAGATCTTTTACCCTAAATTCAGACTGGAAAATATCCAGGCACACATGCAGTCTGTTTACATTTTATGGACCTAACTTTGTATGCTTCTGTGGCTCACAGGGCTAACTCAACTCATACATGAAGGTAATGAAGCAAGCAAGCAAGGAAAATCTCATGCCTGGTTCTCACCTGTGTCACATACAGACCCAGTTATCTCAGTCCCACTGAAACTGTGAATGGTGTTCTTTGGTTAGAGCCATTGAACAGTGAAGGAAGGGGAAATATTGGCTAAAACATGTCCCCCTGGCTGTTGGGTACTTCTGTTTTGTCTCTGGTTACTGAGAGAGGGAAGTGGGAAAAGGCCTAGAGGGCCAAAAGCAGACATTATGTTATGCGCAGTAGTGAAAGGACATCCTACTGTTGTGGTCAGTCATCCCTTTTCTTTCATATGCTGTGACTACGTAGTAGATGCTGCCCACTACCTGGAGCTTTCGGGACAAAGAGGTTTGTCTCACTGTAGTTACGGTCTGTTCTACTAGTAATCGCTGGCGTGTGCTTATGATAAAGCTCTTTGTAAGCAAACAAAAAACATGTTCCGCTTTGATTCACAGGATATTAAATCTTCTGTGGAGTCAAAGAAACAATTTGCTGTGTGGCAGAGAATGACCTGTCCAACTGTAGCTAGTGACCTTTATCCGAATGAAAAACCTTCTTACAAACATCTGCCTTAAATGAGAAAGATTTCTTGAAAGCGTATGCTGAATACTGAAGTCTTGAGAACTGTAATGCATTTTGATTAAATAACAGTTCCTGTGGAGTTTTGGGAACATTTGATTACCATATGATAAGTCACAGTAGAAAGGGATAGGGGTTACCTGACTTTGGTCACTTTTGGATTTCCTTCCCCGTTATGAAATCGTAGATGCAGCACACGTGAGCACTGCTGCTTAGGTCTCTGAGGAGTTACCTGGTTACCTACTAAAGGTATCGAGTATAACGACTGGGTTCCGGAGAGCAAGTAAAAAGCTTGAACAGGATATAAAGAACTTCTCCTAAGGCTGGGTCCAAAGCTTGGTTTTCTAATTGAGCTTTGATAGCCACTAGTTCTTGGCACCTACTAGTTTGGAAATGTGTATGTGTGTGGTTTCTTTGTCTGGGTAAGTGTGCGTGTGTTACACTACAGACACTGGGCTATGCCTGTGTGCTTCTAGTACAAAGAAGGCTAACCTGTAAAACTACTAATTGTCTAATATGGAAAGCTTATAATTCTACATATTTCACTGTATTATCTATTGAAAAATAGACTAAATACCTGATTTAGCAAAGAAAATAAAACTTCAAAACTTCATGATGTCTCTTTAAAACTCATTAAGAATGATAAAAATCTACTAGTTCAAAATTATATGAAAGTAAATTAACTTGAAGATCTGGATGACTTAAATTACCTAAATGTGCATTTAGGGGTTTAATATTTTATCTGTAGTTTGTTTGGCTATAGTTACCTGGGAACTTTTTTGCTAGGCTAAACAGTTCCTGCCTTTTTCTGCTTTCTTCTAGGTGTTCATCCCTACCTTTCATGGTGGAGCTGTACGGAGTAATGCACAGGGCCTTGGGGAAGCGGGTGGGTAGGGCAGCTGCTGCTCAAGCTGTTGTAAGCAGCACTGATGGTGAACATCTAACTGTGATCTCATTCTCTTTGGATCACGGTTTTACAAAGTCATTATGAAATGGGTAGTCTAATTTTCATCCTTTACACTTTTTTTTTAAGTGATCACTGCAAACATAGCAGGATGAATTTGAAATGCTTCACACACTTTTTGTTTAGCGTGCCTTTTTCCTTGGGCTTCTTTAGCATGATGAATTGTTGAATATATTTGCATGCGGTTGTGCTTCAAATTATGTATTCACAGGGTTTTTTTTTTTGTCTGCACACAACTAGTTTGGCATAGATACTCATTTTTAATAAAAAAGTGGCAAGATTCCAAACCATTGTTTTCCACTTAGTTTTTAATTCCTTGAGGAGAATGACACTTTAAAAAAAAAAAAAAAAGATGAGGCAGATTGAGGGCAAGCATGTGGTTACAAACAACTTCTGAATAATTTCATTTCAGATGTTCAGTGATGACTTTGAAAACTTTGCAGGTAAAACACAAACTTCTCAGGTAAAACAAAATCCATCAGATCAACAATTCCCTGTGTGTGTATGTTCATTCTGTTTTATTTCTTTCCCTTTGTAATTGTATCTGTCACAAGGAAAGTCTAAAATTATTCCGATATTCCATTCATGCAGAAAACTTTGACAAAGTTCAATATATTTCAGTTCTTCAACTTTGTTTATTTTCTTAATTAAATCTCGGCTCTTGTGCAGTGATGTCTCTTGGTTTTGTGAGAGGAGGGTGGCATCTGGAAAGAAGACATTAGAACGTGAGATGAGCCCTAGCAGACTAAGAAGTCTTCTTACGCTATTATTCAATATATTTTTAATATATTGATATATATTAATACTTTATAAGTATTATAATACTGCTCTATAGCCCAGTGACTTAAGGATCCTCTGTTTAAATTCCTTTTCTGCCTCTTTTGGGGTGGGGATTTGGACTTTGCTCTTTTGAATGAGCCATTCACACACAAAACATGTAGATGCCTCTATTGGAGCTGTTCCACCTTAGGTAATGTAGTTAAAACTGTCAACTACAGTGAGATGCTGACTCAGAAGAACATGCAGCGTTGGTCTTGCCCCTTACAGTTTGCTGATCTGCCCTATGCTGCTTAGTCTGGAACACTGCCTATCTTCTGTGGAAGGACTGACTTAAATAAACTTTGTCTTGCAGTCTTTGTGCAGAGGTAGTCAGCAGGCTCCTGACACTGTTACAGGAACAGCCATGTCGCTGTTCAATAGCTCTGCCCCAATGTTTGGGGTCTGCAGATGTAATAGATTCTTTTATGTCTCTGTCCTAGAGATAATGCAGTTCTCTGGATCTCATTTTATACTGTGGACTTCAGCAGAGTGTAACCTACTGCTAAATTGGCAAATCTTTGGCTAAAGTCTTCCCACAAAGCTATGCAGATCTTACAGCAGTCCCTGCTGTTGCTCTCACTGTTAATGTCCCGCAGCTCCTTTAGGCCGGTGTGTCGGATGGCAAGATACTCTGCTGATTAGTGCTGACTTCCCAGTCTTAAAGCAGGTATGTTTTTTTCCTCTCAGCCCACCATGCTCCTCTCCCGGTTGTGGCAGTGGAGTTAAGGCAGTATATATAACTCATCTCGTTGCTTCAGAGAGCCGGATATGATCACAGCAGAATCAAAAAATGAATGCTAAAACAGAGGCAAAGGGTGAAATATATTACACTGATGACATTATGGCAACATAATGAAGAAACTGAAACGCGCAAAATGAGATCTTATATTTTCCTTAAGTTTAGTAAAACCATTCTTCTGAGCTTTATGGATGTGATGAACATCAATAAGATTGATTAAAAAAGGCTGTAGAATGTTAAAATTATACCATGTTGCTTACAGCTTCAGTATTATTCATGCTTTCAATGCGCCATTACCTATACACTGTTCTTTACAGGGGAAAATAATAAATTAATTGCTTTCTCCTGTCTGTTTTTATCTTGCCTAAATCTTGTCAACAACTTCTCTTTAAAGATTGGCACAATTGCCATTTGCGTAGCAAAATGTGCTTCTTCGGCTTGGCAGAAACTTTGCCATAAGCCTTGTTTTTTCTGAGCAATCGGCTCCGCTTACTTACAGCGAGCAACCTGCTGCTGTTTGATAGGAGCCATAGGAAAGCAAGCACAGCAAATGGCAAGATGCAGAAAGGAGAGACATCTTGGAGGTGGCAGGAGCTTGTGAGGGGCAAGGGCAGTGGAACTAACTGTGTTTCAGCTGAAATTGCTAACAGCCTCGCTGTCACCGTTATAACAGAAACCAAATCAAAGCCTGTGACTACCGTAGATCATGCGGCACTTCTGCATTTTGGAGGATGTATGATTATTTAAGCCCTCAACTACTAGTTACGAGCTGCAAAGAGCTTCCACAGAGAATGATTTCCCCTTGACTTGACTGCATACCAGAAAAAGGAATTCTGCTTTACCTCAAACACATTTGTTCATCCAAAAGATAAGGAGAAAGACTGGAGATGTTGTAAGGTTGATTTGAAGCAAAGTGAATCTAAGGAGGAACGGTCAGGCTGTGTTTTGTGTTTATTTAACTTACAATAGAGCTGTACTTCTGGGAGGTGAATGTTCACGTGGGGGAAATGTAAGGGAGGTTAAAAAGGGAATAATTTAATCTTTCGTCAATTTCTCTGCGGAGCTGACAATGTTTGGGTAATTAAACTGTTTACACACATTTTGTGTGCCTGCTGTTACAGCTGGATGTTGTCACCCGCATTTTTTTCCACTGTATAATTTACTGCATTAGCAAGCCGCTGAGACTTCACCTGCCTGCCAACGCATCCACTGTTGGAATGAAGAGAGAGGGTTTTGCACTCGATGTACAGGTACCTTAGGGATCCATTGAAGGAGGAGGATTGTTTTGATTCTTATAATATGTATATTTTTTGAATTATTTGTTCTGAATTGTGCCTGGAAAGGTAGGAGGAATCCTTTCTCCTTTTGAATGAAGGAATACTTGGGCAATTGCAGTTCTGTAGGGAAGCCAGCCAAGCTGTTTCTTTGAAATCTGCTCGTACTACTCTGAGTCTCTTACTAGTATAGGCAGCTTATAAACTGAAAGAGGACCATATGTGGTATTTTCATCATGTATAGGCTTTATGATTTCCTAAGGTTAGCTTGGGTAATATCCTTTCTGGATAGGAAGCTGTGTTGTTCTCCTTTCACTGCTTTTTTGGTTGTTCAGAGGAAAGCCAGCCAGACCCAGCTGGGAGGAGCAGTAGCAGAAGCAACCAGGCAGGACCTTTTGCAGCTCAGGCAGAATTTTACCCTGGTCCTGACTGTTTCCTTGAGTATTTCTTTAGCATTTTTCACATCATACCACCATCTTTTTTTCCAGTTCTGTTTCACTTAGCCTTTTCTGTTGTTTTGGGGTTTTTTTCTTCCATTCTTTTACTTGATCTTTACTAACTCCTTCCTGCACCTGAGAAAAAGAGCTGATGTTTGTCAGAGTTGGTTCATGTATTTTTATTTTTTCTCTTTATAGAACGTCTTCAGGGCAGGGATACTTCACTACTCTGTGTGCATAGCACAATGGGATCTATTCATGACTGGCCCTTAGATATGACTAATAAGCTTCATTAACTATATTACCTGTTTCTACCATTGTCTTCATTCTGAATACACGAAGCAGTCAGTTTGACTTCAAAAATCAACAGAAAAATTAACCCTTATTGCTCTGAAAACTCAAACATTGATTTTGAAATCTGCTCTTTTCAAAGGACTCCGCTGCTTTCAGTGGAAGAAAGGCCCCTTTCAAAATATCAGTCTGAGAGGTGGGCACTGCTTCTCCTTTTGCTTTTCTCTATTAGAAACAGAAGCACTCCCTTAGCATGGGCATACCATAGGAAACTTTGACTTTTCTGTTTGCATTTTAATGGCTGTCTCAAAAATTATACATAGAAGCAGATGCTAAATCCACCACGCCACGCTTACTTGCTTTTGTGTTGTGCTCCTGGTGCTTTATGGGAAAGCATGCCAAAAATTGCCAGTGAAATTAACCTTTTAGAAGTAGGCATAAAGAAATTATTTTTCTCCTTAGAATCCAGACTTGTGAACATCTATGTCATCTTTATGAATGAAAGATGTAGCAAGCCAGAGCGATGCAAGATGGACCAATGTATTTACTGATGCTGGGCATAATAAGAAATCTCTTAAATATATGTGAGTATTTGCTGTGTGGTAAATTCCTTGAATAATCCTAGAGGAACAGTAGCCCTAAGACACTGTATCAGCCTCTGCCCCAGGTGAAGGAAAGAGAAAGAAGCACAGGGCACAGAAGAGTTTATGCAAAACCTGAAAACCAAATCAAAATAACCTATTGAATTCACAGTGAATGTCCTGGGCAGAGGCAAGGCCAAGTCACCTGGATTCCTTTTGATCTTGATATGGTGAGGTACTTCCTAGGTGGATTTTTGGGTATCTCCTGTAGACTTTGGGTGTTATTTCCAGCAGGACTGTTAATGTGATATCACTCTTGAGAAATGCCAGTTCAGCAGCTCACAGGAGCCCCAGAATGCTCGAAATGTGAACTAAGAGTTGCTGGCACTGTCTGGTGTTGCTTCACATTGAAATGGTATCTTTTTTTTTTCGCTTTGGCATTAACTTTACATAATATATCAACAGGGAAATATGAGTTCTTTTCTATTAAAAACTCGCATGTACTTTTCATGCTGAGGCAGACTTGATTTCAGCACTTGTTTACCAAACTCAAAGTAATTTTTGGTCCATTTCTATGTAACTCTTTGTGTTACTCTACATTATTTTTTTGCCTACCAAAAGTATTACTGAAAACAGTTCAATTATTCATTTCAACAGACTTTGCAAAGCGAGAAATGGAAAGAAAGGAAAACTTCTGTGGAGTAAACTGTAAATCTTTTAAAAATTAAATTTTAAATTGCTTTTGACAAATCAAAAGCAAAACCTACCAAACACACAAACAGTGTCTGAAACTTGAAGCTGAATCTGTTCTTATTGTTAAGCTAAAAAAATGCTTATAGAACTTGTGAGAAAAGCTGTCTTTTCAACAAGATCCAGTTTTAAGCCATCTGTGATTCAACATGGGCGGTGCCATGCTGAATTTATTCCTCTTATTTTAGATAGAAGAAGTCAATGATATATGTAGTTCTCAAACAACACTACGTGGTAGCATTGTACAGAAGATACTAATCAAGGTAAAAAGATTCCGGTAGAGATCATGCAGGTATGTAAAAGGGAATAATCCTGGGGAAACAGAAGTCTTTATGAATCCTGATTTAGATTTATTGCATCCACAAAGCACATTAGAGCTCTAAAAAACACCATATGTGTAAAACCAAATGAGCAAACAGAAACCATATACAAAGGTACTTCAGGATGCTGAGGGCCACCTTCCACCCACTTGAAAAAGAGGAAGTATGAGGAAAGAATTATGTATTCCTTCATGCTGTGGTGGTGCTGACACTGATTTGTTTCAGTCTCAGGGAAGGGTTTTCTTCCTTCTCAGGCACTGTATCAATATTCACCCAAGCTTCTGCAACTCACTTTCAGGACAGGAACCTTGTTGCAGAAGGTTTGGGTGAGGCTTTTTTTTAATACTTTGGGGAAGCTATTTTGGCTTTACATGGATGAGGACTTTGCTAGGGGGGTTTTCAGCAGCTGATCAGTGCAAAAGCTCAAAAGTTCAATTAATTTACCTGCCTTTTAAGAGAGATGATCAAAGCAGTTGATGGGGAACATGGGGAGCAGGGAGTGCACCAGACCGAGGAGGAAATGAATGAGCGCAGACAGAAGCACCAGAAAATTTCCTTTTCTTTCTTCAGTCTGTCCAGAAGGTAGGGCAGAATGGGGTACACTTTGTGTACTGGGATCAAAAACGAAAGGAGAATCCTGACTTTTGGGTCTAGTTTGTAAACAATGTTGGTATTGTATAATCGCCTACTTTGAGCCCTGTTTTCAGTTATCAGAATGTGGGCTTTCCTGTTCTACAGAGGTGTAAGCATAGGCTGTGTTACGTATTCATGTCGGGGTAAAATCTGAACTCACCATTTCTTTTAGAAATGCCTATTATTTTTCTGGTAACCCTAACCAAATCAAGGTTTTTCATTTATTTTTGATAATCCTAACCCAAGCAAAAGCAAACCTTTTTTTTTTTTTTTTTTTTTTTGGTTGAATGGCAGCTCCATCTATGTAGTTTATTCTTTTTAGTTCTGGTGAGGTCTTAGCTTTGTTTATTTCTCTGTGTGAAGGACTGGGGCTCTTAACTGCTCTAGAAACTGTGTTTGGAAAATATTGTGGACTCTTGGCATTTTTGATCTTCAGCAGTCTTATTTTCTCAATAGTGTGTTTTGTTTTTCCTCCTCCTGTTTTGTTTCAGGTTACACTTTGATTCTACACATATGATGTGGTTTTGTATCTGTTTTGTAGGTGGCAGCTATTTAATTTAGGAGAAGACTGACTTCATCTGACTGCTTTGGAATTTTACAGCTCAGCCAATTACTAGTTATTTCTAATAACGGAGCCAATTACTGTTTCTTTTTTTTTTTCTAGTAAAGGTGTTATAGAGACATTAATAACTACTGCTTTCTGTAATAGCTTTACAATTTAAATTCCATGTAATCTGTTTTTACTTTATTAGGAAAAAAATTACCATTTTTCTCTTACTCCAAACTGTATTCTAATACTTGAAACTCAACTTGCTCTTACTAAATACTGAGTGTTTCAGAAGTGTCATACGTTGTCCTCCCAAATAAGTGAGTCCTCAGTAGATTTACTGTTCTCTCTACCATTCAAATGGTTTACCATATTTTATTGTGTCTTTGAAGCATTCTGTTTAAACTAATTCCTTTGCATAAATTGCAATCCGTAAATATTTCACCTTGAGGAAAATGGACAAGTGGATCTTTAAAGGGGGAATAGGAAGATGAACTGGGACTAGAATGAGTAATAAAAAGTTTTTCTGTCTAATGAACATCTGAGCTTTTAGAAAAGTATTTCTTTTCTCAGAGCAGGGACGTAAGGTTCAAACCTTTGAATGGTTTGTGAACTGAATCTAAAAAAGTATGCACTAGGTTGTTCAAGACATTTTGTTGAGATATTGACCTTTGTATTTAGAACAAAGATTTAAAACTTTCTATAATTCTGAAGTCTCAATGAAGAAATCTGTTGTAAAATGTCAAAACAGGACTTTTCAGCAACATAAAGTTTTTTTGTTGGCTTTTTTTTTTCTGCCAGAACAGAAAGTTCATCAGAACAACAACAAAAGAAAAAAAATCACAGACTGTTTCTGCAAAATGTTTAGTAAATCAATATTTATTAAGAGTTATTTAAAAATTATTGAGCAGCTCTGAGATGCTTCAGAAAATGACTTAAGACACTTGAGCATTAACTAAGAACTTGCCATCTAGCCTCTCCTTTGACAATCCTGAAAGAATTGCCTGTGTACCTTAATCTTTGATATTTTTGTACTATTTTTATATTGTCTGCTACAATGCATGCGTAGTTCTTTCTCTAACCAAATAATTTATGTAGTCAGTCACTTAAATACTATACAATATCAGATGATATCTTTACAGAATCAGTGTAATATTGCATGGGGAATTGCTTTGGCCAGAAAGAATTTCTCTTGAAGAGGGAACATTGCTAGAGGAATTTCTGATGCCTTTTTTTCCTGCAACAGTATATGGTGCTCAATTTAGCATAGGAATCAGCTCATCAAATCACTTAGTAAGGCAGGTGCATTATGTGCTGCTGAATAGATGCTCTTGTCGTTCTTTTCTTTCTTCATCCTCTTGTAGAAAAGCAGAAAGGAATCTCTTGGTTTCCCAGGAGTGTTGCAGCTGATGCCGATGCAACACGCCTTGTTATTAGGGCGAATGCTTGTCATGTTCTCTCTGTATCTCTCACTTGCATAGAGGAATCACAACAATCTGACATGAAATGTTTAGAACGTCTAATGTCTGGTATGCAATTATTTATTTTTACACTGCATTCCTAACAGGGATTTCACTCATGCTTCACTATTTTACTGATTCAGAGGTAATCTGTGTCTGAAAAGCCGAAAGCTATAAATTTTATGTTAATTGACAATATAACATCTGAATTTAGAAATACCTGACATGAATAAAATGTAAAACAGGATGATTATGTGTGATTAAATAGTTGACTTTTATATTGTGTATTAGTCATGCCATCATCCAATTAAAAGGATAATGGAAACAACAGTGATTTTTAATTTTTGAACCAGTGTGGGCTGCATTAAGGGGATTATGGAGCTTTATGAAGTAGTTTGCATAATGTAACGATCAAGAATAGAGTCTGAGTCAAAGCTGACCTGCACATGGTGAATTAGGCAACTTTTAATTTCTCCTTGAGATAACTTTAAACTATAAATTTTGAATATGAAATTTAATGGAAGTGTCTCCAAGTTGTGAAGAGCTTTGCAGATCAAGGTTGTAATTTGTGCTCTTTTTCAAGAATTCTTTTCAGGCCAGACTCTGGCTTTGGCACGTGAGTATTGCGGTCAGGTCGGCTGGCTGTGGGTTATGTGCTTTACTAGACCGGACTTTGCTCATTCTTCAGCCGAGGCTGATTTAAATGATGGTGGATACTTCATGACAATAGCTGCCACTATATTTTATCCAATGAAGCCTGCTCTGTGTATTCTGTTGCTTATTACCATTAGTGAGCCTTATTCTCCTAATTAATCTAATGATCCTCTTCATTTCATTTGATTAACTGCAGCATGGGTAAAAATATAGTAATGTGGCCTCTGATTCCATTGACAAAGGTCAAAAGAGTTGAATGTGGCTGAAAGGTTGCATGACCAAAGAGCACTGAGCACAACCCAGTGAAAGTTGAAGCACCGTGGGGAAGGTGTTCCATTTTCCCCCCATCCCATTCAAAACTGGCAATGGCTAATTCAGTATCTTCAACTTGGTTCTGTTCTTCTCAAAGAATGGAGTAGTTCGGATATTTGGTTGTTATTGCAGTGAGGCTAACATTTTTATAGTAAGCCTTTTTGGTCTTGCTTGTAAGAAAATCTCAGCCCTTGCATTAATCTTGTCAAAGGAAAAAATGTTTATATGTTGCATAAAATAGCTGCACATCTGTTGTTTTTTAATAATGTTTGCACATTCAGAGCTCCTTTAAAAGAATCATTTTATAATGCAACATTTTATGCTTACTTGTTGTTCTGTAATTCTTTAAAATTTGTCTGAAATGACTAATAGTTTTATTCTAAAATTTCCTAATTGTTATATTATGTCACAGGGATCATGAGTTAAACTGACTGGCAAAAAATAGATTTATAGTGGTATGTTAATTACCTAGACTGAAGAATCCCAGTGCTCAGTCATATCACAAAAGGAGAAACAAACCTCTTCATTTTTAACAGGAAATCCCTTAATGCAACAATAGATTTATAGCTTAGCTGCTCTAAATTCATCACTCGGTTTCAGTGGTTTAATGCAAAGATGGTCACAGTGGGGGTACCTGGCTGTAGGAATACCTGAGTTAGTACTCTTGGAAGGTGATGATTTAAATGGTTTCCTGAAGTTGAAATGGAGATGTTTGCAAAGCAGTGTTAATGACAGGTAAAAGTAATTGAAATGTAAAGCTGTTTTTTCTGATTTCCTATTGCATTTTACAGCCTCTTTCCTCCTTCGATGTTATATATGAATATAAGGAAGAAAAAAGAGAATGCAGTACCAGTCTATGTGAATTTTGTCTGAAGCTGGGACTGCACATACAGTGTAGAAATGCTAGTACTATAAAGCAGATACAAACTGGCTGAGCTTATCTGTACAAACAGATACAAAAATAGACTAATGCCACTTTTCCACAAAGCTCTGTTGGGTGGCAGGATGTGTTTTACAGAACTCTGGCTTGCAGAGCTGCGATACTACCTTCCCTGAACTTCCCGGGGCTCATCAGTAGCTGATTGCTGTAGCTTGGAGATTGCAAAGAATGGGGACAGGAGGATCAATGTCCTGTGTGATGTGTTCACAGCTCAGACTGAGAACTTTTAAGCAGCCACAGTATTTTAAGGCATGTAAATGAACTGTTCAGTGTCATGGGGAAGAAACTGAGCATGAGCGAGTGCGGCCTATTATGGCTATAGAAAGCAGGTGAGGAATGAATTGCAGTCTAAAAATAAGGTGTTGTCTGGCCGTGGTAAAGGACATGTTAGAGGAAGACATTTGCAGAACTGTGCACAAAGAGCTGGAGTCCGGCTGCAGCAGCTCTGGCAAAGCACAAAGTTGCTGCAGTGAGTTGGCAACATGAACCTGTGTGGAAAAATTAGGGAAAATCAAGCAGGTAAGGATATAATGAGGATGTAAATGGATGCACCCTTGAGGAGAAGGGAAGTCTCTTATGCTCTTGCAGAAACTTTTATAAGTTTGTCTCAGACTAGTGGCATAGCAGTTGGTTCACAGCTTACTAAACCAGATGTGGTTTTTTGCAGAGGGTGCAGCTGGCAGTGAGAGAAAATCCCTGGGAGGGATCTGGGGGTCAGCTTAGGTCGCAAAGCCAACCTAAAGCAACACCTGGGGGGAAGCTGTGCTGCAAAACAAGACAGGAGGAACTTTTCACCCATCCTGGTGCTGCTGGAGGGGATTGTTTCTCAGCCTTGCATTTACTTGTCTCCCTCGGCAGACCTGAGACTTCTTTATATTTAAGGGCTTATCTTCTACTTTATTGTTTTTGTATTTTGTAATAAAATGTGTCTTTAGAGACAGGGAACTTTTTCCCGTCTCTTGGTTTGTTGATTTAAAGGAAAGAAGGATGGGAAGAACAGTCCGCTTCAAAGCTGTTGCTGAGGTACACCATCAGTCAGCCCTTGAAATGAACCTCTTCGGTGCTGCGGTGGAAGAGAACTGGATATGTGAATTGATATTCCAATATTCATTGTTTTTGAAAATACATTTGTTTAGAGAGGCTGCTTTAGAGCAGCAACAAAGATTTTGGTTCCCAAAATGGCGTTGCCTGGGAGTTTCTTTTCCCAGACAGTGGACACTATAGCTGCATTTTGTGTGGTGGACATCCTGGAAAGTTTGTTTCATTACTGTTGTGATTTGCACTCCTCTGTCTTGGGCAGGCATGGGCTGTAGTTTTACGCTTTCCCTTTAATCTGGTTCCAGTCTGGTATCACTCTGAGTGAAGAATAAGGGACACCAGGGTTTCTAGACAATTCTGGGTAGCTGTTGACATGATTCATCTCATCTTTAGAAAAATTCAGAAATCACCCAAGGCACCAAAAATTTCTTCAAATCAGTGATTTCAAAGTCACGCCAGCACCTAGTGACTTCAAAACAAATGTGACTCAGCCACTCGTACTCACACATTGTCGTGAAAACTGTATGTAAAGGATTTCCCACACCATTCTCGTCTGCTCCCATAGCTGATAGAACAATGGTCACCCACAGCACTCCTCTTCATACCATAGGGCAGGTGGTTTGAGAGTTGTAGGGGAATCAAGCAGGATAGGATCTTAGAAACAGTCATGTTGGAGGCACAGCAAATGGCTGACTTTGTACAATGAAACATTTGGGTAATCCATTGCCATCTGTCTTTATTTTGCAAACCCACTCAGTTGGCCAACACATTCAAAATATCACTGCGACTTAATTCTCAAAGAGAATCTTAAGAATAAAAAATTAAGCCAAATAAAATTACCTACATGTTTTTTCTTGTTCAAATTGTAAGAGATTTCTTTACATTCATGTTATCATAACGCTTTGTAACAGCCTTTTCTTAGACCAAAAAACGTACTTCTGTGGGAAGTGTAGATGCATAGTACCTTTCATAAATGCTGCAATTTTATTAGGTACTCAAATAAACTATTATAATGAACTGGTTCAACCAAGTAGGCTGAACGGTAACGACTCAAGACTGTGCCGTATTTATCTGGGTATGGGTGGTCTAGCACTTACAGGCAGTGGTACCAGTGCTTGTGCTCATCTATCTTGTTCCCTCCCTTGCCTCCAAGATGCAATAAATGCTAATGTCTACATTAACATTATTGAAATGACTGTGCCCCCAGTTTGTGTGTCTTTTTTGTGAGGCAAATCCAGAATGAATGGCAGTAGCAAGTCAAAGGAATTGCACAACAGAGCTGTCTGCCATTAATTTTTGGCTAATCTGACACCCTTCTGTCTTAAAGGGTATTTCTGAAGAATTAACAAGGGCAAGGATGATAAAGGAATATGCTAATGGAGAATATGTCATCCTTAAAATTTCTTGAAAGATGAGCAATTTAAAAAGGTCATCTACTCCAGAGTAAACTTCTTTCCCTGTTCCTGTTTAGCACTGTTCTTACAGTTTGACTGGCTGCTTTGCATCTCAGTGCACCAATGCATTTTAAAAAATCTGTTAACTGTTCTTTGTGTCTTATTTCTGGTTCTTTTGCAGTAGTGAGTTTTGAACAAGAGAGAATTTACTGAAACAAGTGAAAGACCTTTGTAGTGGTGTAAATATCTCTGCTGATTAAGGTCCTACAAAATTCTCAGTTCTGTGTTGTCTATACTGGGCACTGTCTCTCGACTCCAGTTTCTTAATAAGCTGTGCTCTATGCCCTCATGCTTCTGATTTTTTTTTTACCTCATTTGACGTATTCAAGAGGAACTGCTCTAAGGAAAGCTGGACGACGATATAAAGGAGAAACTGGTTTAGGGAATTTCCTGGAAACCACATCACCTAATTGTTAGTTTACGTGGTCATTTGTTCTCCTATGTCAGTTATGTATCTTAGTATAAAAACCATTGTTTTCTTCACAGGAGTGCTAGCAGCTATTTTTAAAGAAGTCTGTGATTATTGTCATGTTCTTTCCAGCCATTAATTCAGTTACATTTACTATATGTTCAGTTTTAACACTTCAGAATGTAAATTAAGTTACTTGTATCAATAGTGAATTTAACTTTTTTGATACTCTAATACAACGTATGAAATGGTGACATCCAGCAGCCTTTCTGAGGCAACACCCTCTCCAATATCAATGTTGGGCCCGTTCTAGGCTCCATGTTGACTTGTCTTCTAATACTTCAAGTGAATTTCTCTAAGCTGCATTGGTAATGAACCTAGCTTTACATTGCTAAGAAGGAGGGGAAGATAACTGATAGCAACCATAAAAAATTCACTGTTCCATGCCTAATGAAACCTTCTAGGAATAAGGTGAAATGTTGAGTGAATCTCCTGAAAAGCAAGGTAATCCTCCCATTTCATAGAATCATAGGTTGGAAAAGACCTCTAAGCTCATTGAGTCCAACCGATTTCAGTGGTGTCCAGGAACCATGTCTATATTTTTAGAATTTGCAAGGTACTGGACATTAAAATCTATCACTCCAACAGCTTTGAATCCTGCCTTTCTTGAGTCTTAGTGAAATATCGTTAGGAACAAGAGGGAACAGTGAACTACAGAAGGGAAGAAACTTTGGAAAGTTAATATTTAAAAATTATCACTTCTAGAAGAACAGTGAACTTAAAAATGTTTTGCAGTTAGGTTTGTTACTACAGTGTAAATGGAAAGAAAGCAGAAATGTCTCCACATAGCAATTTTCCTATACCACACTGATGAGCAACAGCTTTATGAAGAGTTTAGAATTTCAGGTGCTGCTTGCAAGATGTAGGTGCTAGCAGCAACCTGTAGTCTCATGACTACGAAGCACCATGCATGCTTTTATAGGCCTATATCTAGCTAGGAGTAGAAGTACATTTTGCACTTCAGTAAATTCTGAACTTGGTTATTGTGAACACCAGCAACACATCCAGTTGTGCCATTTGTCAGACCTGTGTGTGGCTGTCTTGGAATGCAGGACATATTCCAGTAGGTAAAAACAAGTGGACTATAAAAAAAACCCAAACTCACAACACCCTGGATAACACCCCAAATCCCCCATGAAACCAAAACCCCAAATCACAGACCTGGTACAGGCACTAATGCTGTTCACATATGCAATTAAAAGCTTCTTTTGTACATCTCTTACTTACAGACAGCTAGGGAAATTAATGCCCTAGCCTGAGGCCTCTGTGTTAATGACCCCTAGCTATGCAGTGATGAAAAGTTTTGTACATCAGCTTGTTCTTGTGGAGCTGTATCCTTTTATGCTGGGTTCTTTAAAACTTTAAAAAATTTATAAATGGATCAAACATGGGCATTCTCCTCTTTTTCATTCCTCCCTCTTTGCATCGAAATCTGATCATATGAGAGTAGATGTTTACTGGGGAGATGGTCTCCATTTCAGAGTGATGTTTATGGAGTCTTAATTGGTCTGGCTAGTGTGGTCTGAAGATTAGGCTACTCCCCACAGATATGAAATTATAAAGCAGACTTAAAAGTAGGATGATAGCATGATTACTCCAGCTGCCTATGATTCAGTAAATGTCTTCTTCATCCCCCTGCTTTGCATCCATCATGTATCCATAGGAAAAACCTGCCTGCCTCTGACCAATATTTCTGAGAAGGCACTACCTTTGCCCGTTTGCTTTTCCAGTACAAAGCCTTTGTGTTGACACAAGGGTCTGGATTCAGAACTGCTGTTCTGCATTCTCTCTGGCTGCTTCTATCATTCCAGTTTTCTGGCGTTACCTTAACAACCCCAGGTCAGCTCCAAGAATAGTGGGATTGGTGGGTTTGCAAAGAATGCTAATCAAAATTAGGCATCTAAAGGCACCTATGCTCCATGTGATTGAAGAAGGCAAGTATGCCCTGTGGATCTCTGGCAGTGTCTTAGTGTTTGCTTGAAGTAAATATTCTTGGTGTAGATAATTAAGCATCTCTGGCTACATATGCTCAAATCTTGTAGACTTTTATAGCTAAAGATGCTTCAGACCTTATCCTGTGCACTGTATCCATTTCTCAGTGTGACCATTGACACAATAAAAACCCATTTACAAACAAGTTTGAATATAGGCCAGAGGAAACTGAATCTAAGCATGAGAAAATTTGTAGATCCAAAGGCCAAGAAGGACCATTTAGACTGGCTAGTCTGACCTCCTGTAAATTGAGTAATTCATGTTTATTTTAACCTCATGTTATTTTCCAAGTAAGAATGACAGCTTTCTTTGTCCTTTGCATCAGCTGTAGGATACCTATTAACCTCTTTACTGCTATTATGTGTACGTTACTGGACTATTTTGCTGTAGGTTAGAGTGCTGTGGAAGGCTGTGTGTAACCCTGGGTTATGCAAGCATCTCTTATTTGAACAGAGCAGTGTTCTAGCTACAGAAAGTATCTGGTGAGGGGGATCTCGGGGCATTTCTAACCAACTTGTACTAAATGAGCTCGTTGGTTTAAATGAATCATGGCACAAGTAATAGTACAAATCTTACAGATGGGAAGTCATCTCTTATTTAATTTACAATCCTTAACAATGGTATGAAGATGGATTTAATTCTGAATGAAACTATGATTGTTCTTAACACCTTTTTAATTGCCATTGTTCCTGTTGGAATGGGCAGTGGTGATTTTAAATGTAAAGTGCTCTGCTTATTGCATATGAACACAGCTCAATGGATTATCAAGAGTATTTGTGGGATGCTTTCTATAGCACTGTAGGAACAATTATTCATTTCTGATTATAAAAGTTGTGCTTTTGAACACCATTTCCTTTGTCCAATCAACCTACAAGTATAATTGCTTTATTTGTGGGGGAACGTAACAGCAAGAGGATGGCACTTCTGTTACTTAAATGGAATTGCTGATCACCTGCCTTGTTTATGGATTGTAGCCAAGTGAACAGTATTAAAACTGGGGCTAATAAAGAGCTTTTTCATATCTTTAATTGATAGTCTGCTTTAGTAAGTTATTTACACTTAATTTGTTTATGTGAGAATTGTATGATACTATTCAGACTCCTCAGTCCTAGAAAATACAATATATTGATTTACTGACTGAAGTTAGAGACTCAAAAACATGCTTCAATAAGGGCAGTTGATTTTGCATGTTAACAAAATGAACATGATAGGCAAAACAATCAGCACTTAATCACTGCTAATACCTCTGCCATTCATACAGGTAGCATTAATAGATGTATTTCGAATAGAGCTCAAGTTATCAAGAATTTCATATTATTGTAGAATTGATTGCAGAATTAAAGCAAAATGCTACAGGACTAAATATTTTTAGCATATCTGTATTCAAGCTACAATACCATATTTTCATAGAGAAACATAACAAAATGAATTGATTGCTCTTTGGTTTAATGGGTTTTGTAGAATAATGAGTGGAATGAGAGATGGGACAGAGGGAGTTCTATCTGAAAAATTGCCTGATTGTTGCAATATTGTGGTATGGGACTGTGAGTAAGAGCCAGTCAATGGCTGGACAGAACGGCATCTAACACTGCCCTGTGCACATCCTTAAGAAGGATGTGTATTTGTTTCTGCAGCTTTGCCTGCTCCTGTGTCACCTTTGCCCTGAATTGCTCACTATCTCTATGCCAATTAGCTATGAGGGTTTGATGAATACTGTCAAGCTCCACCCACCTGTGACAGCAGATGAGACTCCTATTTTGGTATTCTTTCTTTTCTTCATCTACTGGGAATCAAATAATGCTGTTCTTTAAATCTGTGTCTTCTCGACAGCTTTAAAATTAATGTATCTTTATGATGGATGTGTGAATGTATATCTCAGTTGTTTCAGGCTGCTGGCAGACTCAAGTAGTAATCAGTTTATATTTTGGCAAGAATATGCAGATGCTAGATATGCCATGAAGCTTATACTAAATCACAGTTTCTGAAGAGCAAGCTACCAGGAGCTTCAGCCCATTTCAGCTGCTGACTTCTGTCTTTTACTGCTTGGTCTGTTTACTCTGGAACAGCAGAGGAGCCTGGCAGCAGCATCCTTGAGAAACCTGTAAAGAATGCACTGTGTTTAGGGTGTGTCTTGGGCATTGCTTCCTCCTTCAACTCTCAGGAGTTTATGCTATTGATTACGTTTTAAATAAATAGTTGTCACTTTAATCACAACTGCATTCAGGGTTCTGTGAAGAGGTGGTTTTGACATTTTTCACAACTCAATGTTTAATTAAAAGACACTTGAAAACAAAGAAAGAATTGGGGATGACATTTTACATGAGGTTTTACCTGAGCTCGGTAATTCCTGATGAGCAGGTTTAGAAGGCAGGCTTTATGAAGCTGCTGTGTGGGATGTGGATGAAATGTTACACTATTTTATGGCTCTAAGACACCTGTAAGAATAAGTCATAGCAGAAACTAACAGAATAATCAATATTATAAGCAAGAACTCTGGACAGTACAATGTAAGTTTAAAAAGTGACAGGTACTACTAAAATATTTTGAACAGATTTCGTTTTCAAAGCTAACCCTTACACACCCCAGTGTTCTGCGTGATCAATACCATAAATTAGTATGCAAAACTGCCAGAAAAATAACATATGAATCGGTAACAGCTGTGAGCTGATGGTGGTATTGCAGCCTAAAAGAAGTGAGAGCTTTTCTGGCAGTTCTATATGGGCATCTCTGTTGTAGAGTTAGGCTAATTCTACTCCTAGACTAAGTACTATGTAATTTGTGGCACCGTGGATTTCAGTTAGGCTCCATCAACATTAAGGTGATATTTAATGAAAATGAAGGTTTTTAGTGTTGTCCTTAGATGTCATATAAAACAAATCTATAAAACTGTAATTTGATGAGAAATTAAGTATTAAATAATTCTATGTGGCATCTTCAATTATTTTTAATAGAGGATTTTTTCAGAGTAATTCATTTGAGAAAATAAAGTGGGCTTGACTTTTAAAATCTTCTAATAGAGGTAGACTCTCTGTGAAGTTGCAAAAACATGCAAGAGGAACACAGCCACTTACGGTTGCTCATCCCTCAGCATAGCCCAAAGGATGCTTTCCTTATAAGTGATATAAATGAGAGGCTGCCATGTGGTGATGGCAGAGTTTTAAAAGTAGTGTGTCTAGATAAAGCACAACTTCCAACACCTCTGAAGCAATAAAAGGCAGTTTTGCTAATCGCAGTTCATTAAGGTTGACACGATGCCTATCACTTGTTTTCATTTTTGTTATATGCTCCCCTTTTGCCCCAAATGATTGACTGCGAGGCAAACTTGGCTGGTGCTAATATGCACTTAATAAAATAGTTGCAACAGAATTACTGCAACATTCACATGTACCACAGCCCACATCATGTTCTATGGGTTTTCTGATAATGGCCTTTTATATTGATTAATTCATAAATTATGATGCAAAATAATGGCCTCTTATTTGAGTTTGTTTTACATTGCTGAAGTAAACCCCAGGAGTCTGTTACTATACCCAAGGACAGATCCCTACCTGATTTCAAATGGCTGCAGAAATGCTGACATCAGTGGAGTGAACTGGGGCAACTCCCATCAATGTCAAGTCCAAGTTAAGATGGATAGCTATAAATCTTGATTGTGCTCATGGGTCAGAAAAATCCCAACTCTATTTCCATGAAACCAAGGAAGTGAGATGCTCAATGAATTGCTAAAATGAAAATCTGGCAAACTAGAAACTTGATTCTAGTTCTTTTTGACAGTTAAAGGGATAAAACTGGACTATCTTTCTCTTCTAAAGGAGAAAATGTTAAATTGCAAAGCAGATTTCCAATAGCTAGCACAAGGACAGAGCAGAGCAAGAACTGACACACTGCTGATGTACGTGCTCTGACTTGTGGCTGGATTCTGCTATACATGTGCCAGAGCTCTGCTTGCCACAATAAATATTATTCTAGTGGTCTCACCTTTCTTGCCACCAGATATTTAGAAATGCATTAGATCAGTCCCTCAAGTGAGGGGAAGCAGATTGCAGCAACAAACTTGATGGCAAAGTTAGTAGATATTGTTTTAGATGAGGGATCCCTCGTGGGAATTCTGTCAAATCTAACTCTAATCTCATTTTAAATTCTGCCTCTCTCAGAGAATTTACTGCCTTCTTCAGATAGACGGGCCAATGGCTAAGTAATAGGTCATCAAATATGCTCAGAAACTTTCAGCATTTGACCTGCACTTACTAAAATCTATGACTACGTATTTAAAGAAGAAATAGTAAAATGTGCTGTCCAGCTTCAAGAGTTTATGTTGTTATAGTCTTGGTGGATTTTTTCTGTTGTGGCCCCATCACCTATAGCTTGAAATGAGTGATAGGTTTCCGATTTAACCCCCTTGCAACAACTATGTCAATTAAAAATGCACTTATGCTGTTTAATGTCTGTGAACCTTTTCATGACTGTGCATTTTAATCTGTTCTCTTATGGTAGTCTACATTTTGATAAGTATAGGACAGTCAAGGGAACATAGTAACGTAGCCAGAGTGAGGGAACACTATACTGTCGTCTGTTGTAATTTGGAAAGCATTATCTTAAAAACCGCAGCTGCACATCTAATTTTTTTCACATCAGTCTTCCAGGCCTAATTATTCTTCAGTTTGTACTAATGTAAATTAATAGTAATACTATTGAACTAAGTTGAGCTCTACTGGAATAAAAATGGTAAATGGTGTAGGACATAACTGGTATTTAGAAATAATAGGAAAACTAAAATTCTTTATTTAAAAATAGAATTCATAGATCTAAAATGCACATTGACTTGAAAAAAGGTCCTGGAAATTAAATCAATAGTTGGTTTTTTTTTTTAGACTGCTACCAATTGTTGCCATGTACAAACAAACATAGAAGTGTGTCTTTTATTGGTGACATGATCCAATATCACCTTTTTTAATAGTATGTGGGGATTCTTTTTGTTAAGGAGTGTTTCATAGTAAGTGATGCTTTCGCTCTCTGTTCTACTTGTGGCTGTGGTGTTGTGAATCTTTGTTCACTATAGTACTGGGCGAGCCATGAGGTGTGGAGTTCAGCCAGGTGGTCACAGGGCAATCCCAAGGAGCAGTGCCTGGCTGTACTTCTGTATTCATCGAGGAAAATGTTTTTTTTCTACTGCCAGAAAACCAGCACACCCAGACTTCCTTTCTGCATCTTGAGATGTCTGCGGGCCTAATATGCTCCTCTGAACCTGTGTGTGTCAGGCAAGCACTTTCTCCTTGTCCCTCCTGTATTCATTTTACTTTCTTTGTGTTTGCCTTCACTTCTAGGATTGCTGTATGTGCTTAGAGAAGTAGTGAAATTAATTTAGGCTGCAAAGGCAGGATAGTACCTAGCCAAAGCTGTCTTTTCTACCTAGTACTCTGTAGGTGTGAGAGGGTCCCTTGCTGTTTTGTCTTTTCCTTGCCAGCACTTTGAGGGCTGAACAAAACAACTCGGTGCTGGGGACCAGGTGATCTTGATTCCTTAATTAGATGCATACAGGTGGATGCTTGTACTAATACGGGCCAAAATTTCATGGACTCTTGTTAGTAGAAAACAAGGCCATTGTACCAACTGCTGGTACGAACTTATACAGGGTGCTTGGCTTTGTTTGTGGCTATATGGTGAATATGCTGTAGTTTGATCTTCACACAGCTGATACCTCACATATTGTTTGTGCCTAAGATGTGGATTTAATATAATGGAATTTAGTTCTTGGGGAAGTACTGCTTTTCAGTACTTCCCCAAGAATTCTTCAGTGGCTGAAGAATTACTTCCTAAAAACTCTTAGAAAAGTTACAGTTAAACCCATATTTACTGTCTGGGATTTTTACATTCCAGTACTGGTGGTTCTGCAGAAAAATGTTTTATTTCAGGTTTTTGGGAGTCCCTCTTCTGCATTTATTGATTCAAACAATAAATAAAAAATAATTTTTATATTTTGTAAAAGTACATAGATTTCCTTGCTGGAAACCAGATTTGAAGCCATGTAAGTGAGTTTCTCCAATGCCCTTTCATTCATGAGGGTTAAAAATCAGCAATCCCCAATTGCATTCAATAGCAATCCAGCTCGGTTGTCATGGAGACAGACGGGATGTTAGCGATCCGGATTATTTTTTAAAAAGCCGAACCACTTCCTTGTATGCTTCATCCTTCCTCTTCCCTGATCCTGAGATCCCATCAGGGTCTGAAAGTGCAACATGCCCTTGAAAGCAAACTGTCTTTTTTAATATTTCTTGCCATTGAAGGAATTTTGAAGTCGCGGTGCACATCCTCCCTCAGCTCTGAGCCCTGCCTGCATGTGACCTCAGGAGTTCATTCGGTGGGACGCTGTGGATCTTAAGCTACACATGTATCGACGGTAGCCAAGGGTGCTCGGTGCTTCGGTATTTGAGGTCGACTCATTTCTGTGTGGTCCTTCCAGATGCAAAGAGGCAAGGTTACACACTTGTAGACTGTATCAATGGTATAGCTTGACTTCTGTTTGCACAAAACCCTAAGTCTTTTGGGATATATTGGACTTCATGCTCAAGGAGTGTATTTTTTTCTCTTGGCTGACTGTTGCCAGCTAAACTGAAGAATATGGGATCGGCTTTGCTTAATGTGATAAGGTTAAATGTTTAATGACATCTGTAATTAAGTTGTCATTAGCTCTTATTTGGTATCCTTAGGCAAACTTCATTTAAAGCTTGAATTATCAAGACTGCTTATGGTTGACAATAAACTGTAATCTTGTATAAAAAAAATAAATGAATCACTAGTCCCCAAGTATGACAGATGTTTTCCATGCATAACAATAGAAGAGGTGTTGAAAATTAAAAAAAAAAAAAAATCTGGGGGTAGGAGGGGGTGAGAAAAACAAACAACACCCAAAACTTAACTTGTAGTTCCTGTCCTTGAAAGACACAATGTAATCTTCCCTTATTTATTCATTCCACTCCACTTTGCCCTCTCTGCCATTATGCAGGCTCCAACAAAGAAGGTGACCCCCAAGTATTCAAAACAAGTCTGGAGTAATATACTAATAAAAATTCATGTGGTGTTAAAAAAAAATAAAAAAGGAAAGCTCAAATCTTTGTTCAAGGTCCATTAAAATGTACAGATCATTCTACAATACTTTCATTAGCAAGCTCCTTGCTCGAAAAAGGCCTGCCTATTGTGTGATGAATCCCCCACAGTATTATTGACTGTCTTGTCCTCTCCAAAGGTAGAAGATAAAAATAAAATAAAAAAGTAGTGTGGTGGAAGAATGATAGCAATGAAGTTTTGTATGCAGTCTGACATATGATACGCATTAGCTTTTGGCAAACTCCATTTGACCCCATAAGATTTGGCCATTCAGTATCATTGAAGGGGTCCATAACTCACCGTACAAATAAATGAAAATGATAGCAAAGGTCTACATTAGTTTACTACATAATACTGGGGACCTAAAGAGAACTCTTAAGGCTATCATGAAGAAGTAAAGGGCAACAAAAAATAGAGGTAAATGTGAATTTAAGGACTGGTATGACTTATTATGCCTGAAAACCCTTGTGCAAGAAATGATCATTTCAAAGCGGACGCTTACATTCTAGCAGATCTCTTCTCAGCGTTAGGGACTAAGGGACTAATGTTGCTTAGGAACAACCTGCATTTTTAAAGACTATTTTAAACTAAAATACCACAATTCAGTTAATGAATGCCAAGCTCTGAAACTGTAATTTCTGCATTACTACTTTGTCTAATGGCTGTCTTGGCTTGCAAGTGTATGAAAACACACAAGAGCAAGTTCTCAACTGTTCAGGCAATCTGTAAGTTCATTCCTGTTTTGCTGTCTTCCTGTCAAAACTTTCCAACTGGTGTCATACCCTGTGTATTTTAAGTGCCATGCAGTCTTTCAAGGCAGGGTAAGTAATTGGGTAAACTGAGCTGTCACAACTTGGTTCTGTGTCTCTACAACTCAAGAGTCTCTTCAGCTGTAGTTTGTAAGCCTTCCTGCCTTTGAATCCAACAATGTTGGGTTTTATTCTTCATATTATTAAAAGTCAATGATGCAGAGCTACATTGTACTCTGTGAACTGCTGTGACTTCTACTGGAGCATTGGAAGGCTGAGAAATTGCTGCTCGGTCTGGATAGATGATGGACTGTGGGGATGCATATCACCATGGCTGTGCCTTTGGTGTAGCACCTTGAGGCTATATGGCTGAGATCTTCTGAGTCATGTAAAACCTGTTCAACAGCTAAATTGCAAGTATTTTAATAAGGTTTGTGACCATTTTCTCAGTGGCATCTGTAGGGGTCTGCTCCTACCTCACAGTAATGTGGATCTCTGTGGGTGCTGCGGCTCAAAAGATAGCAACATGAAATGCTACAGATGATGCGACTACTTGGCCCATGAAGTCATCCTCTGTAACAGTTTGTGCCTGATGTTTTATTACAGCTTTCACTGAATAAAGTGTCTTCTCAGGGCTAACTACATCTGTGGCAGTTCTTTCCTATATATTCAGTTCTGTTCCATGTGTCAGAACTGAAAAGGATCTTTGCATCCACGAGGAGGGGTTTCAGTTTTCAGCTGGATTTGCCTGAATGCACAAACACTTTACCAGCTCATTTCTTTTCTGTGTTCTATTGAAAGTTTCCTAATTATTCAATAAATGTATTAAAAAAAGAAAGGAAGAAGGGAAATCTAGAAGATAAAGGGCTTAGAATCAGCTCAAAGAAAAACAGTCACTTGTGATAAATCTAAGGTAGTTTGTAATTGATCACAATATTGAAGAATTTTACCTCCATTAGCTTTATGGTCTCCTATTACATGCTTTCCAGTCTTAAGTCAAACTAGATCCATGTGAGCCTTTTGTAAACAAGATCAGTCAGGGCTCCTTTAAAGATTACCAAGATGATGAAGACGTCGTTTCCCAAGTGCTGCTCAGTAGCCCTACCCATACGTTTTGCTGGGAAGTTAAGTCTCTGCATTTTTGCAATGACAGTAGGAGGGGAAACCAGACTCTTCAGCTTGATCTTATGTAAAGGAAGTGCATAATAGGATTTGATGAGCTCTGTGTCTTCAGGTCAACACGAGAGCTTTGTAGCAGATGGAGTTTCAGATCCGGCCAGGCATCGGGAAGTCCATGAATATGAGATCAAAACACATGATTCTCCCAAAATGTGGACAGAAGTTTAGTTTTTGGATTACGTTTTTTTGTGTGTGTGTGTGTAGCTTTCAGCTATGAAAGGGAGGAGTTTTCCTTTTTCTATTCTTGCCTTTGTGGCTGTGCTTATGCTTCCTGCTTACAGTGAGCACAGGTTTCAAGCATCACACTTAGTACTTATTGCTATTATCCATCAATAGTGGCACACAATTCCACTGATTTTAATATAATTGGAGCAAATTAATTTTAATAACTAAACTCTGAACATTAGCATTAGTTGAAATGGGAATAAAATTGCTCCCATCTCATGTTTAAATTACTGATTCTTTTCATAAGTTTTAAAATGGCTGACTTGGAATTCTTACCTGCATTTTGGGCGAAAAAATTTATTACCACTATTTTTTAACAGGGACTCATGCAGCATTCTATCAGGGTCTGTAATTACGCTAAAGATGAAGTGCAACGAAAAGGTTGACTACTGCACCAGAAGCGTACAATAGAGAACACTACAGCATAATTTCCTAATACATACTGTACATCCCCAAAGGGTGGAGCACTGATTTATATTTTTAAATGGTGTGAATGGATTGAATTGGGAAGAAAAATCAGAGCTTTGACTCATTGAAATAAGTTAATTTTATGTCAGGTTTTGTGAAATTACTTGTTTTATTGCATAACAACCTCAAACTGTTTGATGTTGGAAGTATTTTGATCTTAGTTCCAAATTTTCCTAGTGGACTTGTTCTGCTGTTTTGGCTTGAAATAATTTTTTATTTTCCTAATCTTTTATAGTGAAAAATAATAACCAAAACACTACAAATGCTCTCATTTTGGTCTGATCTTTGAGTCTCGTAGTAGCCTGATGTTCATGTAGTCAGCAGTGACTCACAATTCTGAGGCTCATACCGTATACAAAAATAAGGTAGTTCTCAGTTTGTCCCCTAATTCCAGTCAAAAGAAAAACTGAAATTTTAAAATCATCTTTAGATTTCCTTGCCCCAGGTCTGTATCAGTATAGGAACTCCCTGAGGATTTAAAAGGTTTGGGGAACCCCCATAGCACTGCTGCTCTGTGAAGGGGTCAGGGTTGCTGTTGGTTCACGTTTACAGATTTGGACACTGAAGGCAAGAAAAGTTGTGGCTTAATTGAATCCAGCTTTCCTTACTCAGGCAAACGGGCTTGTCTGCCTGCATCAAAGTGTATGTAACTTGTCCATATTCAACAAGAAAAATGTTTCTGCACAACTCTGCTTCTCTGCTGCTGTTTGGTATTTCACGTCTGTGCCACATTCATGGCTCTGACCTGGAAGGCAAGTGTCTATCTGCAAGAAAAAGCTTTATGTCTGGCTGCTTATATTGATTTCAAAAGTTACAGTGAGTGAGCATATTAGTACAACTGCCCTTCTAGAAAAATGTATTTGGTGGATTTACTCTGGTTTCATCCTGTCATGATCTGGTTGATTAAGCAGGTGATACTCCAGACTTTTACCTGTAGAAAGGAGTTATACAGTCCTTTGAGGGTTGTGTTTTGACTGCAAGAATATCCTGCTCTGGCAGCACACATTTATACAGGCAGTAATTATAGTCCAAGTCTAGGGGACCCTACTGAATTTTACATTGTAGTCTTGTGGTTTGGAGAGATGCCTTCCTATTTCTGTCATTCAAAACCTTTTCTATAAGTAACTTCATCTCTCTATTTACAAACCTGTTGGTAGGAACCAAGAAATGCAAATCAGCGTTGTTGACTGGCTCTCTTAATTTGAATTAATGCTTGAAAATAATGGTGTGTTTTATCTCTGCTTAACCTGACTGAACTACATTAGATTTTTTTCTTCCCTGCTTTCCTTGAGTGTAAAGGGTACACAAACTTTACTGAATGGTGGTAGAGGGGATCATGTTGGAGCAGATGAGGAGTGAGGATTAGAGTCCTTGCATATTAGAACTGCTAGCACTGCATTAACATTAAAATTTAATGGTTGATGTGCATGTGTGCACGAAGGGAATAGGCTGACTTCTTAATTTGGGATAGCGAATGTTGTTAACTTTCTTCATGTTTATGAAAATTAAACTTTAATTATGAGGCATTTGTTTTGAAGTTAATTTCTTTCTCTTTGCTTTGCCTTTGAGCTCAGGTTGAGAACTGGAAAGTGAGATTACATAAATTGTTTAATTTAATTGGTAGTCTCATGGTAAATGTTCTGCAGAGCACTAGTGACTGACCTGTGCCCTGACATTATTGAACTATATAGCAAATACCCATGAGAAGCAAGTATGGTGAATTAGTAAATTTTCTAGTAAAAGCTGAAAATTAAACTCTCCTCATATAATTGTGTCTATGCAATTCCTTGTACTCCTGTAACTCTGAGAATCTGTTACTTGAGGAGGTGAAAGCCAGTTTATTTCAAACTCCTTGTTGAACTGACAGGATGCTAGTTAGCCCTCTTTTTTCCCTCCCATCCCAGTCCATTCTATCCTCATCCCTTGCGTGGCAGAGCTGTAACTCTGAGCTCCCGAGGTGAACGGGGCTGTTTCGCACTGTGCACCGTCAGGTGAGGGAGCAGGAGAGGCAGCCGCAGCCATTGCCCTCGCTGGGGAGGCAGCAGCTGGCTTAAAGGAGCATTGTGGTGAATGGGGATTTGGCACTCGGCGCGCAGACTGCTGGGTCTGTGTTCTCTTCTAGTGTAAGGGTTTGGATTTTAAAAACTGCAGTTCAAAACTAGATCAGCTTTATGCACACCGAATGTCTTGAGGGATAGTTCTGAGGAACAGTGCTTCAGAGTTTAATTGTTTGTATTTGCCCTACCAGGCTGGGAAGTGGATTGTAGAGCTGGACTCAGACTTTCTACTAAAGTTTAACTTAGCTTTATTTCAAACTCGTTCTTTCCAAAGGGTGGGTAAGAAAACACCTCTTCTGACTCTCTTAGATTAACTATAACTACTTAAGACATAGGCAGAATTTTGTGAGCGGCGATGAGAACTTAAACAACTTCAATGTAGTGTCAATTCATTCCCAATCATTTCTTTTTTATTTTTTTAAATATAAACTCTGTATGTGGAGCCTAAGAGAAGTCAATACCAAGATGGAAGTTTTAATGTGGATCAAAGTGGAATTACAATTACATTAGGTGATTTACCTTTAGGCATCAGTTGCTAATAATTAATTTCTTTACTTTCATGAAGAATTTATTAGCAGCTGGTAAAGGAAATGTAAACTTTTTAGATAAAGAGTGCTAGATCTTTATGTGTGAATATATGACTCTCTTAAAATGTTTCTAATCCTGTCATCTATCTAGGAAAACCAAGCTATCTGCCACATTGATTATGACAGAAACCTGTGATAATTTCATTTCCTAAAAAGATTAGACTCTAATGAATTTTCATCCATATTGAAAGCTGAATGTTATAGAGCAGAAAGCATGTCCATGCTTACCAGCATGTCATGAGCTGGATTTCTTAGACCCCAACTTGTTTTGTTTCTCTGATGGTATTTATTGTTTGGCATTCGGGGTTTGGGTTTTTTGTTTGTTTGTTCAGGTGTCTTTGGGAATTTCCAGCACCTTAGAGCTATCTTGCTATTTTTCAAGGCTCCTGCCATGCTGGAGATAATGGTGCTGATGGACAGACTATAGAAGAATTTTATGTGTCTTAATGACACATTAAATGAGAGTAAAAAACATAGTGACATTGCTGCATAATCTCTCACAAACATTTTTACAAATTTAATTGCATAAAATATTTTTAAACTTTGAAACTGTAATCTCTGACGCTTTATATATCTTAGATTCAATTATGAAAGTGTGCCATGCTATAGTTTAAAGACTTTCCAGCTTCCTACAAAGTGATCTTTGAGTTCCCCCTCTCTAAAAGTATGATTTCTAAAGACATCACCTTTTACTTATTTACATCAACTTCTTCATTGCATCATCAAAAAGCAAAATGTGTATTATAGCTTGAAAGTAGCATACAATCCACTGATCAGAGAGGGGAATGAAACAGGGCTTTGAACAGCTTTGCCAGGGAGATGCAGTGAGGCTTCTTAGAATTATCATTAGGTGCCAGCTTCATCTTGCTCTGAATTATTCAAAGCAGCAGGACTGTTGTTTCATTAAAAGAATATATCTGCTTTTAAAGTAAGAGATTGTTAATTAAATGAAGTTTGCTGCCAAAGATTGATAATATTTGAAGTGCAAAGTCAGGACTTGCCAGACAGCTTGGTGTGCTATTTCTGGATCCTGAAGGCCTTCTACCAAGCTGGGCAGACCATGGCGTGCCTGCTTCCTGCAGGCTGGCTGCGCCCTGGCTGGGAGGTTGAAGGTACATGGTTAAATCCGTTGAGTCCAATGTACATCTGTGGAGAACACTGGTGCTGGAGAGCGAGGGATACCAGCTGCCTCCATGACCAGAAGTCAGCTAATTTCACGTCAGTACTTCTCTGGGTTGCTGGTGGAACTGCTGACATTTACCTACAGGCGTTCCTGAGCCCTTATAACACAATTGTCTCATAAAAAAAAATGGCAGGGTGTTTTTTGTTTGCTTTTTAATGGCAAACATTTAGGTCAGCAGGTAGACAGACGTGGTACAATGTGGTTGGTTTGGTTTTTTTTTCTGAAGCTTTCAGTACATAATCTAGCCTAAAAGTTGAACTTGAAAAGAAAACACTGTCCAATCTCTAGTACCTGAAGCTCCAAAAATTGAATAGCCCTGTCTGTGTGTGGGAGTACCAGACTGGGAGATTAGTTTGGCTCTTTCAACTAGATTACAAAGCCAGAGTTAACAAACCTCCCTGGAAGCAAACAGCTGAGGTAATGATCATGATTTACAATGAGGATTCTTAGGACTTCAGGGAAAAACAGTACAGGAGGGAGTAGTATGTCTGAGGGCAGGAGCTGGCAGTTGTCTAGGCAAGCTTTAACTTCATATGGCTTATCCAATTAATCCCTGTGACTCCTTGGCTCTTCTGCAATACCTAGCAGGTGTACTTAATGTACTAAACAGCCCACGAGCAAAACAGAGAGAACTCGTGGTACTGGGTAAAACAGCTCCCAGAAGAGTGAGGAACTGGAGAGAGTATCATCTCCTCAACATGATGCAGTTGTATAGCCTCAAACACTACACTTCTGGAGCACAACGCACAGTAACTGAATTAAAGCCCTTAAGCAAACCAGGCAGAAAATATAAATTAGCTGAGAAAGCACATATATCTGAAAAATCAATTTAAATCCTGCAAGGCCCTTGCCAGCAGGACCACACTCTCGGACTTTTCCGATCCAACAGAAATGTTCGACACAAATCTGTTTTTAAGTGCTAATACTAAATAACAGATCTCTGAACCAGTGATCTGGAGTCTGCCAAATTATCCTCTATCTCAGCAAGGCACAACAGAAATGGTCACAACTGGGTAGTGTAACGGGATGTGAGTTGATTACCATCTCGGCCTTTTTGGAAATCAAGTTCTGCAAGACTTTACATAGTATGGAAAGATAAAATTACTGCTTTGCTAATGTTTTACATTAGCTGCTATCAGCTGAAAGCATTTGTGCCTTTTGAGTAGGGTATAATTCCAGGTATAAGGGAGAGGGATACTGGGAGTTACAAGACATCACTGTCCTTATACACGATGCGGTGAGGAGAGTTTTCTCCCTCGTCTCTTGGCAAGTGCTGAACTATGGAAATCGTTGCAATAGTTATGAATGATTGAAGCTCAGACATGCCCCAAGCTAGAGTCTAACTGAATGCAGAGCTCACTTTATCAGATTTAAACCCTGATGTCTATTTTTTCAAAGTTCCAGTAAATTGCTCTTTAAATTGGTATTTGTACACAGACATAGCATAAGCTAATAACTGCAGGGGTATGGGTTGGAAGGAAGGGATTTCCAGGCTGGCACAGGGGAAGCTATCCATACCCTCAGGCTTCTGCTCTGTGTACACTGAGCTCTCCTCAGCCTCCCTACAGGTAGCCCATGCTGCACGTTCTGCCCCTCTTCAAACACAAGCCTTATTAGGACCTGACTTGTTACTTTTGCACATTTCTGGGTGAATTCAATTATTGAACTTAGCAAGTTTATTAGCATGCACGGAGAGAAATTGTCACTTTAGAGAAGAAGTATGTGATGCTGATATTACAAAAAAGCCTTCCATTATGAACGCAAACAGAGTAACGGAAGAAAATATACTGAGGTGAGAGTTTCCATTATTACATATTATGTAAACTAACTTCTAGATATAAAATTAAGGGTTTCCTTTACAAGCAGTTTTGCACAAGTACCATTTTTGCTCAGTGTCCTTACTCCTTGCAAAGGAACCTAATCCTTCTGTACGCAGCTTCCTCTTTCACACGATAGCCATGTGAAAGATTACCAGGTGACACTGTAATGGTTATGGAAGCCGAGCAATCAGCAGAGGATGACACCTTCCAATTAGATGGACAGAAAGTCCTCACCCACACTAATGAAAAAAAGAGAAAAGAAAAGAAAAATCTACAAGTTTCTAACAGTAAGACTTTGGCATTCTGGGATAAAAAAAAAAAAGTTTTGAACTGACTTAATATTGAGCTTTTCATTGGGTGAAGATGGAAGGTGAAAATACAATGAACTTCGACAGTCCACCAGGAATGCTATGAAATGAAACAAGTACTGACTTGCACTTTTCTGATTTGAATAATATTTTGATTTCCCACTTGTGTTTCTCACGCACCTCCATATTAATTTCTAATATTTAGTGACCCAGATCCTTCAGAAAATATCTAACGAATGCGTTGTAAAACCTCTACAATTTCTGGTTGTTGTGCTTTGTTGGGCTTGATGATTGTTCTCCCTGAACTAAAGGGCGTAGCTTGTTATGTGAAATCTCAGTCCAAATACAGGTGATCAGAAATTTCCATACTTAGATTTAGGCACTCCAGTCATTATGCAAAGTGAGAATGCAGTGAGACTGTTAGCAATAGGAAGTGATAGGTGTCTGGAAGTATCAAATCATATAATCTTTTCAAAAGCTATTAAAAAACTAAATAATTGCTGAAATAAAACATTGGCCAGAATAAAACATCTGGGCTTCTGTTTCTGAGCAAATGGCTTTAAGAACATTAGAAGACTTTAGAGATAATTATTTTTAGTAAGAAGGAAACTACACACATTTATGGAAACAGTATTTTCCAAATTTTTTTTTTTTTAACTAGTTCATCCTTTATTTTAGATCTCAGGATGACTTATTTTGAGGTCCTAAGAGCGGATGGATGGAGAGGACGGATGGATGGGTGGTGATGGGGGGAGACAGCCTTTCCCTAGACTTTGATGGTAATTCAGTAAGGGTCTTAAAATGCAGGCTTGAAGCTGTGTTTTCTTACACAGGTCTCTGATCTTCTTTTAATAGTCACCCAATATTTGAGTTACGTGCACAACAGTACGTGCTAGCAACAAACAGCTGTAAAAGTGTCATTACATTATATTATCTCTCTTTTGAAAAGCTGTTGTATTTATAGCATTTTATAAACTGTTACTTCAAGAGAATGGCAGTAATTCTACAATGGGATCATCTGATCTGTATGGTCCCCTTGCCATGGCAGTGAGACAGGATTTCACTCCTTGCGTCCCCACTCTCTTCTAACGGCGAGTAATGCTGTGCAACGTGGTGCTGAGAGGGCAACAGAGCTTTTCCCCAGGCACCCTCCACCAGTCAAGAGTTTGCAGCAGCACGCTACCCGCTGTCTTTATACTTGGTTCTCTCAACACATTTATTTTTAGCTTTATATAATCATTTTATGCCAACGGAACAAATAGATCTTTGAGACGACTTCATTGTTCCCTGCTGCCAACCTGGGATGATGCCAGAATCGATTTGAAAGAAGTGCCTCAACATCCCGCTGTGCATTAAATTGAGGGTAAAGTGTGCACTGCTCTGAGGTGGCAAGCGAGAGAGGTGGGCAAGGAAGGGAAAGGCAGGTGGAGAATCCTTCTGGCTCCTCTGAGTTGCCCGGTCTCTCCTCTATATCTTGCTCAGTTCATGGTGCCCCCTCTCTTGTCCCACCTTGAACAGTCCTGTTCAAGAGGATGGGGGTTCTTCATATTTCCCCTGCCTCCGACAGACCATATTATATTCTTCCAGAAAAATAAGGCACATGTTCTTCATAGTTCCAAGTAGCTGAACATGAATACAAATCATATTTACCAATTCATCTTACATCATCTTAGAAAATATTCCAGGTGATCTTCTTTTAATGGCCGGATAAATATTTTTATTATGTTGGGTGAATTTTCAAGAAAATAGTCACTGATCCAATTCAATATTGTCTGTTTTTAGTGATTCTGTCCCACTACTTTTATCTAAAACACAAATCTTCTATTTTATTCAACCTCACAGGAATGTGCATTACTTACTGAAGATTAACAAGCATAAAAATTTGGTGCTCTCACCTTATTTCTCCTCTTCCAATTAATATGTGACACACCTGGAACTACTAATGTCACTACTGAAATACTACCTGATGCCGCAAGTATACTTGAAAAAAATCTGTGCCCTGGTTAGGCACTGTTTCTGGGAATATGTGGGTCATGGTTAAAAGCATCCTAGCTTTAATAATGCTTAAACGGGAGTAAACTGCAATAATTGTACAGATGCTTTGCTGTCTGATCTGGTAAGATAGTGAAGAGTACGTGTCTCCATCTGTGCTTTGCTGACAGGAAAGGTGAGAGTCACGGGTGCTGACTGCAAAGGCTGGCACTCCAGCTGAGGCTGTGGAGTGCAGATCTGAACGTCCGTAGCCCAGTCCCAAGGGCGGGCTGCAGTACGAGCACTAACCAGTGCCTTGTCTGAGCCTTACAGAGCCATGATTATTGGCCAGTGTTAAGGGTACAGACTTTATATGGCAAGACAGAATTTGAACAGCGTTATGATTTCCTATTTTTGACCTAATAGTTAGAATGGAGTTTTTTAGATTTTTTTTTTTTTCTTTCAGGTAACTGTACTCAAGGGAATTTTGACTTTTCTTTGGAATTTGCCAAAGTGTCTATTCTTCATGTAATATAATTAAGAACCTGAACATTCTCTTTTATATTAGAAAGAAAACTAGGCCATCCTATGGGAATAGCCCTTTTTTGTTTATGCATAAACAGGCAAAGCACTGTGAACAATGTCTGAGCATGATATATTTTGTTTCAAGAGATCTGGAGTGCCCACAGCTATACTTGACTTCAGCAGAAATTCTGTGCGTTCGCTTCCTCTGAAAATTAGACCCTTTGTTCTTTTCCTAGAGCAATGACAATCTGTGTCTCAAAGGTAAAATCACACTGTACCATAAGCTGCAATTGTAACAATATGCTTGTGTTTTTGCAAAGAAAATTGCAAGTAAAAAAAAAAAAGCCAACAAAACCAAAAAACCCCCAAACCACCAAAAGAGTTGTATTTTTAAAAAGTGGTTTTGATTTAAAACCTTCTTCAAGGTTTTTAAAATCTTAAGCTTTTTTTCTTTTCTATTCATTATACCTAATGGGACTTTTCTCACTCTCTTCTGTCCTAATAGAGCTGGAGTGAAAAATGCAGTGCTGTTGTGTTTCAATTGTGATCAGAAAGCACGCTAGCTCCTTCATGGAGGAGAGCTGCAGGAAATGGGAAACGAAAAGTTCTTTTCTTTTTCAGGTACTTTTCCATGTTCTTACTTGTTATTGTTTAAGATTTTAAGAACAAGGGGTAGAAAAAAAATGAAGCCTGATGCCAGATCTCACAAACATAATTTTAGACATCTAAATAAATGTTTTCGTTTTTCAGATGTTCCACACTTTTTTTTTCAGCAGGTTCTCAACTTCTCTAAAAACAAACTGCATTAGTTTAATTGTCGAAAGTTTGGAGGGGGAAGAAGGTATTTTCCTCAGAGATGTTACACAGTGTAGTTACAATTACCTTTTCACAGTGTGAACAGTCTGTCCTCTGTGTGTATGTATGGGAAACACATCTGTTCACGAGGAGTTATTTCTTGGAAAGCAACATTCATCCTCTGTTTCTTGCTTACCTCTAAAACTCCCCCTAGGTCTCCTTTCCTGGAAGTTGTTGGATAGCAAAAGTGCCTCATACGCTATCACTTTGTGATAAAGAAGGTTGTGTTTGTGTCACATTTTAAATAGGTAAGGGTGAGAGGACCAAATCAATGTGTGTTTCAAATTCTCCCTTGGTTTATCTATAAGACCAATGCATATGTTTCAGCTTCTTATCTTCTCTGAGAATTTCTGTCCTTAGGATTGACTTCGTTTTCCTGATCTGTGTGTGTCTAATTATAAATACCTGCTAATTAACTAATAATTGCATACCTATGTCACATTTGTTGTCAGTCTAAGGAGGTAGTGTAGGAGGTTATCTGGGGTTTCTTTTATTCATTCAAGTCTTATGAACTGACAATTTCAAGATGGAAGCAGAGCACAGACTGAAAGCCATGCTAAGGACAGCACAGGGAGTCAGGGAAGAACTCGATCTAGGCAAGAGTTGTGGGACAGGGAAGGTCACCAACCTATGTAGTTCTGTTAGTGCCCAAATACGACAGCAGACCCACTGGCCATGTGTGATGTCTTGATGGATGTGTCACAATTACTCTTAAAATAGCAGAATTCAATAACTTTATGAAACCCTTCACATTGCTTACAAATAGTAATTACTGTTGGTAAAATAGAGTAATTAGTGGCATTTAGTTGAATTTTAATGGTATTTGCAATGTAAGACTTGGTCTCTAGTAGTCATTTCTATGGTAAATTTAATGGCTTTTAAATGGTAATCTGTGAAGTAAATGAATTGAACATTTCAGCAGAGGTCTGGCAGAATGAATGGAAATTTCAGAATAATCCAAGTGGTATGTTAATTGCTTGATAGTTACATTAAACTGAATGGCAAAGTGGATGGTATTCAAAAGAACACGCTGAAAATATTCTTCTGACTCCAAGATGGCATGTCAATTTAAGTTTTAAAGGCTTTCTAACTTAAATAATTATCTGTGTTAAGTTTTACTGTCTCTCGTCTTATAAAATCCAAGTAATGAACTTAATAGCAAAGAACATACTTGGAAACATCTTTGTTGGAGCTGGCTGGAAATTTTAACAACTGTTTTTGATCACAAATAGAAATTTCATCAAATAAAAATGTTTTCAGAAAGCATGTTGATTTTTCAGCAGAATAAATTCAAAATAATACCTTCACAATTTCTTGCTTTAATTCTTTTTTTTTTTTTTTTTTTTTTGAGATTAACCAAGAAATTGTTCAGATGACTCCTTAGTTCCAGTTCAGGTTTTTCATACTGATTTGATACTTTTAAATGACTGGATTACCTGTGGAATACAAATTTTACTTTATGACTAAGTCAAATCTTATTAATCAAAGTAGTTCAATATTTTATTTTGCTCTTTGGTGAATTAACTAGTCTATTTGACTACAATTGAACAGTTAGAGTGTTGAGTATTTTGTTTGAAACATAAGCAAACTTCATTGCAGGTTCAGGATTATTGCTTAATAGTGTTTTATGATCAACTTGTTTTCAATATGGTAAGTGAAAAGGTTAAATTTCACTAATTTTATTTAAAGAAGGAAAAAAATCTTGTTTTTTCATGCTTGTTACAGCAAGTTGGTTTATTAGCAAAAAATACAAAGAAGCAAAGAACTTAAAGCCATTGTTTGGCATTTCCTGGGGAGAAACATGTCAATCATGGAAGTAAAATTATTCACACCGGAAACCTAATTGAAGTATTATATTTATGCAGTCATGATAGAGCTCATAATCACGATTGTGCACTGCATCACAAGGGATAAATCAAAGCACCACAGGTTTTGTTGAATTGCGTAAAGTATTACAAAAGGAGGAATCATTAAGAACTAAAGTGAGATAAAGCTGTTCTCGGAGCCAAAGCAGAAGCAGCTTTCATTGTTCTTTGAGAAGGGCTTGCACAGAGATGACTTTACAAGTCGATTAAGGTTACTCCATAGTGCTTCACTGATGCAACTGATAAGTAATAAATCTAAGTAATTAAAGTTCTCAAGATCTGCAGGAGTTTCTCTCTTGCAGATAACAGAGACACAACCATTTCACAAGTTTATTTTGTTATTGCAGGACAGCCCAGAAGCATTATCGTGACTGGCCAGGTAGCTACCGCGCTTTGCAGTTTAGATGCTTGGTATGTTGTTCATATCAGAGTTGCCCACTAGATTTTATCTCTAAGCGCTGACATTTCTTCTGTTTGTTAAATTAATGGGTTTCCCCTTGTTTTTGTACCTGTCCCCAGTGCCTTGGAAGGAGAGGCAAGGAGGGAGAGAAGGGCACCTAGGGGCTTTGCTAGTCTCCCTGAAGAACAAATGCTGGAGGTTGCTGCAGGCTGTTTGGCACTGTGCAGCCTGGTAAGATTTGCACCAGACCCCAAAGTTATAAGTATCCATCTACTACTGGTTTTAAAATGCCTAACAGTGAAGTTATGGGGCTTATTCTTCTTTCCTGTCTGATGTTTAATTATTACCATTAAAATTAAGCCAATAAGCCTATGAATTATGTCCATTGTCTTGCTTTCAGTCCATGAAGGCAGATATGTAATACGTTTTTGTCACAAAAGAAAGTTCAGAGTGCAACCCTTTGGTTTGCCATCACCATTATTAGTTCCTACTACTTTAGCTGATGACTTTACCAATGTCTTCCTGGATTAGAATTTTTTTTCCTAGATTGGGTATCCCACACTGATGAGGATGAAGTACCCTAAGTGGTAGGCAGATGTTTCACCAGCATCTCCTCTGTTGTCATTGGGGTTTTTTATCTTTCTTTCTTTCCTTCCACTTTGCTGTTTTTGAAGCAACTTTTAAACACTCTCTTCTGAAAGTTCTGTCACTTCATATGACGTTTCTTGAAGTTTTCAGATCATTTCAGGTCTGTGGAGCTTGTGCCTAGTGGGACTTGTACGGAGTTTTGGGCTCATCTAGTCTTTGCAGAGCAAAGCCAGTATTAAAACAAAGCTGCCAGGCTTTATTCAGTTGTACTGCTTTGTTGTGAACTTCAGTTGGGCAATTCTGAAAGATGATGCTTGTAAAGGGAAAAGATAGCACTCAAACAGCAAAAGAAAACCTGGCATTGAAACCACAAATATGTTGTGACTATCATAAATGCCACTTGGCAATTCTTTGTAGGGGCTTGAAACGAATTTTCCTTCCATTTATTCTATTTACTTCCCCTCTTTCACTGTGCCTCATCACCGCAGCATCAAACACAGAACAAAGTTAATCAGCAAGAGATTTGCCTTTTTTATGAATGAAAATGAAAAGAGGAATCTTAGTAAATTTCCGCCTCTCCTAATTGTGATAATTGCAATCTAAAAAACATTAAAGCATAGCTCTGACATTGAAAGCTGTAGTTGAATTGTGCTTCTAGTCTCAAAATGGTTCTTTTTTTCCCAACTCTTTATGTTCTTTCTTACAGTCCAGTTTTCCATGTTCAAGCACAGTCAGCTTTGCAAAGTTTAGGTCTGGACTTTGGTTGAGAACTTTTTAAACATTTCTAGGTTCTTGTTAATAGCTGGATGATCCAAAACCTAAGTGAAAGAATTTGCATACTGCTGCTTGTAATGGTTCCAGACGAGGCAGACATGCTAAAGTAATTTCTCTGTTTTTAATCTGTAAGAAAAGCAAGTTGCCCTTGATAATAACAATCAACTCGTCACTGTTTCAGCATCATTATAATTATCTTATTTGTTGTTTTAATGGGAGTGCCTGTGTTACAGCATATTTTGGTTTTGCTGCTGGCCAGAAGAATTTAAATCTACTAACTCTGTGCCCCAAGGCATCAAAATTGTACTTGCTGTGTTGCAAACCAGCTGGACTTGGTGCTGCTGCAGTGAGGTAAATTTGGCCTCATTGGGAGTGACTGCTGATGCACCCCCTAAGTAAGCAATCAATAGTATTGATCTGTCCTGGTGAATTGTGTGCAGCTCGCGAGGCACTGGCACATGCTGCAGATTAATAGGAGAATGAGCCAGCTCACCAAGCTGCTGCTGACTTGAATTACGAGAATTAGAAGTGACTGATGTTGAGAAAGCTAAAGAATTAGCTGCTACCCAGGTTAGTGCCATCTAATCAGTGACTAAAGATGATGCACATAGTTGCCTCTGCAGGAGCTGTCCTGTTTCTACCTGTGTGCTCGCGTGTGGACATGCAGCCTCTGGGATGATTGGTATCTTTTAAACTTTTGCACCTCAAGTGTGGCAGCGTGAGCTGAGTTACTCTGACAGCTGCAGTCCTGCACAAATAAAACAGATAATAGAAGATGACAAACTTTCTCTTATAAACTGAATTTTCTAATAGCTTTTAGTTGCTTTAATTACTTTCCATGGGTACAAGGAAAGTTTTAGTATAAATATTAATGTTATGAATGAAACATGAGACCCTTTTATCTCAGTAATGTCTTCAAATTCACTTAGAGTTTCCTTCTGATAGAATGATTGATGGAATGTCTTGTTCAGAACTGGACTGAGAACAAAAATTGTAGTTAAGAAAAAGTATAATTTTTAAAAGCATTTATCAAGAGTCGAGCACATTTTAAATGTCTTTTAAAATCCCCTCTGGTAATAGTTGACACACAATTTCACTTGCAGACATTACGAAAACTTCACAATTGAAACAATTTCCTGATATGAAAATTCCACCTGTAATTCCTAGCAAGAACAAGGAAGAAATCCTTAAATACATTTTTTATAATGATTTAGAAGAACAACTGACAATTATTCTTACTCATCTGTGTGTACAGTTTATATCTGACAGTATCTAACTGCTTTCACAGCTCAGATAATACAGGATGCTGACCAGGGCTGCAAACGTTTGCCAAACTGATGCATTTACTTTAAAAGCCTGTTGTGCTGGCATTAACCTTGGCAAAAAGTGACTTGTCCCGTAACCGTCTCTTATATTCTGTCTACTGGAGCAGGAATAGTCTGGGATTGAAGTATATAAGTAACATCAATAGTTTGAACAGAAGACAAATGTATTTGGAGGATTGTATCGGAGTTTTTTTCCGAAGTGGCTAAGGATTAAAGCTGCAATTCCTAAAGTTCTCTGCTGAGAAATCTTAAGAGACTGTTTCTAGGTACTGTATGTGGCTCTGCAAAAGAGTAAGAGTGTCTCCATAGTCAACATTAACAGTCCTGGTTATGGGTTACATCCTTAAAACGCGTCACCATAATACTGGAGACAATTTATCTGCTGAATCCTATTGTAGTGGAGTGTGGTCTTATTCACTGCATGGAGATCCTACGGAGCAGCTTTCTATGGGATTGGTGGAGAGATTCTATATGGACAGCCAGCTCCTACTTTTCTTCTATGGAGGGTATTTTTCTTTTCCTAGGCAGAAATTTTATTCCAACATCACCTAGCTCCCAAAATCTAAATCTTACATGATCCATTCATTCGTATTTGACCAGGAATTATAAAAGCTGCATGCACACATTTTTTCATGGAAAATAAGAAGTGTGACAACAGGATAATTATATTTTCAAACACTTCTGCATATGTATTAGGTCATCCATAAGTTTACTTCAAGTTTAAATAGGGATGTGCACATTTGCATCTGTATGTGAATGTCCCTGACTGCCTGTGTTTTTTGAACAGGTTTCTTTTCTATGCTAGTGCAAAGCTTTGAAAAATCAATTCTTTTGAGTTAAAGCAGTATTGCTAGGAAGAATTATCATCACTGGCTTTAATGTACTTGGGAACCAAATGTAGTATCCTTAATCAGTCATGGCCAAAAGCCTTAAATAGGGAGAGATATATTTTATTTCACATTAACTATTTCTAAGTGAAAATCAAACTCAGGAACAGATAGTCAACAGAGTACATAAACTTTATAGGCTAGGTCATAGGTGTTTTTACATGTCAAACCATTTCATATACCATATGTAATCTGATTTGAAAATTTAAGTGAGAGTATGGCATCATGTCTGGTACTTTTTCCTAACCATGACAAACCTGCTTTAATGTAGGTTTCATTGTCACATTCTGTAGCTTTTACATAGACGTTATTTTATGCATGTTTATGTTTAAACCCTCCCAAAAATTTTAAAAATTCATTTATTCAGGTTCCTAATAAATACAGCATTATTACAAGTACTACAGTGTTTTGAATTTCTATAATAGATTATGTATCACTACAGCTACGTGTAGACATTTAAAAAAAAAGAACTATTTGATATTAAAATGCAGAATAATTCAGGATTGTTTTCTAAAGATGTGAAGCAGAAAACAATTTATACAGATGACAGTTAAGTAGAGGTACCTGTAACTGTAGGAAAGTCTTTTTGCCTTTTATGGAGGGCTGTACTGGCAGGATAATAACAGAATCCCTCCTGATATTAGATTGATGAAAACTGGAAATGTAAAAATGAGACTTGGTTCTGTGTTCCTTTTGAAAAGGTGTCTGCACCTCTCCCTTGATTCTGCATTTTCCTTACAAATTCCAGGCTTTCATTTAAAAATAACTTTCTCCCTCTTTCCTGCCAGGAAGTTATCAGCTATCCTTGTGTAAATCTGTGCTGACACTTGTTAATTCAACCTTGCTGAGAACTGTCTACTTTTAAATTGCAGTGGCAGCAAATCCATAAACTGTAGAATTTACTAAGGGTCACATCAGTATTAAGACACATCAGCACAGCAATTGCAGACTCTGATCCTGCAAATGGCCGTGCTCAGAGACAACCAGCTGAAGCTCTGCAGAAGTTATGAGGGTCTTCTAAGGACAGGGGTTGAGCCCTAGTCCTCCTATAATGTGAACATATTTAGTCAGTGGGAATAAATGTCTGGTGGTCACTGGAGCTTCATTCAGCTGTCGGGTCATATATGAACCACACTGAAAGGCTTAGGCTCGGTTCTGGAATTGTGCAATGTGTTGTTTAGCACCTTGTGCAAACATCGGGGTCTTTGATCCTGTGCATAGAGACTCTCGTCATGCGTAAGGTCACAAATAAGTCCATGTTAGGAGTAGAAGTATCCACGTAGAGGCATGTAGATGAGCATATAAATGAGCGTAGATGATCACACAGATGAACAAATCATACAAATTGACCTCTTGGCTGCCCATGCATGCAAAGAAAACAGATTTTAATAGCTGGCTAATGAAGCTTTTAACCTTTTTAAGCTAAGCACAACAAAGCTCTGGTTTATTTGCTGCATCACCTGGGCTGGGTGAGGTTATACATGGAGAATCTACCCCTCAGACTGAAAAAAAGACTGCAGATACCTTGAGCCAGGCTGTGAACAAATGGACAGTGAACAAAGGAAGGAAGGAGACAACACTGGTCAGCCTGACAGTCACTAACTACAGAACTCACTGGGGTTTTTTGAAGGTGATTTTTGTCTGTGGCTGCTGCACAGAGCCAGTGTAGGGAAGTATTAAGAAAATCCTGTATCCAGGAAGACATAATAGGTGGACATATGCATATGTCTGCTCTCAGGTAGAGTTATGCAATCTATTTTTACAGAAAAAAAATCTATTTTTATTTCTTTCTATTGTACATTGGCTATAAAATTAATCTTTCTTGCATAGTATTTACTTATATAACAGTGGTCCTTTATCAAGCAGAAATAGAATAGGATTCTTTTCCTCCTTCATCCCTTGGCGTCAGATGGGCTTTTTCATATCCTTTAAGAATCTGTCACAGATTTTCACCAATGATGCTGAAATAAAGGCTGAACGTTTATAACAAGTAGCACTTGAATTTGTCCTTCATCTTTTCTGGGGGAAAAAAAAATCTTCACCTAATGCCCTCATTTGCTATCCTCTGAAGAAGAAAGCATATTTTTTCTCAGTGGTAATGGTCCGGCCAGGGGAATGTCATTTAGCACGAAGGGATGTCAACATCACAGAGCATTTGCTAATTTCATCAAGATTAATATAATCCTTGGCACTGGGTCCTAAATCATTGGTGACAGCTCATGGCAAAATGGGAAATATCACAGGGACCAATGACACTTGCTACAGCTTTCCCTTCAGCAATAACACTTCTGACGTATTTATCTTAATTAGTAGCAGCAGGAGAAAAAGAAAGAAATAGAGACAGAGAGAAATTCAATTGAGTTTGAGCAAGATCATAATTAAGAGAGTGTTCGCTGTACAATTCCAAACGTAGCTTTCTGACAGAGAAAAAGAAATGCAATTCCCTTAAATGAAAGGCAAAAAATGTAATGAAGCTTAATGGAATATTTTTCGGCATTTTTCCTTTTTTAAGCATCAGCTCTAAATTCCATCACTATATAACTCACATTCCTTTATAGTAAAATCTTCCTAGCAATGGAAAAAAATAACAACAAAAAAGCAGTGTCATTGCTGAGAGATGAAAGCTGAATCATTCAAGTTGTTTAAGCTTAAAATGCCTTTAATAATAAAAATTAAATGGGTAGAATGAAACATAAAATATCCTTTTTCTGGATTATTTGATTATTATCCTATTGTTTTCTGGGTTGTTGAATTGCCTTTAGCTCCAGTAAATACCAGAGCAATGTGCTGAGTAACTCGACAACACCTGCCTGTGTGTCCCCACCTTTACTGATACATGCTTGTGAAAAAGTGAAACAGTCTCCAATATCAATTTTTGTTTAATACTAATGTGCCTGCTTTATAATCCACCAGGTAATCACTACTAGTTTATACGCATCTATAATTTTAAATTATTGAAATGAGAACCAGGAATCTTGCTGCTTCCAAGTCTTCTTCTTTTGCTCTTCAAAATTTCTGTATAATTTTGTTCATAAACAAATTAGTGCTGTAGAATGAGTGAGGTTTGGGTTTAGAGGGAGGGATATTTTTGTGTCCTCTTAAAGAAATGGAACAGCACAGAAACTTTTGGAAAGAACAAGAAAGGTACTGGAAAGGAAAGGCTAGTAAAGGGCTGGATGAATAGTTATGGAGGAGGAGGTTCTGCAGCAAATTACTGGAAAAAGAGTGTTTCGAGCCTTTATAGACATCCAACAGCTCAAGACGTATCAGATAAAACGGTTAGGTAAAGAAACTACCAAAGGACTCCACAACAATGATGGCCTTATAAAATCCTCTTTCATGTAGAAGTTTTTGAATTGCTTATTCTGACAAGTGCCTATGCAAAATTATGTCCAAATTCTTTATATAGCCACTAATGAGGATTGTTTAACAGAACTCTATGTACAAAAAGTATATTTATGCATGTTACAGAGGTAGCTTGCACGTATCTCATGATAATTATGGGCCTAAAGTATGAAAAACAATCTGCACTCTATAGGAAAACTGAAAGTAAGTTGAAGGCCAATTCAATGTGTAGCATTGCTGATTCTACCAATATTTCTGTTCCTTGCCTAACTGGATTGCATCTGGGAGGTGAGCAATATTAATTTTTTTCCCTGCTGTCAAATGTATCAGGTGCATTTCCCCCTTATTGACAAGTATCTAATAAGCTCAGATTTGCTCACTTTCATCTTTTGGAGATACGGTACGTACATTGAAGGCCATGTGGTCTTGCAGATAGATTTCCCCTTCTGTTACATCCCTGGGAAGCGTAACACCCTGGCCAGCTTTACCTTGGAAGGCAGATATTCGTTATTACAACTCATCTGATGGAAGAGCGGTTGCTTACTGCAAAACCTATCTCAAATTTATGCACGTAACAATAATTTCTATGAAAACCAAACTTTCCCTGGGAAAAAAAAAAAAAGAGTGCATTTGAGAATTAAATGTTTAACAATGTAAGTTAGCTATTACTGATAAGTGAACTGTGAACATTAAAAAAACCCAGAGAAAAACACAAAAAATGCAGGAAAAAAACCCCAAAGCTTGCAGAAATATTTGGTTGCAGTGCTCTGTACTGACAGCGGGTTTTCAGCATTTTCAGTTTGTGTGAGCAACAGAGAAACTTGGGGCTCAACGTATTCTGAATTCTGCTTGAATTGAATAGACCATTCTTGGTGTTAGATTCAAGATTTTAGTAGTTTGTAGCCCCCTAACCAGGGAGTTCACTTGGTGGGCGTGAGCAGACAAACATTTTGAGCAAGGAGCTCAATCTCACTTAGAGAAATATATTTTAATTTAGCTACCTTGCCAAAAATGTATTTGTGGATAATCCAGACTGACTGTCTCATGACTCATCTTAATGCCCCTCGAGGAAGCGCAGCAGCAGAAAGCATGCTGCGGCTGCCAGTAAGCCGTGCTGCTCCGGCAACTGCGGAGGCAGTTGACCTTCCCTGGAGAAATCTCACCTTTGGCTAGTGAGAGTGTGAAGAAGTGGCTGGATGCCACTAACACTAATTCAAAATCAGGATTGCAACCATTTCTGGAGCTTCATTCCCTTCCAACCTGAGTTGTTCTGTGAAGAGATCTACTTACATTACACAGCTTCAATCCAGCAAAATGTGTGGTCTCATTATGAGAAAACACTGAGCAGGCTGGTGTATCTCTACACGCTGAATGAGCTCCAGCACCTTGAGTACACTCTGTCGATCGCGGCATGTAGAGAGGCAGTCTGCTGCCTTGCTGCTTTGCTCAGGTGGGGTTTCCACAGCCATTGGCAGATCCTGGACTGGTGCCCCTGCAGAGCGTGTCTCCAGGCTGCGGGTGCGATGCCGCCGGGGCATCCCTGGCGTGCTGGGCCCGCGCCGCAGGCTGGGAGAGCAGCTCTGTGCCTGCACAGGTGGCTACAGTGCGAAGCAGGGGGGCCTTTGGCCGGCTGCTTTGGAATGCATTGCAATTAGATGTTTAGAAAACTATCTAGTTTCGCTGTGTTGTATAACTGTTGTTAGAAATACTGGACAAACTCGAAAGGAAAAGATAGATATTTGTGTGTATTCTTCCTGAAATATTTTAATTTCTCCAGTTTGGCATTTCTTTGGCATTTCATTTAAGAGTCGTCTTTCCTTTCTCACTACACTTGAGATTAATGTTCTCCTGCCACTTACCTAAGTGACTTTATTTTGATATGTGTCAGTTTGAGATTAACATACAAAAAACCTTCTGCCATCTAGCAGTTAGTCTCCTGAAAAAATTAAAACCTTCAAGACATGTAACAGGATTTAAATTTTTCAGTGGCTTTATCTCAATCTTAGACTAGAGTAAACTCACATAACGCAATAACTATGATTAAAATCTATTTCTTTACTAGAATGTGCTGCCATTAATCACTGGAAATTTCTTTCTGGCGTTTCTCAGTTTGGGCTCTTTTTTTTTCCTTGTTGTGTGAGATCTGATTTTAGTTAAACACTTATTTGGTACTTTATCAGTAAAATTAGTTTTCCTATAAAATGGCAATAAGGTCTTTAAGCCAAGTTCAGCAAATATCTAAAAGAAGACAACTATATTTTTTTGTGTTTTGAGTAAACTATGCAGTAAAATATTTGCTCTCCTCTTCGAACAACTTGTGTTTTGGTTTCCTGTATGTGATACAATGAGTGACACAATTTAAATTTGATTGCATGAGGATACTTCCCCACACATGCTCTAAGTCAGAAGAAGTTACAGGTCTTGATGAGTGAAAAATAACCCATGTGGCCCAAAAATAATTAGAAAGAGCCTTTAAAATAAGAAAGATTGCTGATTAAATTCTAGTTATTTGCAAAATATTTGTGATTTTTGAGAGAAACAGAGAAGCAACCAAACTGTTCTTGTGTATTAAAAACTATAAATTCAGAAAGTACCAGTTTTACAGTCCAGGGAAGGACTGCCTACAGGTGTTTTCTCCAAAAAAGAAAACTGTTTGGAAGTTGCTCTAATAGAACTGATGTAATGACTTAGATGATCAGAGTTTTGGTGCAGCTGATACGGTCGTCCTAACTCACTAGTTATTATGATGTATTTTATTTAGTGTAGTTGAATCCCCACTTACATAGTGTCAGGCACAGCCTGGCCCGTGTCTTCATTGACCCCCTTTACAATAACTGGAGCCTGCTGCACTCTGGTCATGGCACACATTTGCCAACAAGGTTCTGTCACAGAATGCAGCACTTGCTACTTCTTCCTTAGAGGTGTATCTTACTCCGTATTGCCCACTTAGTCTGGAAGTGGCTCATCAACAGTTACCTTTTCAAACATAAAATCTGACACAACTGCTAATGATTTGAACTCGCGTCCTCCGTTATGACATTAACATCTCAATTTATGTTATTGCACTAATAGTTTTCTTGTTTCTGAAACTATCGTGTTTTATTTCGTAGCTCTTTATTCTGGTTTTATTTTGTTTTAATGAGTAGTGGGACACTTGATTTTAATTTCTTTGTGGAACTGTGGTATTTCTAACTAAAAAATTATTACAGTGTTTCAAGAAGAACAAAAAATTGATACCATGTTTCAGTATGATTTACTGTGAAGTCGAATGAGAAAGTTTTCACACTTACTAAGGCCCCAATTTAGGACAATACTGGAAAGGATGTAGAATTACATGGCATAGCTCTTGACAGTTGTGGGTCCACCAACTAATCCTGGCCCCACTCAAAACATTTAGGTTTCTGTTTCCCTTCAAGACAGACACTTTGAGGATTTCTTCTGTAAAGCAATTCTAGCTCTGAACTGGAATTGCTATGGAAGGGTAGCTGCTTTATGGCATAATAATATTTTGCATTAGGGACTTGCTATGAAAGTAGTTAAACTCTCATGAATGTGAGATACAGAGTGTAATGCACAAATAAATATTGACAAGTTATTTTTAATAGGCACCTGTAATTTGCCGGAGGCTCCACACTACAGATTTCTCTGTCTCTGGGAGAATGCTGTGCAGTGTGGGGTGTGCATAACTTTGTGCGTACCTAAGCATAGAGACCATTGCTCTTGGTTACATCTGGTGGCTCTGCCCTGAATAAATCAATCTGTACTGCTTGATTATTCTGTAGTTTTCCAGAAAAAAGTGCAATCTGATTTGAAGGAGAGAAGGAGGGGGAGAAATTAGCCTGGCTTTAGTAAATGTGGGTTGTGCACTAGTGGAGGAGGGACACAAGGGACTCGGGCTGCTGTCTCCAGAGATCCCCACAAGCACTGTGATTAAGGGCTCAGGTGGAAATTAAACGTGCCATGGGTCCTGTGCTGGTCCTTTGCACAGAAGTGAATTTTTCCTCTGGCATGGAAAGGGGCTACAATAGCTGCTACAAACATACTTCTTATTCAGCTTCTGGTCTGTTCATGCCTCACAGGTACTCCACGGGGAGCCTCCTATGCTGTCTGCGCTGAGAAGTGGAAGGTTTTGTGCATATGTTCAGTTAATTCTGAAATCTCAGATGTCATCTCCTCAGTCCATTTCCATAATTACTTATGCGGAACCAAATTGTGCAGCCATGTTGGAAATGGAAAAAAGGTAGGAGTTAAGAAAAAACAAAAAATTCAAAAAACTCCCCACTTAGTCCCTGCCTTCCCAAACTGTGGGCCTGATGCCTTGCCTATGGAAACCTGTGCAAAGGTTTTAATTCTGTGTCTTTTTAGCCTCATTCCAGAAGTCATGATTTCAAGTTGTATGAGGTAAGAGTATGTGTTTTCCAATACTCTAATTAGCTGTGGTCTTCATTATTAGCATTCTTAACTCATCTGTAGCTCTGAGAATGTACTGACCCCTTTTCAGCCAGGTTACTGGATTTATGTGGGGGTTTTTGTTTATAAGAGATGCTTTCCTGGATTTTAATATTTAAATAGTCATTCCTGGCACTCTGAAATTGTTCCACTTCTTTCCCCCTCCCAGTTCATTTATCCTTTTCATGCAGGCTGGACTCTGAGATCTCTTGTGCTTTGTGGCAAACTTCCCATAAAGCTATGTGACCAATCCCAGTCTTACCCCAGAGTGTTTATTGCTCTGGTGTCTGGTGGCAGCTGTACAGATTTTCAAAGGGAACTTACTGGACAATACCTGCTTCAGCACCCTCTCCTTTCTTTCATTTGAGGATGCTTTGAGGTTTTGTTTTCATTCAAGAGGTAGTGAATAACCTTAGCCCAGTCCTAGTGCTTTGAGAACCAGACCATTTTTTTGTGGTTGATGGGCTGAGTAGTACATAGCAAATGTCTTAATTTTGGCCTCTCTTTGAAGTCATCAAAGTTACAGAAATTAATTATCATATGTGCATAAAATTGCCTTAACCAAATTGCATTTCTTTCTGGGAAGGTTACTGAGAAGATATCATTCTATTACTGTCATTGTACTGTAAGGGCAAACATTTGTATTGTGTTATCTCACCTAAACTTGGGAGTCTATAGTCTTGTTTTATTAAGTATCTCACACACATATTTATAGTTTCCTCCATCTCTGGCTTCCCTCATATCAAACGCTTCTCTGCAGGGAGTGAAGAAAATACTTCTAGGCCTGTAACGTTCATCCTTTTCTGACATGCCTGCTTGTGATATATTAATTATTTTTGAATAACATTCATTAAAACTGTGCTTGCCCCTTCAAGATTTTAAAATCAATGTCAGAGAAAATGAAAGTTTTTGTTTCAAATTCTCTTTCTGATTATCTTCTCTCTAATTGACTTTTGCTCCTTTCCAGTCAAGTTCTAATTTCCTCATGTGGCTATATGAGGCTGTTTCTATTTTTCTTTCTTCTGTCTGGCTTTGCA